>NW_028234421.1:13511472-13516472 GCF_977035675.1 Penaeus japonicus | reverse complement strand
ACATATATATATATATGTATATATGTATATATGTATATATATACACATATATATGTGTGTGTGTGTGTGAGGGGGAGGGGGCAGAGAGAGAGGGAGAGAGAGAGAGAGAGAGAGAAACAAACAGAAAGAGAGAGGTGTATAGATCTAAAAAAAAAAATCTTCGAAATAAAAAACGATATGAGGTGTAAAACGTAACGCAAGAGGCGGTAGTGAAAAGGATTCCGTATCGACCCCCTCCCCTCGCCTTCAAAATGTTTTTACCAACAAAGAAGAATCGCTCAGTCTTTATTCACAATCTCAAGGCTCACGCATTGTCTCCCTCGCCTTCTTCACGTAATCCGCTGGAATGGTGAATATCTTTCCGCGAATGCCGAGGAGAGGAGAGAAGATAGCAATGCCATGGGATATCTTCAAGAATCGGGGGAGAGAGAGGGAGAAAGAGAGAAAGAGAGAGAGGGGGGGAGAGAAAGCTCACACTATAACTTCTTTCGCTTCATTTTTCTGCAATCAGTTTTCTTCAATAAGATTATTCTTGTGCTTTCTATCATCACATTTTCTCTTCCCGCTTACGATTCAAGGAAGTGGCGCAACAGGAGAGGATTAGCCAATCACGTGTGGGACTCTCTTCGCCACAAGCAGAGTTCCCTCTGTGGTGATTCAGCGGCAGCGTGAGATCTTGTGATGCCACGACGTCTAGCCTAGGCTTTTACCGGCTTTTGTCTAAGGAGCATTATCTTGAAACGGAGTCTTTATCCTTTCTGAGAAGTTGAATGAGCTGGAAGGTCGTCGTGACCCAGAGCCATGAACTTCGACGTCGTTTTGTTTGTTTGTTTGTTTTCGTTATACAACTCTGAATCTGGGTGATGTCGGGTTACGGATGACCGTGACTCCACTGAATGCCTAAGCGAGACAGAGCCAGGTGTGTGAATTGACCTTCTTCAAAACTTACATAAATACTTACATAAAAATGAGAGCATACGGGTAACGAGTCCTTATTGCTACTTAAATGACGTATACCTAGGAAAAAAGCTCGAAGGAGATAAGAAGTTGAGGAACATACGATCCAACAAGAACCGGCGAACAATGTCCCCAGAAGGACACAGAGCAGCTAAATTTAATCATGAAGTTAAATCCCCGATGTGACTGTCCCTTCCTCTCAAATCCTTGTTTTAACCCTAGGGGAAGCTGCACATCAGCACACGACACTAAATAGAGGGACCAAATCCGTGCTAACACAGCACTCACTCGTTCCCAAAGGCACGTGTTTCTGCCACACATCAAGGGACAGTCCCAGCGCGAACGAGTACACGTTGGATAAAACGATCATCATTTTTTGGCGTGTGTGGCGACTCCCGAGATAAGGCGACAGAGGAATTCCACCTTTCGGTACTCGCACCCTATGAGTCTCCACGACCAGGCCGCAAAGTGAACCTGGGAAGAAGAGGGGGAGGGAAGAGAGGGAGGGGGAGATAGGATAAGGTTACTCGACTCGCATGACGAGTGCGGTGGAAGGGTCACCTAACGAAACCCGACGAACGAGGACGATCGGGAGACCGAAGCTCTCTACTCCGAGATGGAAAATCTTCTCACGTACTTTTTCCTCTTCGTTTCCTAGCCTCCTCGTAAAAAGCACTTAACTTTAGATTACGATAAGAATAAACGAAGATTCTCCTATCGTTCCTATTTAGTGTAAATCTTCAAGAACGGCCTTTCCAGGTACCCATCACTCACGCGGTCTCATCCCTTTACACTGATCACGTGCGTATGTGTGCGTGCGTGTTTCTGTGAGCGGACAGACGTGTGAAAAGGTAACTCTGAGTCAGGCTAATCCTTGGGAAGTCTGTTGTTATGAAATGCGAGATATAGTAATTCCGCTTGGGGTTTGAGGTATTTGAATGTTTCTTTTTTTCATTTTGTTTTTTGTTGTTGATGTTACGGAATCACTTTCATCAATATTACTGTTATTATCATTACCATCAACAATATCTATAATCCTGAAGCCACAATCATTACCTAAATATCTATCATTCATCAATTCATCATTCTCTTATTGTTTTCTGTCACTATTTTTATTATTATCATTAACATCAGCATCAAAGTATCTAATAATCATTAATATATATTAATTACAGTAAGTTTTACCATCACTATCATATTTTCGTCGTTGTCGTTATCAATGCCATCACCATCATCATTGTTACTATCATGATAAACACAATGTAAATAACGTAAATTCTGACAGCAAATGTTAGAACACGACGACGAGATTCTATATCAACGTTGCACAGAAAATCGTTGAAATACTAAAATATTAAAATAATAATAAACACCAAAATCTACAAAGAACAACCACACACCACTAATAACAAATACCTTACAAACAAACAAACGACGAAAATAAAAAGTACCAAAGAAACAAATAAAACTCTAACAACCTACAAGATCTAGAAATTGAGGAGGAGAAAAGAATAAGAATAAGAAGAAAAAAAAGTAAGAATTCAATGTGCGAATCCAATTTCCTTGCGAGCTACCCTGTCTTACTCTCCGTGTGGATGCTGGGTATCTGTCGGCTGTTCCATCGGACCAAGACAAAGTTCGCATCCCATCTTCTCCGCGTTATTAGTATCGTTATTTATTCATTTTCTCTTGTTTCTCTTTTTTTATCTCTTGAATGTCTTTTTTTATCTGTTGTGTTTGTTTGTTTAGGCGATTTGGGTGTGCGTTTTGTTTTTGTTTTTTTGTTTTTGTCTCTGTAATTAAATATGATAAGGTGTTATTTCTTCTCTCTATCTCTCTTTCTTCCCTCCATACCGTTATTTTAGTCCTTCATTTTGTACGTTTCCCATGTCTATCTTCCTTCTGTCGTTCTACATGCTGAGAGAACATATATTCATCCATGTGTCTGTCTGTCAGTCCATCACCCTGACTTGTATATTACGTGTATACGAATTGCCCCCAACACAACAACAATCTACGCGTTCATAAAAGTGGCGTGGGAAAAAAAAAACTATACACAGCAAAATATGCCTGTATATATGCTTGCCTGTCTCGCTGTCTATCATCCCTCCCCCTCACCCCCACCCCCACCCCGCCTGCTCGTTGCTACTCCCTTGCCCCCCCTCCTCCCCATCATCCTCCTCCTCCTCCCCCCCGTCCAGACTCTACCCCGACCCCCTTACCAGCCATGGCTAGGGATGGCGGCTGCGAAATATATTCAACGCGACGCGGGTATACATCCTGCCTGCCAATACTGACGCCCAGGCCACAGATACATCATTCTCCTACATTCAGAGTAGGAGGGGGAGGGATGGGGGAGGGTAGATAGGAACAGAGGTTGAGGGGGGAGGAGGAAGGGGGAGGCCTCTTCATCTCCTCCATTTTCATTCTTGATATTCCTATTACACGCACGTACGCACGTACGCACGGACACACACACGCACACACACACACGCGTGCGCACACACATACACACACACACACACACACACATATATATATATATACACACACCGCCGACCCTCTACCCTCTTCTTCTACCCCCCCCCCCCATCCTCCCCATTCTGTCGATATTCCGCTGTTGTTGGTGTTGTTATTGTTGTTGTTTTCCCTGTTATTATTTCAACTGTTTACATGCCAATAACGGCCAGCCTCGCATATCTCGGGCGGCCTGCTGGCATTATGGGCGGCGTGTCAGGGAAAGTGTTGAAGGGCTTTCGATATGCGGGCGTGCGTGAAGGGCTGCTAAGGATATGATTCAGGGTAGACTGTGGGCGCAGAAGCAGAAGTGGGAGTAGATGTGCATGAAGAAGTGTTGTGTTGGAGTGAGTAGGCATATGGGTGCTGATAATGATGTAAAATGTACAGTAGATGTAAATGTAAAAGTAGATTTGTAAATATAAGTGTATAAGTGGATGTATAAATATAAGTGCATAAGAATAAGTGGATGTATAAATATAAGTGTATAAGAATAAGTGGATGTATAAACATAAGTGTATAAGCAGAAGTGTAAACATAAGTGCAAAAAATAAGTGCAGATGAAAGTGTAAAAGTAAACGAATGTGCAAGTAAGGATGAATATGTAAAAGTAGGCGGAGATGTACGTGAAGAAAAATATTCAACTGAAGATGAATTTTAAGTGGATAACTGTGTTAGTGAAGATGAATATATAAGTGTGGGTGTAAAATAAATGCATTTGCGTCTGTGTGTGTTGGATGAAGACATTGCGCACTTGTGACCGACCCACTTCTTTTGTATTTATTACTTGTGTGCCACAGAAAGAAGATTGAATACATGACATCAGCGTTCTCATAAGAAGTATGATGTAACGGGATTTGCAACAAAATGAAGAACCTTCTTCTTCCTTCTGTCTAAGTCTTTCTCTTTCTCACTGTAGACACTTTCCCTCTTTCCCGTTTCCTTTTAACTTTCTTTTTGTAATTATCTGCCTCTGCTTACACTTTTAGTCTCTCTATGTTTGTCTCTATTTCTCTCTCTCTCTCTCTCTCTCTCTCTCTCTCTCTCTCTTTCATTCTTTCCCATCACCCTTCCCATCTCCACTCCTAACCCATTCCCTCCCTCTCTCCCTCTCTCAATCCCAATTAATCGCCCTTCTCCATCCCCCTCAGACTCACCCTTCTCCCTCTCTAATTCCCTCCTCCCTCTCTTTCTATTTCTTGCCGTCCCTTTCCCTTCCTCCTCCCACTGTCCTTTCTACCGCCATTCCTTCTGCCACTCCCCTTCCAATTCCCCTTCCAATTCCCCCTCCCCTTCCCCTTTCCCTTTCCCTTTCCCTCCCACTTTTCCTCCCCTTCCCTTACCCTTTTCCTTCCCCTTCCCCTTCCCCTTCCCCTTCCCCTTCCCCTTCCCCTTCCCCTTCCCATTCCTCTTCCCCTTCCTTCGTTACTCCCACTCCGACTCCCCCTCCCTGTCCCCTCCTTCCTCCCCCTTTCCCTCCCCCTTCCCCTTCCCCTTCCCCTTCCCCTTCCCCTTCCCCTTCCCCT
>NW_028234421.1:13503972-13506472 GCF_977035675.1 Penaeus japonicus | reverse complement strand
TCTCGCCATTTGTCACTCGTCGCTGACCTCGTCGGTCGGTCGCTCTGGACTAATCGCTAACTGTGATTCCTAATTTAGTAACAATTTCTTCTATCACTGATGGTAATTTTTAATGCCACTGCATTCGAATAATATTTTCGAAGCATATTGATTTCTAAAGATAACTCTAATAACAATTTTTGTCAATATTAATTTCTGCATTTCCAGTCAAATAACATCTCTATAATCGCCTCGCCAGAAAGAGATAAAAAGAAAAAAAAACAACTCGAAACCATTTTAGTCGTGGAAAAAGAGACGAATAAATTAAAAAGAAAAAAAAATAAACGAAGACATTTACACTTACTCTATTTTACGATTTTCGACAAGGGACGTAATTACATTCTTTTTCTCTTTTCTGTTTTTTTTTTTCTTTCTTTTCGCAACATAGAGGCGAAATAACATCGGCCTCTCAGGCATACCAGCCTTATCTGACACGTTTCATTCAACAGAAAAAATATATATAAAAAATGCAGCTTCGATATCATAGTTTTTCGGTGTTATATTCATCTCTGTCATTGTACCTTATTTTATTTTATCAGACTCTATCAGACTTTTTTTTACAATTTTCGTTCCTTTGCACGCACAATCGTTGATATTGCTCGACATTTTATATATACATTTTTTATTTCTTTATTTCATCCTTTCTTATACTCAAAAACAAGAGATTTGTACAAATTGAATAGCATAAAGGAAGAGGAAAATAGATAAAATAAATGTATGATAAACGAAGGAAAGAAAAAAAGAGAAATAAAACACGAAGATAGCAAGAACGAAAGAAAAAACTGTTAAACGGAGGAAAAGAAGACAGATAGGAAGTGAAAAATTGAAGAACTGAAGGAAAGAAATATTGAGAAAGAGGGAAGAAAAAATAAATATGGAAAGAAAGAATGAATAATAATAGAAACATCTGACGATTTCCACAATTTCTACCTTCACACTTCCCAGCGTAACAGCAAGATATAAAACGAAAGAAAAAAAGTACAAAGACTAAAGATGAATAAACAAACACCATTCATAACAAAATAAATAACCACTTATGCAAAGACTTTAATACAACTACAAAAACAACACGTAAAACGAAGACATTTATACAAATACAAAAAAAAGACATTTATAAAAATACCAAGACATTTACACAAACAACCTTTTTCTCTCATGCAAGCTTCGACTGATCTCCCCAACTTATAAGAAAAAGAAGAAAACTCAATTTCACGCAAAGAAAACACACGGACAGGTCGCGAGAAGCCCCTAAGACGAAAGGTAAACAACCAAGGCTTAAATCCTTCTTTAGACCTAAACAAACCATCTTCATCCAGGAAAAAAAAGTCGCTATACTAAACAAAAAAGAAAAAAAAAGGTATAGAGAGCGAAATAAGAAAAGAAATACTTGATAAATGGATGGATTTGGGTTACATAATGCAGGCCTATCCCGGCTTGTGAAGTGTTGTCATTTTGCATTCGTGTCATTGACTTATTTTTCGTTGTTTGGTCAAACAACTTTCTCTCTCCTCATTCTCGGTTTTTCTTTCTTTTTTTCTCTTTCTTTATCAATTTTTCTCTTTCTCTCTCTAGATATTTTTACTTAAGATATTGGATGAACAGATATATAAGCAGACAGAAAAACAAACAGATGCACAAAATAGACATACATATCAATAGATAGATAAAGAGGAGAGTAGATAGATGGCCAGTTACACACAGACAGACACAGATAGGAAGTTCACCCAGGCTAGAATTAGCATGAAATTGTCTGGCCATGTTGTGCGTCCCTCATGTTAGGCACGTAATTAGCCAGCTATGCAGTAGGCCCCCCCTTAATGAGCAGGTAAAATTGGTTTTCCATGTTGTTACGCTTTTAACGAGCAGCAGATAGCTAGTCCGCCGTGTTAAGATCCCTCTCTACATCTCCTGCTAGCAGTAAGCAGCTACATGGCGTTGTACTTGTGTGTCAAGAGAGGAACTAGACAGCAACTTTCCGCTAATACCGGCTGTCACGGTCATGAACTAGAGTAGGATTGATACAGTAATAGGGGCGGCTGTTAGTACAGTGGCTATGAGATTAGCTTATTAACAGCAAGCTCATTGAAGAACGGCGAGCAAAAGACAAAAAAAAACAAAAAAAACAGCCGATGATAGCAATCTCTAGGCTAAATGATTGTGAATCTGTACGGCTTATACAGAGGAAAGACAGCCAATAAGACAGTGAATAAAGTCCCAAGACTGTGGGCACAGTAGCGAACACCAAAATGACAGCTAACAGTATACGGAACCCAAACATGGAATGGCAAGGAAACAGAGAGAGGTCAGTGCAAAAGAGCTAGTAGCATGACCATTATGGGGATTATTGTGAAACTAATAACAGTATCACAACAGTTATAGTGGCATGAGAGTAAGTTCCGGTATAAAATGGAGGATAACGACCGCAAATTTTGGTCAATCGCTTTAGTAAGAAGACGGACAC
>NW_028234421.1:13468972-13471472 GCF_977035675.1 Penaeus japonicus | reverse complement strand
TATATAAAGAATATATATAAATAAATATATATATATATATATAAAATATACATTTATATATAAATATAATATAAATATATATATTATAAATAGATATATTTATATATATATATAAATTTATATATAATATTACATATATTATATATATGAAATATATAAATAAATATATCTATATATGTATATATATATAAAATATATATATATATGAAATATATCTATTTATATAATATATATATATATATTATAATTATATAAATATATTATATATATATATATATAAATATATATAATATATCTAAATATATATATATATATATGTGTTGTGTGTGTGTGTGTGTGGGTGTGTGTGTGTGTGTGGAGAGTTTGTGTATACCTAAATAAATAAATATATAAAATTTATATAAGTATATATATATAATATATATATATATATATATACAATATAATAACATTAATAAAATTTGTTAATTATATATAAACAAATATATGTACCAATATAATATATAAATACAAATATATAGATAATATATATTATATATATATAATATATATATATCATATATATATATAACTGTGTGTGTGTGTGTGTGTGTGAGTAGATTGTGAGATTGGTGTTTTGTGTGTGTCTGTGTGTGTGTGTGTTGTTGTACGTATGTAAGATATATGTATAGGGATGACGTAGTATAAGCTAGTATCTGGCAACACGTTTGTGTAGATGAGAAACTTTGTGAGTAGATCGTTGGATAAGCGTAGCGGAGCGAAAGATAGTAGAATTAGGATCACTCTGCGAAAGGGGGTTATATATAGTATGAATTATCTATATAGAGGAGTTTATAGTTATTTAGTATATAGTTATGGAAGTGATGTATGTATGTAATATATATAATACAAATATGTAATACACACATAAATATATATATATGTTTAAATAAATATATTATATATATATTATATATATGTATGTATGTGTATGTGTATACATACATACATGTATCTATAAAATATATAACTATATTATAATATATATATATATATATATAAATAGATTTATATATATATATATAATTATACATATATATATATTTATGGTGTGTACTACATGTAAATATTTATATATCCTATATATTATATATAATATATATATGTTGGTGTGTATACATATATATTAAAATGTATATATATAATATATGGTGTAACATGAATATTCATATACCAAATATATATATCTAGTATATCTATAATAATATATATACATATAAATATAAACAACACACATAAATTTATATATAAATACATATATATATATAAATATATATAATATATAATATATATCTATAAATAAATAATTATATGACCACAACCATTTCTCATGTTTTTACAATACAACTCGAGTTACATTTGTCTCTTCTGATGATGTATTCCACATTTACACAGATTTTTTACGAGTTTGTGAAAATGGAAGTACAGCTTCCTCTTCTAATAATGGAATCTTTATAACGGAAGAAGAAAAGGGATTTGATCAATCCCCTTGGTTTAAAGAATACTAATCCTAAATCAGTTCCTTTGAAACATGTGGTGGAGGATTTTCTTGCCCTGACCGAATTAGAGGGAAAATTACTGTTGAATAAGCTCCTAGAGAGGCGGCGAGGGTATTGAGAGGAGGAAAACTAACTGTACAATTCAAGATCTGATGCCATGGCAGAGAGCCGTCAAGATATAGAAAATGAATAACTGAATAAATCTAAAGAATAAAAAGGAAATAACAGATGATAGCAGAGAATTTATGAATAGATATTTAACATCAATTTCTTCTGTTTTTAGGAGACACTTTTAGAACCCAATTTTAACAAATCACCTAACATCCCTCACGAAAATCAGTGTTGCAAAACAGATTAGGAAGAATCCTTGCAGCAAATCATAAAACTGGATCAGTTTTCTTTAATTAAGTTATAAACGTTTAGCACCAGTTATTGCAGATGGAACAGAAATACGGCCCTTATCATATAAAAGAAACAAGACAGCCGTTAACAATGACGTATATCCTAAAATGCTATTGAACCTTGACGATTGTAAGCACACATTTTGACAAATATTGTAAAGAGGTAAGTACTCCTTTACTTGACAAAGACATTGTATTTCTGAAATTTGGGAAACCAACTGACGAACCAACAAGCTAACGACTAGTTTACACACACACTGCAATTTCGAGTTTCGAGTACGTAAGAGTGACTAACCGGTAGCCGCTTTGGAGGAAATGACTGGCCATGACTATGAAAAGTGTGAAGTAACAAGCGCGAAATCCGATCAAATATCATATAACCAAGGGAATAAATGTTACAGCGCTGTTAGGAAATCTCTGTTGATAATCTGGCTGATAATGCCACCATTTGAATAATTATCTTTTGAAGAGATATGTCACGAAACTTTTCTTTTGAAGCAGAAGCCAAGGTCACTGCAAGGATTTGAAGGTAGACCGAACTTGGGCTACGACTTTGACGTT
>NW_028234421.1:13448972-13451472 GCF_977035675.1 Penaeus japonicus | reverse complement strand
AGGACGTTGGAGGCCAAGGGACTATGTATAACCCTTCAAGGTGCCAAGTGTAAGCCTTTTAGAGTGCGTGCCTTTAGTTCCCCAGAAGAGGACATGAGAAAATCAAGGATGACGTCTCTTTGCAGTATTAAACACGGATCTAAGATCTCGAAGATTAAATGATATCTGAAACTTGAATTTCTTATACCGTAGATTTCCAACAATTTATTGTTACACTGGATTGTGGCATATTGATGAATTAACGATAAGGAAAGACTTTAAAGTGGGGGTTCTTTTGCCATAGGTAGTTGAGTACGACACGATTTTCACCCGACACTCCTGGCAGAGCCTTTGATAGACAGGTGAAGTCTGTCAAAGATCCACCTGCTAGCGAAGAGGTCCAAGCCATGCAGAGGAAAAGCCTACGATGATAACTGAAAAGAAAGAATCAGGCAGGTTGACTGGGAGTGAATTCATGGATGTGGAAGTAGCGTTAAAGTTAGATCTGAATAAATGTAACACGTAATGTGTTTCTCTATGCCAGGGACTAATATCAACCTTCTGATCAGGTCTAGGCGCCTTATCTATATAACAAGGAGATCCAGCCAGACCTAGAAAAGGCCTATGTCTATGATAGTCCCGGAAATTTATCGAATGTCATTGTACTGCTATAATATTCAAAAATATTTGACGCCAGCGTAGACTAAGCAATCCTGAGAGAGTATAATTGTAATGCAAACAACAGAAGAGGCGAGAAGTGGGTCAAGGAGGGAAGGTGACGGCGTGGGAGAGATAGAATTATTTTCATGCGATTTCCAAAATCTTTCTTCGGTATTTTCCTCAATATCAATGTATTGTTGAATTTGCGTATTATTTAACTGCATTACATCTTTATATCAATCTATTGCACTGTATATATCACACGACAGACCTGAGATATCGTGTGTAGCAAATAAACATGGGCCTGAGATGTAAATTAGAACCTGTTCGAACTGTTTTATCACTAAAACGCTATGGAATCCTGAGCACTCTACGGCATCACAACCCAGGTTACCTTACCCTCCCCCCCCAAAAAAAAAGAAGGAACTAGTGGTAACGAGGTCCTAACTAAACAAGCCCTGTGTTACAATAGAGCTTCCAGAAACGAGGGACTCTCTTGCCAATGCTCTTGGGTGTCACAGCCGTTACTTAAGTATGTTGGAAGACTATTTCCACTTTACTAAAACAGATGAAAATTGATCCTGAGGAGAGGGTTGGGATATTTGGTGAGAACGGCAGAATTTATAAGGTCCGCGAGCTTTTCTGGGCCAGGTGCGAAAAGAGCGTAACTGTGATGATAGACTCCATGGTTCATGCTTCCATATATGTATATGGATAGATAGATGAATTTATGAATATATAGATAAATAAACATGTCCATCTGCGCAACTTTATCTCTTAAGGGCCCGAAAACGACGGTAATTTATCTAGTGTCTTTTTGTATATTTTATCCAAAAGAAGGAAAACCTCATATAAAATCGAAGTACTAAAGCACACATACATAGGTGTGTATATGTACGTGTATATATATATATATATATATATATATATTATATATATATATATATATATATATATATATTATATATATATATATATATATATACATATATATATATATATATATATATATATATATATATATATATATATATATATATATAATACATGTGTGTGTGTGTGTGTGTGTGTGTGTGTATATATATATATATATATATATATATATATATATTATATATATATATATATATATATATATATATATATATATATATATATATATATATACATATATATATAATATATACATGAATGACAAAAACACTCTACCGTGTCAGTATAATGACAAGAAAAGTAATATATACAAAGTCGGTTTATTGAAAACAGAGACAACCGAAATCTTCCTGGATTTCCTCTACAGGTCTGAAATTCAGACCAAAAAATGAAATCCATAAGGATTTCGAAACTACACACACACATACATACATATGTATATATATATATATATATATATATATATATATATATATATATATAATACATATATATATATATATATATATATATATAATATATATATATATATATATATATATTACCTTATTCTGTATTAAGTGGGATTTCTGCCAGATAATGTATAATATATATATTTATATATATATATATATATATATATATATATATATATAGAGAGAGAGAGAGAGAGAGAGAGAGAGAGAGAGAGAGAGAGAGAGAGAGAGAGAGAGAGAGAGAGAGAGAGAGAGAGAGAGAGAGAGATGTGTGTGTATATATATATATATATATATATATATATATATATATATATATATATATATATATCATAGGAATTAGATATATTGTATAAAAGACGAGTCAAATGACAGAGTGTATATCAAAAAGCCTTTGGAAGTCGAATTTAAGGATTAATGATGTACATCGTTTGTTGTCAAAGGTATAATTTCAAATGGGAATAACTAAAAAC
>NW_028234421.1:13438972-13441472 GCF_977035675.1 Penaeus japonicus | reverse complement strand
ATAGGATAAAGGTGTATTATGATACTTAGATTTGTTATTTAGCTATGAGTTGGACAAGTTATAACCTAAGGGTAACATAAGCGAATGCATGTCCTCTATTTCACTTAAATGATATTGACCTGTATTCTATTTTCTCTTTTATAACCAGTTGATCTATAACCAGAGAGCTCAATCGGTACAAACTTTAATCATAGAAATGTGTTAGCAAAGACAAGAGAAACACACAAAGAACCTGCATCAACAGAAAGTAAAGAAACACACAAAACAAGCCATATTATCAGAAACAAAAGAGAAATACTCGAGGTCCCACTCCATAATTATCCTATGTTTGGCAGACTTCCCTCAGTGTTCTCATTCAGTCCACGGGTATTATAGGAACATGTATGCCGCGACGAATAATTGAATACATCATACTAAATGCGTGGTGGGCGTGCGGTCACGTTTATGAGCTGCGTTGTGGGATTAGGAAGGAAACGGAGGATCAGCAAAAGGATCAGCCTCGAGGCCAAATCCTGCCAAGGAAGAAGGGGAATCCAAGGCGAAATATTTCATCCTTAATGGTTTGTTTTTCCTTACATCATACTTTATGCTTATACTGCAGCATGTGAAAATGAAGGTATTTAACTGATAATAAAAGTAACTGACTGAAATAAAAGAATAATTAATATCACAACTGCAGCGAATGAAAGATAGTGCACGTGCTTTACATTGAATGAGAAGACTAAAGATGAATCTACAGTTGTTGTTTTTTCTTTATAATCCATACTTGAGGTTCCTTCCGAGAAACAAAACAAATGGGATTCTGAATGAATCAGCTGGTTCTTCAAGAACGTTGTATATTTATACATTCCTTCTCTATAATACACAAGAAAGACAAAATCCTTCTAAGCTCAGTCTACATATTATTTCCTATCGTTTATTCATTATCTAAGGCTTTTCTTATTCATGTCGCGCTTCGGTCCATACTGAAGATCGGCTCCAATAAGCGTATGGTAATCATAACATCCTTCATTTTGTGTTTTTATGTTGCTTTTCCGTCCTCGCCAACCATTCAAGAAATCCTCATAAAATACACCAGATAGTAGCACCACGCGGAAGATCTTCGACCTAACATAACCGAATCTGCACAATCTACGCACTTTACGCACTTCTCTCAGTTACCTCACTCTGAACCACCTCACCCAATCCACACAATCTCCACACTTCGACCCGAAACTCACACACACAAACATACCTCCCTGTTGCAGCAACGCTTGGATTTGCCTCCTCGCACTTTCCACTTCTCCTCGCTTCGTCACATCTAGCTGAAGCACGTGTAATTTCGAAGACCCAAATATCCGTAGCTTCTCTGCTCCTTCTCCTTGGCTCTCAGCGCGAAGGCAGCCGGCGAACACGCGGAAACCCTGACATTAATTAAGGACACGTGGCTTTAGCTTTGGTGGTGTTTTGGTTGTCGTATGTGGTTGAGAAATAGGTGGATAGATAGACATATTGGTTGATAGATATATGGACAGTCACTCGAGTATGAAACGAGAATATGCAATTTGGTATTTTGATGTTATTTCTGTTTTTTAATGGTATGATAGTAATGATAGGAATAATTGAAATAATGATGATAAGGATGATATTAGTTTTATTGGTATGATGATGATAATGATAAAATAATAATGATAATGATCATAGTTTTGATGATAATGATAAAGATCATAGTTGTGATGATAATGATAATGATAGAATAAATTATAAAGATGATGATAGTTATAACAATGATGATAACAATAATGAAAATGGTAATGATAATAATAGTGATGATAGTAATGGTAGTGATTGTAATGCTAATGATGATAATGATTATAATTATAATTATGGTAATAATGATGATAATGATAACGATAATAATGGCAATAATGATGATAATGATAAAGATAAAGATAACAGCAATAATGATTATGATAATTATGTAAATAACTATGGTAATGATGCTATTAATTTTGATAATGATAATAACAACAGCAACAAGAAAAACAATGATGAGGATGAGGATGATAACAATATTGATGATAAAAATAAAAATAAAAATGATAATGATAATGAATATCGTGATTATAATGATGGTAATAACAATGACGATAGTAGTTATAATAATAATACGGATAAAAGGGATAAAATAGATGAGGATAATAATGATACCGATGATAGTAACAATGATGATAATGATAATGATAACGAAATCAAAAGAGCAACAAGGAATGTTATTGAACAAAAAATATATGAATTATATGACTGATAAAAATCTAACGATAAAGACAATGCTAGTGAATAATTAAAACAAGAAGGATGATCATCATTATTACCAACATCATCATCTTCATCATTACAGATATGACAATGATAATAATGATAATTAGTATCATTATTATCTTTAACGGTATTTTCATCCTCATTATCATTATCATCATCGGCAATATTATCATTATCATCATTATAATTATCTTTCTTA
>NW_028234421.1:13427585-13432585 GCF_977035675.1 Penaeus japonicus | reverse complement strand
AACAAATATATACATATACATATAATATAAAAACATACATCAAAATAAATTCCTACAAAAAAAAATAATTTTCTTTTCTATTCGACTTCTCTTTTTTCTAATACGATTATTTTTTTCGCATTGTTTGTTCATGTTTCCCGACTTTATTTCCTCTATTTTTCGTCATCTTTGTTTTTTTTCGCATTTTCAACTGATTTTAACTCATTTGTTTTCCGTCTATATTCTCTTTTTCTTTTCTTTCGTATTTTCCCTATAATTCCTGTATTAGTTTTTTCGTCTTATTTTCTACTGTTTCTTACGATGCTATTTTGGTTGTCATATTTTCCTTCTTTTTTCTTGTTTTTCGTTCTTATTGTTTCTCGTATTTTCTATTATAACACGAGTAACTCGCGTGTTACGGAATATTACGGCAGACATGTATGTATGGATAGAGAATTAGTTATATTGTCACATATACTTGCTACACATATATCAGCACTCACACACATCGAGGATCGTTCACACACACAATCATACATATATATACCCATTAAGTGGACCAATTTGCAGGTAAAGTTCCTTGCTAAGGAAAACAACCTTACCCAGCTGGCATTCGACACGCTCGAACCCAGATTGTCGACAATTCCAAGTCCGATGCTCTAACCACTCGGCCACGAGCCCTCCATTGATATTGTTGCAGAAATCTTTCAAAGTAGCAACTTTCCTCGTCAGGCCCCTTCTCTTGCTATCGACTTGATGCTGTGTGTTTGAGTGAGTGTGTGTGTGTGTGTGATGTGTGTGATTTGCGTGTGTGTTGTGCGTGAATGCGTGTGTGACTGTGTGAGGAGCCGTTCGCTCGTGCTGTGTTGTGTGTGAAGTGTTAGATTGTGCGTGTTGTGTGTTTGTGTGTGTTTGTCACATGCGACTGCGCAGGCGCGAATTATGTGTCCATTGGTTGGTTATAGGTGCTCATATGTTTGTGTGAGTGTATGCGATGTGGAGAAAAGTAACAATACGTTGTAATATATAATATATATATATATATATATATATATTATATAAATATATATATATAAAGTCATATAGATGTGTGTGTGTTGTTTATTTATTTATTTATTCACTATATATATAAAATATATAATATATAATATATAGATATATATATAAAATAAATATATATATATCTTGTATTTGTGTGCGATTAATGGCGCTGTGGTTGGTAAAATGTGCACATATGTGTGCACATGTATGTCATTGTGGAGTGCGTATAATACGTGTAATATAAATTATAATATACATATAAAATATATATATATATATATATAGATATATATATGTGTGTGGTGTGTGTGTGTGTGTGGTGTCTGTTGTGCGGGTGTGTGCGTGTGACTGTGTGTGTGTGTTTATTTATTTGTCTATTCATATAAATATATACATAATATATGTAGAGATGTAAGTATATACAATGTAATATTTATATATCTAAATATATGAATTTCTATTATAATTGCATATAAGTGTATGTAGACACAATGTATATAAATGTATAAATATACATATACATATATATATACCTATATATATATATAACATATATATGTAAATATATGTATAGTAAATACAATTATATCCATATATATACATATATATATATTTATATATATAACATACACACACACACACTATATATATATATATATATATTATATAATAGTTATAAATATATATATATATATATAGGTATGTAAATATAAGAATTATATATTATCACGAATAATTTATATACCATAAGATAGTATATAAATATATATGTATAAAATAATGTATAATAAAATATATATATAAATACATTTCTATCTATATAATTATATATGTATATATATATTCAACAATATAATATATATATATATATCTATATAAACTTGTATATATATATATATATAATATATATACATGTGTTGTATATATATATATACATAGATATAGCATATAGAATATTATATAATAATACATATATGTATATATACATAGCTTATATAGTATATATATATAAGATATTCTCATAGTATGTATATAATATCCATACATATATATAATACATATAACATATATGTAATATATATGTATATATATACATATATAAATTGTATAAAATATGTATGTAATATACATACATATATATAATATATAAAGCGAGAAAAGTCAAAAAAAAAGAAAAAAAAAAAGAAAGCTTAAATCAGAAAACATATATATAATATAATATACATATTTATGTATATATATAAATACATATAATATATGTAAATATTATTATATAGATAAAATACATATATATACAAATATATAAGAATGTATGTAATATATACATATACATAGCATATATTTACATATATACATGCATATTCTGAAATGTTGATAATATCATATATATACTTATATATAGCAGGAGAGGAGTGCTAGACATGTATATGTCAACAGTCATAATCAGGTATGTATTATATACATATAAGTATTTATACATATATGTATAAATATACATATAAGTATTTATACATAACTGTACAATGCATATTATACATACATACATATATAAACAGTTCTTACAAAAATTATATTACTCTTCTTCGTCTTCTTTTCTCTTTTTTCTAACTTTTTTTTATTCAGCATGTTAGTCCATGTTTGCCCGACTTTTCTGCTATTTTCGTCACATGTTTTTATCGCATTTTCTACTGATTACTTAAACGCATTGTTTTCCGTCACTTTTTCTCTTTTCTTTAGAATTTCTATTTTCATGTATTAGTTTTATTTATCGTCTTATTATCTACTGTTTCTTACGCATCGGTTTACATATTTTGACCATCATTTTCTGTTCGTACCTTATTTCTGCTCTTCGTATGTTCCAATTTTTATATCGGTACCGTGTCACACGACATATTACAGACATGTATGTATGAACAGAGAGTTAGTGAATTGTCACATATACTTGCATACACATATAATACACATCACACACATAGAGAATCGTACACACACACATCAATAAACATATTATATATCATTAGCAATTGAAGGTAAATTTCCTTGCCCAAGGAAACTACTTACCAGCTCGGGATTCGAACAGCTTCGACCCCAGATTGTCCGACAATTCCAATGTCTCCGATGCTCCTAACCACTCGGACGCACCGAGACCACTCCATTGATATGTTGCAAGAAGATCTTTAAATGTTAGGCAGACCCCCTCGTCAGCCCCTTCTCATGCTATCGACGTTGCGTGTGGCGAGTTGTGTGTGAATGAGTGTGTGTGGTTGTTGTGAGTGTGTATGTGTGTGTGAGAGGTGTGTATGATAAATAGTATATATATGTGACTGTGTGTGTGTTATGTGTATTTATTTATTCATTAATTCATATATATTTACAGATATATATTATATGCAAATATATATATATATAGTGCATATAAATGTATAACTCAATCTATATATATTAGTGCATATAAATGGTGTAATATATATGTATCTATACATATCTATAACACCTAAATTATATATAATGTATAGTTTCTTATAAGTTGTATGTATACATATCTAATCATAAATAGATATATTAGATAATTAGACATACATACAACCATACAATACTTGGCATAATATAAATATATATAAATATATATATTTATAATGTAAATAAATGTCATGTTATATATATGTATATATACATACATAAAATACATAATACATATATATTACTTATATATAACGTCTACATAATATAGTATATATATACATATAAATATATATATAAATATAAAATATAAGTAAATAGTATTTATGTGTTATATAAATATATATATATATTTTATCTATATAAAGTATAATAAATATCTACGTATAATTTATATATAACTATAAATATTAACATCTATATATACCTAAGTATTTATGTACCTACATATATAAATATATAATATATATATATTCACTAAATAAATTTTAATATATACATATATATATATACAGTATAAATATTGTATATAAATATAATAAACCTGTATATCAAATATGAATATAGAAATAATATATACAAATAAATATATATATGCATGTATATAGATATATATATATATATATATATATAATAACAATGCATATATATATACATAAATATATATATATACATATACGTATGTATAAGTATATATATATATGTATATATATATAAATATATATACATATATATATACATATATATATATATATATATACATATACACATACACACACACGAAAGACCTGCACACGGCACACATCACACACACGCACACAACATACACACACACGCACACGACACACACACAATATATATATATATATACTATACATATATATATATTAAGTTATACATAATTTTATAATACATACATATATTGATGCATAAAATATATATATATATATATTAAGTGTATATAATATACACACATTACATATATAAATATAAATAACATTATATATACACATATATATATATAACTGAATGTATGTATGTATATTAACAATACCAACATATATATACAAATATATGATGCAAAAAATTTCTATCTATATACATATATAATGCATATAAATGTGTATATATATACATATATTTTTATATAGTTACTTATAGAAGAGATGATAGATAGACATTTATTTATATGTATAAGTATGTATGAATATATACTTATATGTGCGATTATAGACATATATAGTGGTGGCGCTAAAATACATATATAATCTACATACATATATATACATAATATATAATTCTTATATTATATATATACAAAAAATTGTAATTTTCTTATTCCATTACGTCTTTTCTTTTTCAAACTTGAATTTTCGTGCATAGTTTCTGTCAAGTTTCCCGAATATTTTCCTCTATTCTTCGCTTCTTTGTTTTTTCTCGCATTACCTAACTTATTATTTTACGCATTGTTTTCCGTCTTTTTCTCTTATATTCGTATTTTTCTATTTTCATATTTACAG
>NW_028234421.1:13417585-13422585 GCF_977035675.1 Penaeus japonicus | reverse complement strand
CATGGTCGACAGGTGGGTGACGAGAGGAGGCGCTGATCAGCTTATATACTCCATCGAGGTGACGCCCCCACATCCGATAGCAGAAAACGAGAATTACATCTGCCCGGAGCATTCATACGATTATGCCGGTCGGTCGTCTATAACAAGATGGAAAGCAGATAAGCTAATGATGAGGTAATATCATAAGATTATGGCAATCACAGTACCACGAGCTCGACGGAATTTTACTTATGGCACACACTTCTCGGAACTAAACGTAATAATTGAATGAAATGGTTTTTTTTGAAGTTAGAATAAAATCGATTTTCGAATAAAAGATATTCGTCCAAAAAGAGAATGGGAGTCTTCTCTGAGACAAGATCTCCGCCAAGTTGTGTGCAGTTTTATTACCTTCACAGCATTATGACCAGAAATGAAATTGCTTATGGTAATTCCATCGATTTCTTATGCTTGTTATAAGGCATTAATGACCTATAAAGCTGTTGACGGATGGTGGCCTGTGCCTTTGTCGTGGGACTTAATCTCATTTAGGGGGACTTTATGTTGGCGTGGGTAATACTCTACATGTACTAGTCGGTGTTCAACGTTTTTGATGTCATCCGCCCCTTTTGGCTGTTAAAAAAATCCGACTGCCACTGTAGCTTAGGGGGAGTCTTGGGAAACGAGTGTTTTTGGAGATCCTTGGGATTTCTGATTGTTTCCAGTGAGAGCGGATGATAGGATTTTGTACAATTTGTTTAACAGTGATATCATATTAAAATCTATCGTCAGGTAAATTGCCAAAAACAATGAACCAGAAATATTACTTTTATTTCATGGCATTATGGTTCAAAGTTTGTAGAAAAAATCGTTTCGTGAGAAATGTCATAATTTAAGCACAAAGCTTGAAAGGGGTTAGAGTAAACTGCATAAACTATGTACAAAGCTTAAAAGCTGAACAAGGGGTTAGAGTAAACTTCTTTATAACCATATTTAGATATAAAGGAAAGGTAATTGGATATTTCACCATCGGTTCTGAGTACTATTTTTAAATTTTCTAATAATTGCAAGTGGAACATCACCAAAACCTCCCTTGAAATGCAAATGTTTATTAAATCGTACAATAATCTTAACCATCATTTTTCATCAAATTGTGTACTTTTTAGTTTGCGTTCATGAACGATTCATTAACTGAAACATTTACTTTTTTTAACTGCATTTAACGGATTGATGGAACTAAATAATACTCATTCTCTCTCTCTCTCTCTCTCTCTCTCTCTCTCTCTCTCTTTATATGTATATATATATATATATATATATATATATATATATATATATATGATATATAATATATTTATATATATATAACTATGTATATATTTATATATATATATATATTATATATATATATATATATATATATATATATATATATATATATATATATATATATATATATATATATAATATATGCATACATGTATACACACACACACACATATGTATATATATATATATATATATATATATATATATATATATAGTATATATATATATATATATATATATTCATATATATACATATATATACATACATATATATATATGAATATATATATAAATATATTATATATATACATATATATACATACATATATATATGAAATATATAAATATAAACACACACACACACACACACATATATATATATATATATATATATATATATATATATATATATATATATATATATATATATACATATGCGTGTGTGTGTGTGTGTTTGCCCAAGAAAGAATCCAATTCTCGATCGTGCTTTTGTGGTCCAGTTTGCCGCCAGTCATCGACTGGATTCGGTCCTAAGATATCGATTCCACTTCCACCCATGCCATACAACCGGAGGCGTTGTAAAGGAGCTGGTGTTCCCGAGGTGTGTCTTTGCTCTCGGCTGTGGCTTGTGTTTCACACATCCACCGGGGTGTAAAGCCCATAATATACATATACATACATACATACATACATATATATATATATATATATATATATATATATATATATATATGTATATATATATAATATATATGTATATGTATATGTGTGTGCCTGGAGAAATCGAGAGAGAGGGAGGGGGCAGAGAAGAAAGAGCAAGCAGAAAGAGGGCGGAAGACAGACAAGGGAGAGAGACATAAAGGGAAACTTTATTCCTACTTGTTGATCCTCATCCAATTGGGGATAACGAGGGCATGACAAATATAACCTTTGTGAATTGACATTTGATTAAAGGATTAATGATACTTAATTAATCCCTTGTCAGAAGTTATATAACTGAGTGTAATAATACTAAAAGATAAATACATAATAAAAGTATAGGACTTTGAAGTCGTCTATGGAAATTACGGTCCGTAGAGTTTTAGAGATAAGTTATTAACCCATTGTAAGCAGTGAATGAAACCGCGTAATTCGCCATTAATCATTCTCCAGTGAATTAGGAAATTTAGATTTTTTTTCTCTGCAAAATAGGATTGGCATAAGTTTCTGCTTACACAAAAGGGGAATTAAAATGGTCCTGGCACTAACATTGATGTCGCTGATGATAATAGCGGTGATGGTGATATGATGATGATAACAGAGGTACTTAAGATGATGACATAATAAAGTTCATAAGAATAGTAATTGTCAGTTTAAGATAAGGATTACCATACTGTCAATTTTAGATAATAATTATATTAATCCAATTACTGATATTCATAATCATGATAATGATGATAATTGTAATGCAATGAGATTGACAATGATGATAACAATGACGGTAGTTCTTGCAACATTTACTATAATAATACCAAGACGAAATCACATGAAAAAGAGGAATTTTGATTAATTATAAAGCAAAGATTGACAAAAAGTAAGATAATTTAAATAAAATGAAATGAAATGAATATGGAAAAAATATTAAAATGAAAATAAAACAAATACAAAGCAAAAATGCAATAAAAGATGCAAGAGGAAAGGAAAGAAGGAGACATAGAAATCGAGAAAATAGGAAAAGGAAGTGATATTAATACGGAAGAAAATGGAGATGAGCTGGCAGTGTGTGGGATATATTCAAAGAGGAATAATCATAACGAATAGGCAGATATGAGATAAATATATAGAGAAAATGAAGAGGAAAAGACAGATATGATCATTCAATATTACCAGATTAATGAAAGGTTGTGATCAAGCTTATAAATACAAAATTAAACTCTAATTTCTGATTCTCCGGAGATCTCATAGACAATGCATTTGAATTTATGTGGATAATCTTGAAATTAGTTTGTTGAATTCCTTACAAAAAGTTTCAATAGATGAAGTGAGTTTTAATGGTCATTAGTACTGTTAAGTCTGATATATCTCATTCAATATGTTGTTTTATGTGCAATATTATATAAAATATTTAGATCATAGATTGTTTTCAATGGGTTTTGAGAAGGAAGAATTTGTTAGGGTGAAAGTTATTACATTTTTTTTTTTTTTTCTTGGGAATTATGATATTAATTATTTTTATAGAAGTCTTGCCTTTGGTTCGTTATGGTACATTATTTTCATTTTTTCATAGATGAGTTTCAATAAAATGTGATTACACCTTTAATCAACTATCAATTCACATGAGTTATATATATGAGTTAAACATGTGCTTCTGTTAGTCTGATTAATTTTAGGATTATTTTCCCTGAATAATGTTATTAGAATAGGTGTATATTAGATTCCAGGTTATTCAATATTTTGACTAAACAGACAGAAACTAATCATAGACGTGCCAGGTAGTGTTGACAATGTGTGTGTGTGTGTGTGTGTGTACGTTTATGTGTGTCTGTTCCATCAAATTTATTTTAGAATACCGTTTTTACTTTTGGTCGTATACTCATTTATTGATGATTCGAAGAATTAAACCATCGACCTGGCTAAGCATCACCACCATACTAATTTTATACAGGACATTATGCTTCTGCAGCCGCCCACCTAGTTGGACTATGAGAGAGAGATGGGCTGTTATACCGCGAACTCTGGTCTAATGCCTACCCACCGCACACAACAATCGATTTTTAAAACATTTTTTGTGTGGTATAATCGTCGGAAACGAAAAAATAATTCGAATTATGTTTCAAGATGATAAAGTGATATCAATTAAGCATTTAATCAAATTCGAGCCAGAGAATGCGAGATTTTTTTTCAATTCATTTTAGTTATTATAATCGTGTTGGTACATCAGTCGTCAGCCTGATTTTTTAGCCTATCTATTCATTCATTTAGTTTTCGTAAATTAGTTAACCAAATTGTAGATATACAAGCTAGTTTGTCCGCAATTTACAGCGTTCAACGAACGTAAAATTTACAGGGTACACTTTTCTACGTTCACATTTATATTCGCCTTTACAGTACAAACTTTTTATTTCCCCTTTCTTTTAAAGACGGCCTTAACTCAGTCTCTAAGATGGTTTTATTTCAGAGTCAGGCAGCTTCACACAACATACGTGGACTTTTCCCACTCTTTCAGTTTCTCATTGTAAACCTAGAGCCATTTTTGTGTTTTATTGTATTGAGAGATTTGAGGGCCATGTGACATGCTCTACCGACGCTTCACTTGACTAAAATTGTAGTATAGGGTCTCTATCAGCTTATTATTTTCTTTATACAGTGTGATAGAGGCAGTATTGTTTTCTGGGAGGACAAAAAGCAACTTTATTTGTATTCGCGTACTGTCGTGAACTAGTACGAAAAATATAACCATCCACAATGAAGATTTTATGAAGAGGTAGGAAAGAGGAAGGAAACCTGTGCTTATGACTGTGAGTGCCACAGTACAAGGCAGGGGGGACATTGCAGACACTGGGCATGGTTTGCGTCACCTTCCCCTTTATCTGCCTACACGTCTTCATTGCCTGTACTTCAGAGCAAGAGGTCTGCAACTTCTTGTGTGCCATCACTCTCTAAAGATAGTGCTTGCTAGAGACCGTGGATGGATGCCATTCAAGTCTCTTTCT
>NW_028234421.1:13412585-13415085 GCF_977035675.1 Penaeus japonicus | reverse complement strand
CTTTCTATCATTATTCTTTATTGTTTTAGCATATACTGTTGTTATATAAAATAGTATCAAAGGCAAAAAAAAAAGAAAAAAGAAAAAAAAAATGCAAACCAGTTTTTTAACTTGATACAAGTGGTACTGACAAACTGTATGGTTTGCAGAGGGAGTTACTTATATTGCTTAATACAGTTGATCCCTATATCAGTCGCCAAAGGTTCCGAATAGTCCTAGTTATAATACATTATTCTTTAAAAACTGTTGCATCAATAAAGGTCTATTGGCAGATAAACCAGGAGTGTCATCATCATGCAGTGTAAAGTTTATGCATCATAAATCATTCATCCTTGCAAGAAATGCTTTATCCTTTATCCTTTTCTTGCTGCAATGTAGTAAATTTCCACAGTTCAAATACATCTTTTAAGGTCAGATGTTCAATAGTGCATGTGTAAGAGAAAAGAATGTGAGCCCCCTAATTTCTGTAATTCTTTCTCGAAGTATATGGTTTTAAATTAAACATAACAGAGTACCTTATAATATATTTTGTCTTCAAAATTATAGGTCAAAATATATATCTGGGGGCAAAAATTCAAATTGAATTAATTACTTTTGCTCAAATTTTCTTATTCAAAACTCAGATAATAATTATTAACAAGTGTAAATTATACTCATCAGTAAAGGTACAGGTATACATAGTATATGTATTATAGGAACTGGACTACAGTTGACAATTCTTCACAATAACAATTATTAAAAACATATAATACTGTACTCCAACTGAGACTAGAAATAAATATCTTTAGATTTAGAAAATTTCATCACAATAATACAATAGTCATACACTATACAATCCACACCATTTACATTTCAGTTCCTAGGAAAAGGATATGTGTTATACATATATAATTCGATTTATCTGATATCAAATTAAATGCAACACTTAATTTCTAGTGGTTTTCCAGTCTATTTCTTAAAAGTAAACAATTATCATTTGATGTAAGAATCTGTCCACAGTTCTTAGGCGTCGGTGAGTGCTGCCACTCCAGGCAGAGTCTTTCCTGAAATTGGATAAAGTTAAACATGTTAGCATATCAACAAAATTTTAAAAATTATGATACAACTAACCCTAGAAATATCTGCCACGTTTACCCAAATATGAGCACACATGACTGCATAATGAGCTATTATGGAGTAAATTCAGTACATTTCTATTCCAACCCTATTCAGCTTTATTCCTCACTGCAAAGGATATACTAACCTTCCAGGAGCTCCAAGGAGGCGCCACCACCAGTAGACACATGGGAAACTTTGTCCTCGGTGCCCCACTTCGCACAGCAAGTTGCCGTGTCACCACCACCAATGATGGTTGTGGTGCCTGACTTGGTCACATCTACCACCATATCCATGACAGCCTTGGTGCCACTGGCAAATTTCTCAAATTCAAACACACCGCAGGGTCTGCAAATAACATACGTAATGAAAAAGGCAGTCAAACATTTCTTCCCTTTCTACTTGCTAGAATTAGGTACAGTAATTATATTCAAAATACAATTCCTTTGAATCCAATTAAAACCAACCACAGGAGAAAAAAAGTGACCTTTTAAAAAAATTACGGTAATTTCTTTCTCATTGACAAATAAATGGAGAAGGATAAAGGCAACTCAAATGAATACATATCTAATAATCAAAAGCCAAAATCAGATTTCAGCGAAGCTAATCACTCTTAGAAAAGGCAAATAAAAACAAACCATAAAGAAAATTTAAACACAACACAAAGGAACGAAGACTTTGATGTTTACTTTTAGGCAAATCCGGTGAATGGGACTTGATTTACTGATGATCCAATTACAACTTATTTCCATTCATAAACTAGACAATTCACCAAATATTTTCTCTTGGATTCATTTGCAATATTTTTTTCATAAATGTTTCAATCAAGAAATTCTTTTTTAATACCAAAATACCCTAATATGAGAAGAGAAGAGAAGAGGAAAGAAGAGAAAAGGAGAGAAGAGAGAAGAGGAGAGCAGAGGAGAGCAAAGGAGAAAAGGGGGAGGAGAGAGAAAAGGGGAAATGAGAGGATAGGAGGATAGGAGTATAGGAGTATGGGAGGGGAGGGGAGGGGTGGGGAGGGGTGGGGAGGGGAGGGGAGGGGAGGGGAGAGGAGAAAAGGGGGAGGAGAGAGGAGAGGAGAGGAGAGCAGAGGAGAAAAGGGGGAGGAGAGCAGAGGAGAAAAGGGGGAGGAGAGCAGAGGAGAAAAGGGGGAGGAGAGGAGAGGAGAAAAGGGGGAGGAGAGGAGAGGAGAGGAGAGGAGAGGAGAGGAGAGGAGAGGAGAGGAGAGGAGAGGAGAGGAGAGGAGAGGAGAGGAGAGGAGAGGAGAGGAGAGGTGTGCGGAGAGGAGCGGGTAGAGGAGAGGAAGGAGAGGAGAGGAGTGGAGAGGAGAGGAGAGGAGAGGAGAGGAGCGAAAGGGAGAGGAGAGGAGAGGAGAGGAGAGGAGAGGAGAGGAGAGGAGAGG
>NW_028234421.1:13402585-13405085 GCF_977035675.1 Penaeus japonicus | reverse complement strand
AAAATCAATATTGGTGCATTCTAGCAGTCACTCTCACCATCAGGTCGGCCAAGGTGAGAGCAAAGGACAACACTCTTGGCATTCTTGTCCAGGGCATACTTGATGGTGTCAACTGCAGCAACAATGCGCTGGTTGTTGGTGATCTTTCCATCCTTCTGTGGGACATTGAAGTCAACTCTGAAAAAGACCAAAGATATACATACATACAATGTAGACAAATAATATAAATAAATAAATAAATAAATATATATATATATATATTATATACATATATTATATATATATACATATATACATATATAAACACATTTACACCAGTGCATGTGTATTACATCCACACTATTATTATATATGACATTTACCAAATACATAATGACGTGCATGCACTGTAAACCTACGGTGTACTTCTTATAAGTATGAAGGGAAAATGGTTGCAACGGCAATTGAAATTTGAGGAAAATCAATAGAGCATTCTTGGCATACAAATATTATGTAAGGTCACACAAGGTCATCATGACATCTACAAGAAATCTTTCCAACACAAATCAACTACAAACCTTAAAACATACGAGAAAAGAGAGCAATATTCCCCAGTAACTTTCCCACGATTGAGCAACACACCGGAAAATTATAGGCTACGTTTCTAGTCTAGCCCTTAGTCTATAGCCTTTTGACATCTCATAATTCCTCCCTAAAAACTCACCTCATAAACACCCTCTTGCCAGCGAGGTCTAATTTATCAATGCTAAGCTTGTTGAGGGCCATTATGGAGTCTTTGCACAGAGGTTGTCAGGTCACAGGAGGTCGAGATGTCCGCTCGCTCCGTCCGTCTCCGTCCGGCTGACGATTACCCGGCGAAGCGCTCGGTCTAGGGGCGAAGCTAGGGAAATTTCCCCATGCTCTTTCCATTCTCCTAGGGTTAAGGCATTTCGGAATGAGCTAGAGATTTTATTTTTGGCTCACTTCGATAACGGAATTTTTATTGTTTTCAATACGATGGGTTAGCAATGTTTATCGGGATGATTTATTTTTTCGATGAGTTGCGTTCTGTGGGATACAAGCGTAGATCTCGTTTAATTTATTAGTCTGCACGCTGTGCGGTCCGTATTATATATTTCCACATTCTGACTTATTTTCAAAATCATTTTGTATTATTCTTTGTTTAAAGGAGTGACATTTGATGTTAAACTATCATCTAGAATATTTCCCTAGATTCTGAGATATTTCCCCCAAAACAGTTGCAAGATCAGCTGGGCGGTCCGTGGCGTCGTCTGCTGGGAGTCGCCAGTCAATCCTATTATTAATGTTTTTTCTTAATTGAAATAAATTATTAGAGGATTTAGGTATATTATATTTTTATATGTGAAATATTTAGGACCTAACTTGTCTAAGATAGAATGATATCAATGCCTAATATAGGAGAAAAAGGATTCCTCGTGTCTCTGCATCGTTCATTTGGCATGCATCATAGACGTCCTTGCTGTCCTTGAGGAGTTTCTAGTATCTGAATGTCACCTTGGATACCAATATTATTTATCACACTCAACTGACAACAGTAGAGGACAATCTCCAGAATTACACCTGCGATTATCGATCTATGGATCATAAGAGAAACAGACGTAATTCCTAAGAACATTACAGCCATTACAGACGTCAACGTGTCACGTCTCACACACTCTCCATCTCGCCCAAGGCATATCTGTCTCCAAGCACATAACTAGATGTGTAATTCAAGGAGAGGGGGAAAAAATTATTACAGCGTCTCTGAGGGATGCAATCATGAAGTCAGTGAACGCAACTCACGCACAAGCACCTTCTTTGTGACTGGAGTAATGTTGAATATTCCCGTGTGATGCGTAATGTTAGAAATGTTTGCTGGATAGAACGATTTCACACTCGCACTTGGAATTAGATATATTCCGTGTAAAACCTGTTAATGGTTATTATGTCATGTTTCTGAAGTTCGTTCATAAATTGATTTTAAGTTTTGCTGAAATGCAATCCAGAAAAAATCAGTGGGATAAACAGTGCCATTAAATAATATGTAGTTGGTCAAACAGGAATCGAAGTTATCACAAATCAAGTTGGCCCACATACGCCACACCACACCACACCACACCGCACAACACACACACACACACACACACACACACACACACACACACACACACACACACACACACACACACACACACACACACACACACACACACACAACACACAACACACACTCACGTATACATACATACACAGACACACATATACATACATATATATATATATATATATATATATATATATATATATATATATATATATATATATATATGTAATCTATTATATGTGTGTGTGTGTACTCATATATATGTATGTATGTATATGTATATATATATATGTATATATATATATATATATATATATATATACCTATATCTTATGTATGTATGTATGTATATATGTATATATATCTATATCTATATATCTATATATATATATATAT
>NW_028234421.1:13380085-13392585 GCF_977035675.1 Penaeus japonicus | reverse complement strand
AAAAAAATAAAAGAAACATGACTTTTGAAGCCGTCGCTATGGTACCGTGCGCACATTTGCATAGGTTCGCACGCCTGTATTCTCTACCGTCCGGATACAAAAAAAAAAAAAAATGCAAAGTCATCCTGACTATGAACACCTCCCAATTCTCACCTTCCGCCCTACTATTGACCTCCCCCCCCTCTCCTACGCCTCCACCCTACCCCTTCCACCGATCCACCCCCAATTACGGAATATGCCCTCGGGGGAGTTTGGAACCCTTGTGGGAAACCCCGCCAGGAGAGAGAACAGGAGGAGAGCTGGAGGGATGCAAGTTTAAAGGGACTGAAGAAAATAAGAGAATCATGAAATAAGATGCCTATAAAGAAGTCGAAACCTTAACAGCTTGCAAGAAAGGTTGATAGATTTTGATTGCTGGACGGACAGATTTAGAGAAAGAAGATTGATAGATAAATAGACAAAATAGATTGATAGGCAAACGAAGTGACAACCAGAGGAACAGAAGAGAAAGAGAGAGAGGGAGAGAGAGAGGAGAAAGAGAGAGATAGAAAAATAGATAGACAGGCAGATAACGAGAGAGAGAGAAATAGATATAATAGACATATAGATAGAGAACGAGATTCACCATCTGAACAAAAGAAAAGTACAGGAAGAAACAGAAACACTTACCTCTCGTCTTAGAACTCGTCAACAATCCTCATGACAATGCATGACGTTAGACATGGGGGGGGGGAGAGAAATGCTGAGTCACGCCTTTGAATAAGTGCAGCGAAAAAAATATTTTTGATTTCCGTATTATACTCTCCATAATAACTTCCAGAAATGGAACAAACAACCTAACGGCCACATTTGCTTATATGTGTATATAGTTCTAACCGGGTTGCCTTAAGAAATAAAAGTGCGTTTGGTGTTTTCTTTATATCATATTTATACCATATTGTATTATATTTATATACTATATTTATTATATTTACCACGCTTTCCCCCCTCTCTCTCTACACAAACGCACGTAAACACACGTACACACACACACACACACACACACACACACACACACACACACACACACACACACACACACACACACACACACACGCACACACACCTAATTTACAGCCAAAACAGCAGAGGAGCAAAAAATAACCTGTATTAAAAGAGCACGAGACAACGAGAGACAGAGAGACTTAAGACAAAAGGGAAGTTCAGAGAAACACCTGGATTTCATTGTTTATCACTTTGCGAAATCGGATGCGACCCGAAAGAGTACACATCAATATGTATCATACGCTAAATCGGCTAAACAGATTATGTAGATTATGTACTAAGGTGTGGTAACTGCACATGCAAAAGATTAGACACACTCCTTAAATGTTACTGTTTGCTTTGCAGTAAATAAATAAGTTTCGTACATAATCCGAAACATAATCCGAAACAGTGGTCTGAACAGGAATACAAATCGATTAGTGCACAGAGTATGAAACAAGCACGAATCATTAACAAAAGAAAAAAAAAACAAGTGAAAACAAGCAAAAGCAACGATAATGAAGCGAAGGAAGGATGTACTGGGAGAGTACGGGGGAGGGGGAGGGGAGAGGGGGGAAAAGACCGAGTCCTTGAGATCTTGAAAATTAACTGGATTTCCTTTGCCTTCCTTCGGTATTTTGAGAGTATATGTCCACATATTATTTATGAGATGTCCACAGATATTGTCGTACAATGTCTACAAATATCTTTAAATCATTATTGTCCACATAAAACTTATAGAGAACCAGATTACTTATAAGATGCCTATAGAATAAAAACTAGAATGGAGCCAAATAAATTAACAACTTAATTTCCGGTCCCATGAAATCTCCCATCTGACTCTTATCAAGATATAAATTTGAGGGGAAAAAAAAATGAAAACAATCTGTGCGGCATTGAAATCACAATGAATCGACCAATACAAAGTAATAGGTAAGATAATCCATTGTGTTTGTTTTTGCTCTGTTGGTGTTCATTGGTAGTGCAATGAATTTATAAAAAAAATTTATAGTTTTTTTATGTAATGTGTGTATACTGGTTACATTTCGAGTATTAATGGTATAGACCCCATATCAATAGATAACAATAAAAAAAGAAAAGAAAATTAAACTGATATACTTACTTAGGCCTATCTAAAGTGAATTTTCAAATTGACATCTCATCTGAAATATATTATAACAGCTCAGCAAATCGATATATTTTGATGTTCCCCGAAAATCAGAGACTTTGATATCATTATTTTTTTCTTTGAGCAAAAACATGTGTGATAATCTTATTGCTGTTGCCATTTGTCTGGTATATGAGTCATTACTTGAGACTAAGATAACTTAAGTCATACATGTATATTCTTTTTATGTGTATGAGTATTTATTATACAAGTGATTAAGCATATCGCCACAATAATCAGCCAAATTACCCATGTAACTACTTTCCTCAATGATATAAAACAATCTCAGTTATTAAAAAGAAAAAAAAGTTAGGAAAATGCAAATGTAAAGGGATTGAATTAATGTAGGTCTATGTAATGAGATGGTAAGGTGTTAATCAACGAACGACAAATATCAATGAACATATCAATAGACAAAACAGAAACCGAATTATCAACCCCTAAAATAAGACCTTCCCTGCCCTCTTAAGAAAAAAAAAAAAAAAAAAAAAAATCCTATTCTTAATCTAACCTAATCCATCCCATCTCTATCTATCTTTTCGCATCCCCAAATGTCCCCCCCACGTACCCCCCACCCCAACCCACCCCCAAGCCTGACAACCCTTCCACCCCCTTCTCCCCCGACAGCCATGTTCGTGCTCTTCCCCTTCCTGACGATCCACGCGAGGTCGCTGGGCATCTCGGAGAAGGAGCTGTCGGTCATGTACGCCTTCAGCCCCGTCATCGCGCTCATCGGCCCTCCAGTCACGGGCATTCTGGCGGACAGGATCGGCAACTTTAAGGCGAGGTCAAGGATTGCGAGAGAGTGAGGGGGAGGGGAAAGGGGAGGGAGAGGGAGGGGGGAGGGAGGGTGTGTGTGTGTGTGTGTGTGTTTAAAAGAGAGAGAGAGAAGGAGGGAGAGAGAGTGGGAAAGAAGAGAAAGAGAGAGAGAGAGAGAGAGAAGAGAGAGTGGAGTGAGAGAGAAGAGAGAGAGAGAGGGGAGAGAGGGGAGAGAGAGAGGGTGGAGAGAGAGAGAGAGGGAGAGAAAGAGAGAGAGAGAGGGAAGAGAAAGAGAGAGAGAGAGGAGAGAGAGAGAGAGAGAGAGAGAGACGGAGAGAGAAGAGAGAGAGAGAATGGAAGAGAGAAGAGAGAGAGAGAGAGAGAGAGGTGTGAGGAGGAGAGAGAGAGAGAAAGAGAGAAGAAGAGAGGGAGAGAAGAGAGAGAGGAGGAGGGAGAGAAAGAGAGAGAGAGGAGGAGAGAAAGAGAGAGAGAGAGAGAGAGAGAGAGAGAGAGAGAGGAGAGAGTCGGAGAGAAGAGAGAGAGAGAGAAGAAGGAGGGAAAGAGAGAGAGAGAGTGGGAAGAGAAGAGAGAGAGAGAGTGAGGAAAGAGAGAGAGAGAGAGGAGAAGAGAAGAGAAGAGAGAGAGAGTGTGTGAGAGAGAGAGAGAGAGAAAGGAGAGAGAGAGAGAAGAAGAGAAGAAAGTAAGAAAGAGAGAGAGAGAAGAGAGTGGGAGAGAAGAGAGAGAGAGAGGTGTGAGAGAAGAGAGAGAGGAGAGTGGGAGAGAAAGAGAGAGAGGAGAGAGAGAGAGAGAGGGGGGGGGAGAGAGAGAAGAGAAGGGGAGAGAAAGAGAGAGAGAGGGAAGAGGGAGAGAGAGAAGAGAGAGGGAGAAAAGGAGCGAGAGAGAGAGGAAGAGAGAGTGTGTGAAGAGAAGAAGAGAGAAAGAGAGAGAAAGGAGAGAAGAGAGAGTGGGAAAGAGGAGAGAGATATAGTGGGAGAGAGAGAGAGAGAGAGAAGTGGGAAAGTAAAGAGAAGATGAAAAGGGAGGGGGAGAGAGAGAGAGAGGGGGGAAGAGGAGGGAGAGAACGTGAGAGAGAGAGGGAAGGGGAGAGGGAAGAGAAAGAAAGAGAGTGAAGAGAAAGGGGAGAAAGAGATAGAGAAATGGAGAGAGAAAGAGAGAGAGAGGAGAGAAGGGAGAGAGAGAGAGGGGAGAGGAAGAGAGAGAGAGAGAGAGTGAGAGGGAGGAGAGAAAGAGAGAAGAGGAGGGAGATGAGAGGGTAAAGGAGAGAAAGACGCAATAATAATCTTTATTTTCAATTTACATTGGTAGAGAGAGAGCTAGAGGGTGTAATGATAATTAAAAAAAATGAATAATAATCTTTATTTCAAGTTACATTTGGTTATTCAGTTCAATTGTATTATCACTAGTTTTAGATAGTGTAGATTGAGAGAGAGAGAGAGAGAGGAGAACGAGAGGAGTGACTTTGTTTTGAGAGGTTTATTGAGAGAAGAGATTTCGTAAATCTCAAATGGTGAGGTACTCGGATAATACCACACCAAATTCTTTGTCTCCTCTTTGGGATCTCATTTAGTTTACTATAACATTTCTGATTTGTCAACATGTTGAACTTCTATACAGTGATTTTGGAGAGTTTAGAGAGAGAGAGCGAGAAGTAGAGTACATCTCAAAGAGTATGAGGTATATAGGTAATCCTCACCCCATCTTAGTCCTCTTTGGGCTCACATATATTTTACAAAACCTCTTACAGCTATGTATCATGTAGAGAAGAGAGCGAAGAGAGAGGAGAGAGCGGTAGTGAGTGCAGGAGAGAGAGAGAGAGAGAGAGAGAGAGAGAGAAAGAGAGAGAGAAGAGAGATGAGAGAGAGAGAAGAGAGAGAGAGAGAGAGAGAGAGAGATAGAGGGAGAAGACGAGAGAGAGAGAAGTTGAATGAGGAGAGAGACGAGAGTTAGAGGAGAGAGAGAAGGGTAGAGAGAAGAGAGAGAGAGGAAAGAGGAGAGGAAGAGGAGAGAGAGAATGAATCAAGAGCAGTAGGGAGAGAAAGAGAGAGAGTGAGAGAGAGCGAGAGAGAGCAATGGAGAGAGCAGAGAGTAGGGAGGGGAAGAGAGAGAGAAGAGAGAGAAAGAGAGAACTGAGAGACGAGAAGAGAGAGAGAGGAGAGAGAGAAGAAGAGAGAGAGAGAGAGAGAAGAGTATGGAGGGGAGAGAGAGAGGAGAGAGGAGAGAAGAGAGAGAAAAGAGAGTATAGGAGGAGAGGAAGAAATTAGGAGAGAGAGAGCGGGCGAGGCGGGAGTAAAAGTAAAGAGAAGAAGGAGAAAGGGGGAGAAAGATGAGAGAGAGAGATGAGAGAGAGAGAGAATGAGAGACGCGAGAGAGGAGAGAGTAGAGATAGGATAGAAGAGAGAGAGGGAAATGAGAGACCGAGAGAGAAAGATGAGAGAGAGAGAGAGAGCGGGTATCCGCATGGAAACATAAATAACAGAATAATTGAAAACCTTTAAAGTACGGCTTTCCAAACTGGCTCAATGCCGGTTACCTCTGTGGCGTGTGATATTGCTGACGTTTGCATGGCGCTTGATGTTCTGGAAGGCCCGAGAAGGTCCTTGATTTTGGTTCTGGAGACGTCACGTTGGAGGTGACTAGCTATTATTAAGCCTTTTCTCCATTTCCCTATTTCTCTCTCTTTTACTAATTTATCTCTGTTTCCATCTTTTTCTTCCTATAGTCTCTCTCTCTCTCTCTCCTCTCTCCATGCTTCTCTGCACTCCTCTGTCAAGGCTCCTCTCTCTCTCTCTCTCTTTCTCTTATTCTTTTTATATCCAATAGCAATCTAAATTCTCTCCTTCGCCAGGTGTTTCTGAGTGGCATGACGGCGGTGGGCGGCATGACAGCGCGTTGATTTTGAAATTGGTGGTAAGTAAAAAACCTGCTCTACTGGCCATTTCCAGCAGCTCGCCAAGAAGGTCCCTTGGCACCCATGTCTGCTGAGGATGGTTCATTGCCTTTTCACTCGCCTGCGGTGTCGATGACCTCAGGAGCCTCGGCCTCCAAAGCCCAGCTGAAGTGTGACTTCGTAAAGGGGCTTGCGGAGTTCGTGTTACGTCTAATATAATCACTAACTGCATCTCAGTGTCGAGCTCATCAGGTACTGGCGATGACATGCGCGTTGTTGTGGACGGGTAGTTCCATCCACTTCAGGTTCACTCAGTGCGTGAACACTAGTTTTAAAGTTTTCGACTCGGATACAAGAGTCCGAAGCTGATGGTTTACACACATCAGAAAACGCATGAGTTGCTCAATTTGGGTTCATTAGCGTTTTTACTGAACCCTCACCATCCTACTAAAAAAAAGTAATATGTTATGTATAGTATAACTGGGGGGGGGGTACTGATAACTTCCGTTTACGACTTGCCCATGTAGTAAGGTAACAAATGCTTCCTGACAACTGAGTTGCAATCTAGTTTCCTTTTTTGCAATTCTGTTGTGAAGGTGACATGCACAAATTAATTGGCACTTTATCCAGTTCTCACAGCGGCCGGCTGCCATCTCGCTCTCGCCTCGGGAAACTGCGAGGGCAATGGAGGCGGGACAGTGACCTTGCGCAGTGACGTCAACGCCACTCTCAATTAACAGTAAGCAAGGATGTGTTCGTGTCCTCGGAAACCTTTGGTAGAGGTGACGAGGATCTTTTCCTTCATGAAAAGTCTGCTTCGGAACCATCGTGGCTCTGTCTTGTTTATTTCCTTGTCGAGTTAGCTATTTCTTACTTTTCGGAGATTGAGGGTATTTATGTTCATTGAGCAATGAGTCTGTTTGTTCTTTCCTGAGTCTAAAACACACGGCGTTTTCGTACATTCCTACGAACATCTGCCCTATGTCTCTCGCAGCTCCGACCATGAGGTGCGGACGCAAATCGGCGAACCACCAGCCTCGAAAAGACTACAACGTGAGCTCCGTCCTCAGGATAGGCTCTTCCTCCTTTCTGGCTGGCGGCTGCGGTCGGCGTTCTCTATCCGCGCGCGAGGGCAGTCTAGCAGCAAACAACTAACATGCGATGTGTTGATAACGCGCACCATGGACACTCTGGCGGGCTACTTGTGCTGGTGGTTCGCTGCCTTCAACATTCCTTCCACCTTCGGCTAGGCGGGAGGTACTTTGTGGTCGCGGGATTTTTCTGCTTACTATAATGTCATTATTAGTATTTGTGTGTGATGTGTTTGTGTGTTGTATTATATACTAATATATAGTAGTATATATATATAGTATATATATATATAATATCTATAGTGGTGTATAGTGTACCATATATATCATATATAGTATGTAGCAATATTCATAATATACATATTATGTAAAATATAAGTACATTAATTATATAATAATGCATTAATATATAATAGATTATTATTATATATATATATATATATATGATATATATATATATACATACACATACATACATACATAGACTACATATACAATTATATGTATATTACGTATACACACACACACATACACACACACACATCACACACACACACAACACATCACACACACACACATACACACACACATGGACACACCATCAACACAACACCCACACACCACACACACACACACACTTTGCTAAATAAATAAGTTTCGTACATAATCCGAAACATAATCCGAAACAGTGGTCTGAACAGGAATACAAATCGATTAGTGCACAGAGTATGAAACAAGCACGAATCATTAACAAAAGAAAAAAAAAAAACAAGTGAAAACAAGCAAAAGCAACGATAATGAAGCGAAGGAAGGATGTACTGGGTGAGTACGGGGGAAGGGGAGGGGGGAGAGGGGGAAAAGACCGAGTCCTTGAGATCTTGAAAATTAACTGGATTTCCTTTGCCTTCCTTTGGTATTTTGAGAGTATATGTCCACATATTATTTATGAGATGTCCACAGATATTGTCGTACAATGTCTACAAATATCTTTAAATCATTATTGTCCACATAAAACTTATAGAGAACCAGATTACTTATAAAATGCCTGTAGAATAAAAACTAGAATGGAGCCAAATAAATTAACAACTTCATTTCCGGTCCCATGAGATCTCCCATCTGACTCTTATCAAGATATAAATTTGGGGGGAAACAAAAACAAAAACAAAAACAAAAACAAAAAATCATGTGCGGCATTGAAATCACAATGAATCGACCAATACAAAGTAATAGGTAAGATAATCCATTGTGTTTGTTTTTGCTCTGTTGGTGTTCATTGGTAGCGCAATGAATTTATAATTTTTTATAGTTTTTTTATGTAATGTGTGTATACTGGTTACATTTCGAGTATTAATGGTATAGACCCCATATCAATAGATAACAATAAAAAAAGAAAAAAAAGAAAAGAAAATTAAACTGATGTACTTACTTAGGCTTATCTAAAGTGAATTTTCAAATTGACATCTCATCTGAAATATATTATAACAGCTCAGCAAATCGATATATTTTGATGTTCCCCGAAAATCAGAGACTTTGATATCATTATTTTTTTCTTTGAGCAAAAACATGTGTGATAATCTTATTGCTGTTTCCATTTGTCTGGTATATGAGTCATTACTTGAGACTAAGATAACTTAAGTCATATATGTATATTCTTTTTATGTGTATGAGTATTTATTATACAAGTGATTAAGCATATCGCCACAATAATCAGCCAAATTACCCATGTAACTACTTTCCTCAATGATATAAAACAATCTCAGTTATTAAAAAGAAAAAAAAGTTAGGAAAATGCAAATGTAAAGGGATTGAATTAATGTAGGTCTATGTAATGAGATCATCATCATAGACGGAAGGTGTTAATCAACGAACGACAAATATCAATGAACATATCAATAGACAAAACAGAAACCGAATTATCAACCCCTAAATTAAGACCTTCCCTGCCCTCTTAAAAAAAAAAAAAAAAAAAAAAAAAAAAAAAAAAAAAAAAAAAACCTATTCTTAATTCAACTTAATCCATCCCATCTCTATATATATCTTTTCGCATCGTCAAATGTCCCCCCCCCACGTACCCCCTACCCCACCCCACCCCCAAGCCTGACAACCCTTCCACCCCCTTCTCCCCCGACAGCCATGTTCGTGCTCTTCCCCTTCCTGACGATCCACGCGAGGTCGCTGGGCATCTCGGAGAAGGAGCTGTCGGTCATGTACGCCTTCAGCCCTGTCATCGCGCTCATCGGCCCTCCAGTCACGGGCATTCTGGCGGACAGGATCGGCAACTTTAAGGCGAGGTCAAGGATTGCGAGAGAGTGAGGGGGAGGGGAAAGGGGAGGGAGAGGGAGGGGGCAGGGGAGGGTGTGTGTGTGTGTGTTTAAAAGAGAGAGAGAGAAGGAGGGAGAGAGAGTGGGAGAGAAGAGAGAGAGAGGGTGGGAGAGAGAGAGAGAGTGGGAGAGAAGAGAGAGAGAGAGAGTGGGAGAGAAGAGAGAGAGAGGGTGGGAGAGAGAGTGAGAGTGGGAGAGATGAGAGAGAGAGGGAGAATCGGAGAGAAGAGAGAGAGAGAGTCGGAGAGAAGAGAGAGAGAAAGTGGGAAAGAAGAGAGAGAGAGAATGGGAAAAAAGAGAGAGAGAGAGAGTGTGTGTGTGTGTGTTTGAGAGAGAGAGAGAAAGAGAGAGAAGGAGGGAGAGAGAGTGGGAAAGAAGAGAGAGAGAGTGAGAGTGGGAGAGAAGAGAGAGAGGGAGAGAAGAGAGAGAGAGAGAGTGGGAGAGAAGAGAGAGAGAGAGATAGTGGGAGAGAAGAGAGAGAGAGAGTCGGAGAGAAGAGAGATAGAGAGTGGGAAAGAAGAGAGAGAGAGAGTGGGAAAGAAGAGAGAGAGTGTGTGTGTGTTTGAGATAGAGAGAGAGAAAGGGAGAGAAGGAGGGAGAGAGAGTGGGAGAGAAGAGAGAGTGGGAAAGAAGAGAGAGAGAGAGTGGGAGAGAAGAGAGAGAGAGAGAGTGGGAGAGAAGAGAGAGAGAGAGATAGTGGGAGAGAGGGAGTCGGAGAGAAGAGAGAGAGAGTGGGAAAGAAGAGAGAGAGAGAGTGGGAGAGAAGAGAGAGAGAAAGAGAGTGGGAGAGAGAGAAGGTGGGAGAGAGAGAGAGAAAGAGAGTGGGAGAGAGAAAGAGAGAGAGAGAGAGAGGGGGAGAGAGAGAGAGAGAAAGAGAGAGGGAGAAAAAGGGAGGGGGAGAGAGAGAGAGAGAGAGTGTGTGAGTGGGAGAGAAGAGAGAGAGAAAGAGTGGGAGAGAAGAGAGAGAGAAAGAGAGTGAGAGTGGGAGAGAAGAGAGAGAGATATAGTGGGAGAGAAGAAAGAGAGAGAGAGAGTGGGAAAGAAAAGAGAGAGAAAGAGGGAGAGTGGGAGAGAGAGAGAGAGAGAGGGGGGGGGAGAGAGGGGGAGAGAGAGAGAGGGGGGGGGAGAGAGGTGGGGGGAGAGGAAAAGAGACAGAGAGAGAGGGGGGGGGAGGGAAAGAGAGAGAAAGAGAGAGAGAGAGAGAGAGAGAGGAAGGAAGAGAAAGAGAGAGAGTGGGAGAGAAGAGAGAGAAAGCGAGGGAGAGAGAGAGAGAGAGAGAACGAGAGAGAGAGCGAGAGAGAGAGAGAGCGAGAGAGAGCGAGAGAGAGAGAGAGAGGGAGAGAGAGAGAGAGAGAGAGAGAGCGAGAGAGAGAGAGGAAGAGGAGGAGAGCCGAGAGAGAGAGAGAGGTGAGAGAGGAGAGAGAGAGAGGGTGAGAGAGAGCGAGAGAGGAGAGAGAGAGAGAGAGCGAGAGAGAGAGAGAGAGAGAGAGAGAGAGAAGGAGAGAGAGAGAGAGAGAGAGGAGAGGGGGAGAGAGATGAGAGAGAGAGAGAGAGAGAGAAGAGAGAGAGAGAGAGAGAGAGAGAGAGAGAGAGGGAGAGAAAGAGAGAGAGTGGGAGAGAAGAGAGAGAGAGAGAGAGAGAGAGAGAGAGAGAGAGAGAGAGAGAGAGAGAGAGAGAGAGAGAAAGAGAGAAGAGAGAGAAGAGAGGAGAAGAGAGAGAGAGGGAGAGAGAGAGAGAGAGAGAGAGAGAGAGGAGAGAGAGAGAGGGGGAGAGAAAGAAAGGGGAGAAGAAAAGAGAGAGAGAGAGAGGAAGAGAAAGGGGGAGAGAGAGAGAGAGAGAGAGAGAGAGAGAGAATGAGAGACCGAGAGAGAAAGAGAGAGAGATAGATAGATAGATAGAGAGAGAGAGAATGAGAGACCGAGAGAGAAAGAGAGAGAGAGAGAGAGAGCGGGTATCCGCATGGAAACATAAATAACAGAATAATTGAAACCTTAAAAGTATGGCTTTCCCAACTGGCTCATGCGGTTACCTCTGCTGGCGTTGATATTGCTGACGTTGCAGGCGCTGTGTTCCTGGAAGGCCCCGAGAAGGTCTTGATTTTGGTTCTGGAGACGTCACTGGATGACTAGCTATTATTAAGCCTTTTCTCCATTCCCTATTTCTCTCTCTTTCTCTATTTATCTAACTATCTATCTATCTCTGTTTCCATCTTCCTCTCTCTGTCTCTCTCTCTCTCTCTTTATATATCCATCAATCTAAATTCTTCTCCTCGCAGGTGTTTCTGAGTGGCATGACGGCGGTGGGCGGCATGACAGCCCTGCTCTACCTGGCCATTCCAGCAGCTCGCCAGAAGGTCCCTCTGCCTGAGGTCGTGCCTTTTCACCTCGCCTGCGGTGTCGATGACCTCAGGAGCCTCGGCCTCCAAAGCCCAGCTGAGTGTGACTTCGTAAAGGGGCTTGCGGAGTTCAGTGTTACCTTCACTAACTGCACTCAGTGTGAGCTCTTCAGGTATGCGAATGCGCGTGTGTGGACGGTAGTTCCATCCACTTCCAGGTTCACCAGTGCGTGAACCACTAGTTTCGACTCGGATACAAGAGTCGAAGCTGATGGTTCACACACTGGAAACGCTGAGTGCTCAATTTGGTCATTAAGCGTCCTACTGACCAAAAACTATGTTATGTATAGTATATCTTATACTTCCTTTACGCTTGCCCATGTGAACAAAATCCATGACAACAGAGTTCACAGGTTTCCTTTTTGCATTCTGTTGTAAGTGACATGACAAATAATTGGCACTTTATCCCAGTTCCGCCGGCGGCCCTCCCTCTCGCCTCGGGAAACTGGAGGGCAAGGAGGCGACAGTGACCTTGCGCAGTGACGTCAACGCCACTCTCTTAACAGTGCAAGGATGGTCGTGTCCGGAAACCTTGGTAGAGGTGAGAGGATCTTTTCCTTCATGAAAAGTCTGCTTGGCTTCGTGGCTCTGTTTGTTTATTTCCTTTCGAGTTACTATTCTTACGTTTCGGAGATGAGATTTGTCATGAGCAATGAGTCTGTTTGTTCTTTCCTGACTAAACACACGGCGTTTCGTACTTCCTACACTCTGCCTGTCTCTCGCCCCGCCAGGTGGACGGCCTCGGCGACGCCAGCCTCGAAGCCTACAACGTGAGCTCGTCCTCGAAGGCCTCCCCTTGCGCGGGCGGCTGCGTCGGCGTCTCCCGTCGCGAGGG
>NW_028234421.1:13367585-13375085 GCF_977035675.1 Penaeus japonicus | reverse complement strand
AGTCCTTCTGGCTGAGGGCTGAGGGCTGAGGGCGGGCTGCCTTTGGGGATGTGTGTGTGTGTGTGTGTGTGTGTGTGTGTGTGTGTGTGTGTGTGTGTGTGTGTGTGTGTGTGTGTGTGTGTGTGTGTGTGTGTGTGTGTGTGTGTGTGTGTGTGTGTGTGTGTGTGTGTGTGTGTGTGTGTGTGTGTGTGTGTGTGTGTGTGTGTGTGTGTGTGTGTGTGTGTGTGTGTGTGTGTGAGTGTGAACGTGTGTGAGTTTGTCTATGTCTGTGTATATGTGTTTCTATGAATGTTTGTATACATAAAGCTGTATGTGTACGTATAATTCTGATTACAGGACGCGGCCTGGGCAGTCTTCTGGGCGGGTTCCTGATCGGGCCGCTCGGCATCCGCACCACCTTCAGAATCATGGCCATCGTGTGCCTCGTCACCTGCGTTACGTACTTCTTTGTCAACCGATCGTTCTTCCGAAAGCATCAATTAGAGAGGAAGAAAAAGCGAACCGAGAACGAGGAGAAGAAAGACGAAAAGAAAGACGAAGAAGCGCAGAAAAATGCGATTAATATGGACGGGGATGACACCGAAATCGCCATCAAGAGTCATTCCACAGAAAACGGAGAGAAGGCCAAAGAAAATGAGGATAAGAGTCCAAAGGAAGAGACAAATCCCGCTTTTGAAAGAGATGAAGATGTTAAGTCAAATAAAAAGTGAGATAAAGGTATTTGTCGTGCAAATATATAGAGAGACATTTATATAGAAATATGTAGACAGATTGAGAACTGATAGGATGGTAGACAGATAGGTAGACATAGATTTGTAGAAAAAAAAACTTGTAGTCTTGCTTCCGACTAGCTGTGTCTCTGTTTCTATGGTCTCTCTCTTCCTCTTTCTCTTCTTCTCTTTCTCCCCCCCTCTCTCCCTCTCTATCCATCTCTCTCTCTCTCTCTCTCTCTCTCTCTCTCTCTCTCTCTCTCTCTCTCTCTCTCTCTCTCTCTCTCTCTCTCTCTCTCTCTCTCTCTCTCTCTCTCTCTCTCTTCCTCTCTCTCTCTCTCTCTCTCCCTCCCTTCCTCCCTCCCTCCCTCCTTCCTCCCTCCCTCCCTCCCTCCCTCCCTCCCTCCCTCCCTCCCTCCCTCCCTCCCTCCCTCCCTCCCTCCCTCCCTCCCTCCCTCCCTCTTTCTCTCTCAGTCTTGCTCTTGCTCTCACTTTCCCTTTTTATAAACATACATGAATCTTATTTATTACCTTCGTATAGTACCAATATGATGCATTCTGTTCCTTCACAGCATTTCAGACATTCAACGATGGCATTTTCCCTTGTTTGCCCTTTTCCATTTAATAAAAGTATACAAACTTAGTGCAGAATGTAAAACTCATTATCCTAAGTATTAGTTACATATGATGAGTATTATTATTATCATTGTTATTAATTATTATTATTATTATTATTATTATTATTATTATTATTATCATCATTATTATTGTTATTATTATGATTATTATTATTTTCATTACCATTATTATGTATATAGTAAACCCTGGCTGGGAAAGCAAAAATGTTATAATGAACTGGATGAGCAATGGGTTTTGCATGTTTGACTCATTCATTCCATCCCCTACACGATATGGCTAGTATGATCATTCTACAGTTTGAAAGATTACTAGAATAAATCTTCTTGATAACTAAGCTTACAAAGAAAATGCAATACTGTTAAAATGAACTGCATTCTTGTTGATGAATACAGGTGGAATAAATCAGGCAATTTGGAATGAAAGGGGTAACTTAGATAACTGATGCATTTATGATTACAAGCCCTTAGTGTCACAGGTCAGTCTCAAATTCTGGAATAAGAAATTCACTTTTTTCATTGAACACTTACGTATGAAAATCTACTACAGGTGCTAAATCAAAATTCATTTGATTAATCAAAATCTATTGATCCCTTTTCTTAAAAGACTTTCATTTTAGATTAAGTAATCTTGTACAAATAACATGCACCCAGACTTGCTCGGAAAGATACATAATAGTCCATGAAAAGATAAGGATTAGGGGATCCAAATGATTGTTGTCTTTAAATTCTGACGTGCCTTCATACAAGACCATTAGCAACAGAATGGGAATCCAGAGCTCTCTCTGTTTCTGTGAGGTTCATTACTTTTCACTCAATTTCCAAACCCGAAGCCAAAGACTTGCATCATGTTTGCCATGGCCAGATCGCAATTCAAAGATTCAACAACCAGATATCACGTATTTAAAGATGGGCAGATGCCAAGTGGGTAGCATCATTTGCATAGGTCTGTAGCTTTGACTTCCAAGAAACCACCACACACCCTGGGTTTACAAAATGAAAATGGAGTAAGCCAGAAAGAACTGTACTCCTAAAGATGTAATTTCTATGAATTTTTTTTTTAACTATAGGATCAAAAAGCTGAGTTTTTAAAAGCTTTTAATTGTTTAATAGTTTAGCTAGGTAGATTTATATATATATATATGTATATACACAAAATACAAATTAAACAATTGTAATTGGTCAGTGACACTTTAATTACCAAACATAGTCATTTTAATGCCTCAAAGCCATTCCTGTATTGATTGTCTTAGTCATGGTTCTGTGTCAGTGAGAATTTAGTTATATAATTTGGAATAGAATGTAGTCTAGATAATGGAAGTTTCCCATGAACAAGATATATATAGAATTAATATTTTGAACAGAGCTTAATGTAACTATTGTTAAGGAAAATATGAATGAGAATGAGGAATTAAACAAGGTAAGATTAATTTTACAATCTTCTCCTGAAAAGTTTATATCTTTTTGAAGATTGTAATGTTGACATGTCTGTAATCTTGGGTTGACTCGTGAAATTATGCTCTCTCATTCATACCTTTATAATTCTTGGGAAACACTGACATCTATAACTGAAACAGTTTTCCTTGTCATGAATTTGATATCTAATTTTGACTTGGCAACATCAAAATACATTTTTTTCAAAAGAAGCTGGAAACTAAAAAGAAATAGTTTATAATTTCCTCTGTCATACTAGATTCCTTAATATGGCCCATCATTCTCTTTACTGTATGTTACAGTAAAAGCTTGTTACTTCACATGCATAATTTCAGAATACAGACACTTTTGTTTCTAAGGACAGTAATAATTCTGCCTGTTATCACTGTCTGTATCATGAATCTCCTGTTAATTAAAACTTAGAACTAAAATACAGAATAAAAATAAAAAATCTTCAATTTAAAAGTATTAAACTTTATTGAGCACAGATGCACATACATATCTCTGGATAAATAATTAAAATTTGTAAACAATTTTGTGTTTAGGAAAAATCCGTATAGAAACTGTGAACTTCCTACAACGGATAAGACTAGATGGTGACGTTAGGACAGTATTATTGGATCTCTCAAGAAATAATGTGATCGGATTTATCCCATTTCAAGCATTTTCCTGGTGGTTGTCATTTTTTTCCCTAGTAGGTTTAATCTGTGAGCCTTATCTTCTCCATGAAAATTCGTTGGTCAAATTTGTGTGTGATTCCTGAACAAAATCTCAATGTGGATTTTTCAAGACATTAACGTTTTTTTTTCTTTTCCTCTTTCTCTAAATTCTGAAAGCACCAATCAACTCCTTAAACAACTGATAGCAAAATATGATCCAGCTCTGACACATTGAGGACCAAAAGCACCATTATATATATATGAGGATTATATACATATATATATATATTTATATATATATGTTATGTATATATGGAGCATGAATTTCATAAAATAACACAGAGCATGGAGGCTTTATGAAAAATGCTGATAGTCCTAAATGCCAAAATTTACTTTCAAATAGTCATTAGCTCAATGGAGACTATAACTGGCAACACTGCGCAGTTACTCAAGGTATCAGACCTTCAACTGGGCTTGATACTATCCATCATCTGGGTCTTATTGTAAGCATCCATCAAGATTTTCTAGACATATAATCTCAATTATTGGATTCACATGTAAACCATGTTCCTGTCCAAAACAATGATGAACTTATTAAGATTCTAGAAATACACAAAACATTACAAAATATGTGAGTAAATGGCCCTTTATCATTCATCTGGGGAAGCTGACCAGATTTCATTATTTTTTTTATTTACTCAATATATTTCATGCATTTTCATCACATCTACATTGATCATTTCACAACTGTATTAATATATAGCCAAAATTTAGAAACTATTTTTAAGGGCCACTTAATTGCCAACAAACTTGGTCTACAAGAACTGAAAAAATCGAAGTGTCTTGCTGGTCACTTGCATTCCAATCAGTGGAATCACTATTTTCAACTAGCTGGCAAAAGATTAATTTCTGCACACACACAAGACTTTTCTAAATTCATCTCACAATTTACTTCAGGCATTGAAGCATTTGGCACACACACAATGGTTGGCAGAAACAGAATGGACATTATTAAACTAGCGAAAAGAGAACCATATATACATTTATGCATTATAGTGTCAAATGAAACTAAACAATACGATTGCCATATTTACACTATTAACAGCTTTCTTTGTACAAATACATTCATACTCACCAAGTTTACACTCAAAAAGAAATACTATGAATTTCCTCTTAGTTTTTCTTTCTCCAGCAGAAGTTATATATAATAGCCTGGTACATAATAGTTTTGCTATATATAAAATGCTACAGGTATAAAAAGTCTGCAATGACAACACAGAATGAATATTGGTGACTATCTAGCATGCAGGAATATTGTGTGTCCTAATGAATGAGTACAAGGACCTATTTCCAAAGGTGCCCCAGCCATCCCTCACGCAATTAATTATTAGGACTGGTGTGGGATATTGTTGTGGGGAAAATCTCCTTTATGAGCTAAGTATGTGGTTAATGAATATATGAATCAAAGCAACATTCAAGAAGATCAGCATCAACTTAGTGTCAATATCTCACAGAGATTTAAGTTTCAGTTCTAATATAAAGTACTAATGGACAAAGTAACTTTCAAAACCTTATGTTTTGTGATCAGTCATTAGTATATATATGAAGTCTTAATTCATTATCCTGCAATATGTATTTAAACTATAATATTTCTGATTTCATTAAAAAAAAACAAAAAAACATATTAAACATTTAACAGAAGAACAAAAACAAAGGAAATAATTATATGAAGCGTCTTCAATGGTTTTTAAAATCTCCATCAACAACACTCCAGCAAGACAAAGAAGCCAATATGATTATAAGGGCTACTACCACAATATTTGTTTACAGGATGGACGTCATAAGTGAAAAGACTACAAGTTAAAGTGTCTTTTAAACACTTGCAAGAACTTGGAATAATGAGCGAGAGATTTATGAAAAATGGTAGCCTGAATACACACTTTTGCAGAGTCACTTTCCATCTGAGATGAAAGTTTCCTGTAGAGTCTTACTGTCTCTGAAACACTGCAGCTTCTGATAGGCAAGATTTCATTCTCGTAAATGGAAGCAGCATCTCATGTACACATACCATAATACAATAGTAAAGAGAAAAAAGCTACAAGACAATGCTTCATTCTCATACCCATCATGATTTTACACATCTTTAGTAACACCCATATACTTTTAGTATTCATCTACTGGCTCAATACATTTTCTACCAAAATAGATATTATATAAGAAGGCGTATGACTCAAAGATCGATTCTTTCTGTGGGCTTATACCTTTTTAGGGATTTTTCCATGTTAACTCGATGCCCAACCCTTCTCACACCTAAATTAATTAGTGATTCATTGTTTATATCCATGAGTTTCTTGCCATCAATATCCTGCTCCTCAAAAGAGTCTTTGTACTCGGGCATAAATATACTTTCTAACCACTCAGTCGTATCACGTGTTGTCCACTCTGTAAGTGTCTTGTGTCTGAATCTTGGTAGTAATTCCTCCTCCTCTTCGTGGACATTCGGGCCCCTTCTTCCAGCCTGATCAAATTCGTCTTCACCAATATGGATGACAGTTTTGTTGTTTTTCCTGGCCTGGGCACCGGCCATGGACATATCGCAAAACTCTGGTGGAGGTGCCAGCACCATCTCCCCACCACCCGGTTGCTCTCTAGTAGGAACACCTGCCAGAGTATTAACTTCATTAAGGGAGTCCATGTGCATACGGATCAATTGCAATGACTCTTCAATGCTCCTCTCATACTCTGTCTCTCCTGTATCAACATTAGTACTCTTCTTGTAGGTATCTCTTTCCAGTGTGGAAGAGCGAGAGGTGGGTGGTGCACTCTTTTCCCTCACAGCCATATGTTCCCCTTCAACGTCCCAATGCTGTTCTCTTGTGGTGGGTCGACTTCGACCAAGTGTTCCAGTGACTGTTGCTCTGATAGCCTGGCTCACAGGGGGTGCTGAGCCTCCTCTAGAACTTGATGCACTTGAAGGGGGCCTTGGTAGGGTGGCTCTCATTTGTAATGAGCTTGGTACTGAGCTGGGTACTGGGCCTGCATGGATAGGATGCGGCATTTCTCTCTCTCCTGTACTACCTGATCCAGATGACAAGCTACTGAGAGAGGACAATGTACTTATCGTATCTTGATCAACAGAACGAGACATAATTCGTCCTTGTCCAACATCTAGCTCAGTGTCTAAATCTGGCTCTGTTGTTTCCTGTGGAGGAGGAAGCTTCACTAATGACACTGCATTTCTTGTAAGAGTTCCTGATCTTCGAGCACCATTACTATCACTGTCTTTTCCTGAATCGCTTCCTTTTTCATTAGTTAATATCCAAGTACGATCACTGGCTTCATCAGAGCTTTCAGATGCTTCAGAACTGTCATCTCTGGTCCCGTGTCTCACAAACCTATCTGTTTTGTTAGCAGATATGGTGTCAGACTCTGTGTTGATGACTGTCACATAATTTGACTCTTGATGAACATCCTGATCAGAGCTAACTCCACTTGACGAATTATCCCCATCTTCAAGATTGAAATCGTGGGGACAAGAACGGGAATTCTTCATTTTTAAGGTAGACTTTGAATCTTCCCTCTGCACAGCAGGAGCAGGCCTGGCTTTAGTTCCCGTTGGCACAGTTTTCTCCTTTTGTCTGTTAAAGAGGGCAGATTCCTGGATAGCATCTGATATGGCTTTGCCATTACCATTACCATTGCCATTACTTCCATTGGCTCTCTTACTTGGACTTGATGTTGCTGACCTTGTTTGCTCAGGACCATCATCTTGTCTGGCCTGCCTCTCTGCTGCTTTCTGAGCTATCAAGTCCTTGAAATTGCCAGCCAAAGGTGTTGGGTGTTTGGCTGGTGCAGCATAATGAGGTATGTCCGATGGCTCTGATGTGGAAGTCACAAGATTGGGGGAAAATGCAACTGTGGGCTTTTTCTTCTTCAAGGTTCTAGTCTTCTTTGACTGGGATTCATCTTGAGAATTGTATGTGTGATCTTCATCTGAACTATAATCTGGTTCAGGGATGTCAGGTGCTGGAGACGCCACAGAACCTGGTCCTGTGTAAGCTT
>NW_028234421.1:13357585-13362585 GCF_977035675.1 Penaeus japonicus | reverse complement strand
AAAAAAAGAGGGCAGAAAGTTGAGTGTATAGGTGGAAACAAAATACAATCCTACTTACCCTGAGTAAATAGTCACCCTTTTTAAGGCCTGCTAAGTCTGCCACCCCGCCAGGATCCACGTCGTCCAAGTACTGGAGTGCTGGTCCACGTTCATTGGGCCGCTCCATAAGAGGCGATGTTGCCTTTGCTCCTCGTAACACAAACCCAAAGCCCTTCTTGCCTCTATGAAGAACAACTGTGCGTGGCTCACTGGCTCTGTAATTTAGTATTAGAGGAAATATTATTAAAACTATACATATACAAGATTTTTAAAAATCCTCACAATAAATACTACTTAAGCCTTAAACATAAATTGCTTAAAAAATAGCTTTCTTGACACAACTGAATATATAAAAATTGCAAAAATTCTTTGTTGCTGTCACTTTATCATGACTTGGAATTCATCCATTAAAACCTTAAAAAAGAAGTGAATCCAAAATCTGGGCACACATCCACTATAAAACCCACATTTATACATAGTGTGAATCCAAAATCTTGGCATACATCCTTCAAAAACCCAAATAAATAAATAAAATGAACCTCAAATCTATCTTGAATACAGATTAAGAAGAGATGCCAATAACTTACTGATTGACCACTGGCTTCCTGAGTCTTGGTGCTGTCCCATAGTGCTGGTGGACCAACATTTCACGTCTTCCTTGAACTCTTGCTACTTGTGGTGCAATCAAGGACTCCCTTACAGCCTGTGGGTTACGCAGACGCACTTCTTGCACGCACTGGGGTGGGAAGACGCCTGTGACCCCTCGGATAACACCCTCCAACATGCCGTCATCAGTGCTACCAGTTACTAGGAAGAGGAATGAGAGCTTGTGAAATACCTGAAATATGGGTCTATAACCTTTAAATCAATTTTCACACAGTCATATATCACTTATGTATCATATGCCCTCACCTTCCAAAATATCGCCTGCGTTGATGTCTAGGTGTCCCTGTTTGTGTGGGGTATACTGATGTAGACATACCACCAGCATGCCTACATCAAAGTGAGTGATGTCAGTAGGTGTTGCATCATAACTTTCTGCACTTCCACTGTTGGAAGTGCAGACACCAGAGCTGTCACTCACCATATCACAGCAATCCATGCCTGCTGTAATAGGAGAAGATTAAAAATTAATATATCTGAGAATGTGTAGGCTTTTGATTTTTTTCAGAAATGGCCAACAATATTCTCGATTCACCAGCAGTATTCTTTTCAAATTCTTAGCAAACAAAACTCATATTAAAAAGTAAAGTCAACTAACCCCACTTACCAGCATTGAGGCTGGCAGATCCTAAAGCACTGGCACACTCTTCAGAATCCATCTCACTCGGATGTGTACATGTAGAACTACTGCCTGTCGATGTCTCACTCAGGGAGGAGGCAGAACTGAAGGGTGGGATGGATCTACTGGAGGGGGACGGCGAGGGGGGCTTCGTCACAGCACATACTTCTAATCTCGGGTCAGAGTGAGTGCGGGAAAGAGGAGCTCCGGAGATGCGACGGTTGGGGTTGTATTTTGGAGGCTCCTTGAATGGAACTGCAGCGGGACACAAGAGTATTGTTTTTCAGATATGAAAATGGTTAGTTTAATTGAATGTGTTTTACGTCCTGTAATTCTTAGAAAATAGTAATACGACTCATAATGTCTTGAAACCACAGTAAAACAACACATATAACACCAATGCAAATGAGAAATATGCACTTACCAACATCCTCTATGCTATGGTTCTTTATCACATCACCAAGTTCCATATTGCCAGCAATGACTGCAACCTGGATGATACAAATAAACATATTTATTATTCATTTTGTTGAATTAGGAACTGTGTTTGAAAATGTCACTCATAAAACACTTCACAAACTAGAAATCAAATATCATGACATGAGAATTTCATGACCTTTAAACACTATATCAAATACATGTGTACATATTCCATCCTTTATACAATAATTACTGCAGCATAGCTAGAGAAAACACCCTATTCCACTTGCCTGGTATGGTGTTTGATTGGCATAATTGAGGGCATTTTTGTCACAGCCTCGAAAGAGCAGGACTCGCGCACAATCCTCCAGATTGTTGACAGCACACACATGCAGAGGAGTGTTACCAGAAGCATTCTGAGCATTCATGTCAGCACCATAGAAGAGCAGGTGTTCAAGGTGTTGTACCAACTTGTTGCGACAAGCCTGAGGAAGGAATGGCATTATGGGTTCACATCATTAATATTTTTCAAAATCAGTTATCATAATGAATCTTTTTCAATATAGTTAATAAAAAAGTCCTAAAATCCACTCCTATTTTTCATTATAAACAAAAAAAAGATATATTGACAAAATTGCATAAAAGTTTCCTTTTCTTATCTCAGACGAATAGTTAAGAGTGTTATTATTTGCATCTGCTTATCAACATCTTATCACTTTGACAGGTTAATCCATGTTAGATAAAACAAAATCTCTATCACTCTAATCCTTCTCTATTGTAACTAATGAAAAAATTAAGCCACCGTCACAATGCATTCTCCACTAAAAGGTTGAAAGAATGCCAGACAAAAGTGTGGACGGAAATCACGTAACCGATCCGCTTATTTGGCCCAAACACACTGCAATTACCCTGCTGAAATTAGCCACCTTGCTTCCCAGCTCTCCTCGCCGTCTCCGGGCCTCCCTCTCTCTCTAGACTCACAATCAAAGTTCGCTCAGCCTGCCAACCCCAAACCTCATTACAGAAGCCCTTGCTCCCGTCCGCAGCGCCTTTACCTGATGGGTCTCCTGCCATCCCTGGTTGTCACAGGCCCCAATCACAGCGTAGTCGTGCAGCAGAGCCTCGCACAGCAGCGGATCCGTGTTGTGTGTTACAGAGTAGTAGAGTGGGGTCAGGCCACGCGAGTCACGGTAATTGGGAGATGCACCCAAGTCTGCAATAAAGGTCAAGGAGGGGTGAGCGGGTTGCATCATCGCCGCCTCGCGCCATTCATACATCCAATCCACACATCTTGATCTCAAAATACATTCCATCTTCATCTTATATCGCCCATCATAAAGAAGACAAACAAAAGCAAAAACAAAGAAACGCGTTCCTAAAGACGTACCCAGCAGCGTCTTGACAGCCTCGAAGTTGTTGGCCTGTACCGCCCTGTGCATGGCCGTCACCCCGTCTTTGGTGCGGTAGTCGAGGAGCGCCCCGCCGTTCACGATGCTCATCACCATCTTGGCCGGCTTCTTGATTCTCGCAGCCAGGGACAACGGCGTCTCTGCAGGGGGGGGGGGGGATCCGGTTAGTATCAGTGGTATGTTCCGCCGGCATGGCTCTGATGTAAGAGTCGGGTAGTCAAAGCATGGGCGACAACGGAAGCAGAGATAAGAGATAGAGCCCAAGAGGGAAGGATAAAATCATTTTTCTTTCTTGTCGACTGAGTACATTATTCCAGTCAGATGTTCAAGAGAGAGAGAGAATATATATATATATATATATATATATATATATATATATATATCATATATATATATATTATAGATATATATATATGTATATATATATATATATTATATTAATATGATTATGAGAATATAGAGAGAGAGAGAGAGAGAGAGAGAGAGAGAGAGAGAGAGAGAGAGAGAGAGAGAGAGAGAGAGAGAGAGAGAGAGAGAGAGAGAGAGAGAAAGAGAAAGAGGGCGAAGAGAGAGAAACAAAATATATTGATTTTGTCAATGGCTAGAATTCATATTTCCTTTCCATTTGCCACCGTGAAGCACCGTCCCTAATTAACAGCAAAATTACAGAAGTTAATTGACCTAAGAACCAATTTCCCCGCGGCTCCCGGGCGCCGTGCCGGAATTACTCCCCAGACGAGCGAAAGATTCGGCGGAACTCAACTCCGTTAAAGATTTTTACAAACACGAACAAATACACAATTACTTTAACACTAACCTTTTTTTTTATTGAAAATAATGTTACTCATAAAAATGATACTGATCTTTTGCTATCACGCACACGCGCACCTTCAATAATAAGTATGAGCGTAGGAAAATAGATTTAAAAAAAAACTATCTACAAGGAAATACAAGAAAATAACACGTGACCCAAACAACGTGAGAAATTAATATTCATTAAAAGGTCAGACAAAGGTCACTTCATCCGTTGACCTTAAGTCCACACCTTTTTTCGTATCCCTTTCCCGTTTTCATCTCCGTTTAGCGCCGTTCATTTGCTCCCGTTTATTCCTGTTATTATATTCTCGAAGCTTTTTCTAATGTCAGGTCCGTTAGTTCTATGGGATTATACTTCTTCCTTCCCTGTCTATTTCCTAAGTTATCTTTCATTTCTTTTCTTCTTTGTTTTATTGCATTCTCCCTCTTTCTTAAATTTCTTCTCGTTTCGTTTATTTATCTTACGCATTTCGACTCCGCTCTTCTCTTTTTCCCGCCTTGTGTCCTTCGCTTTCCTATCCTCTTTTCTCTGTTGTCCGGAATTACTCCCAGACTCTCTGTCTCCTCTCTGTCTGTGTCTCTCTCGCTCTCTTCCCCTCTCTCTGTATCTCCCCCTATCCCTCTCCTTCTTCCCCCATCCTTTCCTCCCTTCTCCTCCCCCCTTCACCCTTCTCACTTTAACCCCCACCGCCTCCTCTCAGGGTCATCAGGGCCAAACGGCGTATATTTCCGTTGTAATGAGTGCCATTAATGCCTACGCAACAGATGTTTCGCGAGGGGGTCCTGACCGCACGCTCGCCTTGGCCCGGAAGTTTAATTAAGTTCGCCCTCAACGTTTAATTCCTGACCCCCCCTAACCCCACCCCTTCTAAGCTCTTCGCCTCACCTTCTTCCCCTTCTTCCCCTCTTCCTCCTCCCTTCCTCCTCTCCTTCTTCTCCTCCTACCGTCTCTGCCCTTCTAGTCCCTGTCCATCTTTATCTAGCTATTTGATTTCATTTTTATCGTTAGCTGTCTTTCTTTGTTCCGTTTTCTA
>NW_028234421.1:13342585-13350085 GCF_977035675.1 Penaeus japonicus | reverse complement strand
TCACACACACACACACACACACACACTGAAACTCAAACCCACCCACTCAAAACCCCCCATCCGCCCAGCCAAAGACGTCTAATGCAAAGGGCCTCACCTCCAGGTATCCGATGGGCGAGGTGAGCGGGTAGTCTCCCAGCGGACGCTCCTCGTCCAGAAACTTCCCCGCGCGGCCGTTCTGAGGCGGGCAGAAGAGGCCATAGTTGAAGCTCTCTCGCAGTTCCTGTTGTTGGGGAGACGAAGAAAAGGGGGGGCGTGTTAGAATTGGGGGGATTTATGTCCGTTTTTTTTTTGGGTGGGGGGAGGGGTAAGGGTGTTTTTGGTATGTATTTTTTTATGGTTTTGTGAGGGGTGGTGGGCGTGGTGTTGAGGTTGTTGAGGTTTTTCTCTTCTTTATCTATTTTTTTGTGTGCGTGGGAGAGAGAGAGGGGGGGGGGTCATGTGTGTTTTTGTTTGAGTTAGTGTTTTTTGCGTGTGAGTGTGTGTGTTTGTTTGTTTTCCGTCACTTCCACTTTGTTTTTAATTACGTCTGTATGTGTATATGTATGTGTATGTACGTTTCGAGTGCGCCTGTACCTGTGTATTCATGTAAGTGCGCACACATGAGAAGACGACCGAACTGAAACCAACAATAATTATAAAAAATCACATTAGAATAAAACCCTCTCATTTCACCCACGAGTACACCCCCTACCCCCTACCCCCATCTCCCACCCCTTCCCCGACAACACGAATAAAAGCACAAGAATATAAAGGGAAGAAGAATAGAGTAATAAAAAGGATTAAAATACACCAGCGATAAAGAAGACAAAAGGCAAGACATAAGAAAAATAAAATAGAAGAACGATCTGCGCAAAGTGAAAGAGACCGACGATAAATGATGCAGAAGAGAGAACGATGATAAAGAGAGTGAATATAAAAGAGAAAATTCATATTGGGAATATGGCTCGAAGTATATATAAAAATGCTTGAAGAACAGGCAGTATTTCGAATACCAAAGGGACGAGGCAAAAGAAGAGAGAGAGAGAGAGAGAGAGAGAGAGAGAGAGAGAGAGAGAGAGAGAGAGAGAGAGAGAGAGAGAGAGAGAGAGAGAGAGAGAGAGAGAGGGGGGGGGGTAAAAATGATGTAGGAAGCAAAGGCAGCTCTTTGTTAAAGCGGGGAGATGGAACACGGGTAGATAATAAAGGGAGGAGGGAAAGGAACGGATTAAAAAGGTGGATGAGGAGGAACAAGGAAGAAAAAGCAAAGCTGGATCGAGTTCATAATTCGTTTCGATTATAGGCACACACACACACACACACACACACACACACACACACACACACACACACACACACACACACACACACACACACACACACACACACACACACACACACACACACACACACACACACACGCACGCACGCACACATGGCCCCACCCCTCCATACACAATACCCTCACTCCCTCATTCACAAATCCATCGACTCATTCATTCAATTCATTCATTCATTCATTCAGACGAGGGGCAATCACTCTCGGACCCCGTGACTCCGCCCACCCTCGTTCCCAATTTCTCCGACAATTACGATCAAACGATATTTGATTGTTGACCCCGAGGCGAATTCGCTTCCCGTGAACAATCATTAATCGCTTATGACACTATTATCATCATAATTTTATGCTATGAAGTAAGATGACGGGGATCTTGTGCTAATTCTCACTCCCTTTCTTGATTGGAATGTGACCACGCCCCTTTTTTCCAGGAGGTTGCCATCTGCATGCATATCCCTACTGGAACATGGAAGAGTTTCCCCATTTAAAACTTTCACTTTAGTTATATTGTTTCCTTCATTTCTATCTCCATCTCGTTTTCTCTCTCTCTCGTTCTCGTTCTCGTTCTCGTTCTCGTTCTCGTTCTCTCTCTCTCTTTCTCTCTCCGTATCTTACTCCCTCTTTCGTTTTTCTCTCTCTCTCTTACCCTCCCCCTCTCATCAGGCTTTCCGCTTTGCCACCCCCCGCCCTCCCCTCACAAAAATCCATTATATTTCTCTTTTCCCCGACTTCGAAATTACGACAAGGAAAATGAAAAAAAAAGAAAAAGAACAAGACCCTGAGATTATGTTTTGCATTTCTTTTCTGCCGCCCGACTTGCAATTCAAATTACAAATTCACGATGAATAATAATAATTTAAAAAATCTGAAGAAATACTACATTCCAGAAGGTATGCGGACGCGCCGAAATTCCGCTCACACACAAAAAAATAATGACGTCAATTTGGTAGAATAAACTTTCAATTAAGATAGTTATGACGTCATTCAACCCACTGCCCTAAATAAATCACAAAAAAATAACACAAGAACAAAAGAAAGGAAAAAAAAAAATTATCCGACACAAATCCAAAGACTATGCAACATTGCACACCAATCCACATACCAGGAGCATCGTGGTATTCAAGAAGATTTAGACGAACCAGGAAATACTGGATTTCTTATCTCGCCCTTATCGAACGTTGGATTACACAAGGCATTCCAGAGTGTAACGCACACACGCCACAGTCACAAAGGTTCTCACACATAGGTCGATGTGGAAGTAAGCACGCACGCACAAACGTGCACATACACATACACTCACTCAATCAAACACACTCTCACACACATTTGTACTCTCTCTCTCTCTCTCTCTCTCTCTCTCTCTCTCTCTCTCTCTCTCTCTCTCTCTCTCTCTCTCTTTCTCAAAAGAATTACATGTAAACATAGAAACGTATAATCACATATAGACACAAATGAACGTGAACATGTTGGCAACTTGGAATATCAAACAAAAACAAAAAAGTCACGTCATCCCATGTGCGTTTGAGTCCTGAAACATATGAACCATTTCGTTTGTTCTAATCCTTACGATAAGTGTTCTATTCCGTTATATTTTTCACTCTTTCATGCCCCCTTCTTCTCTTTCTATCTAAGAGAGAGAGAGAGAGAGAGAGAGAGAGAGAGAGAGAGAGAGAGAGAGAGAGAGAGAGAGAGAGAGAGAGAGAGAGAGAGAGAGAGAGAGAGAGAGAGAGAGAGAGAGAGAGAGAGAGAGAGAGAGAGAGAGAGAGAGGAGGAGAGAGAGAGAGAGAGAGAGAGAGAGAGAGAGAGAGAGAGAGAGAGAGAGAGAGAGAGAGAGAGAGAGACAGATAGATACATAGATAGAGAGAGATTGAGACAGATAGATAGATAGATAGATAGATAGAGAGAGAGAGATTGAGACAGAGATAGATAGATAGAGATAGACAGAGAGAGAATGAGATTGAGATAGAGATAGAGATAAATAGAGATAGATAGAGAGAGAGAGAGAGAGATAGATAGAGTGAGAGAGAATGATTCCTCTTCTACCCCCTGTCCAAGAACATTTCAAAGAGTTTCCTTTAGTCCTCCCGCCAAGACAGATTACCAACATCTCTCTCAAGAAGATTTGCTCTTCCTTCGAGAACATTCACAAAAGAGCAAGCACCCATTCAAGCTTGCTCGCCAAGAACTTCTAGAACATTCGACCGGACTTTGGCTACGAGGCGGCGACGACGGCTGAGCATGGCGATCACGTTAGGCATTCGTGATCCCGGACTTATTTTGCATGACGGGGATTCACTGACCCTCTCGGAATCATGACTGGCTCTTTTTTTCTCTCTCTTTCTCTCTCCACGATTTGTTGATGGGGTTTGAAGGAGATGGGGGATGGGATGGGGTAGGGGTGGGGTGGGGGGATAGGGGAAGACGCAGAGGGAATGGGAGGATAGAGGAGAGGGAAGGGTGGAAGATGAGGGAGAGCCAAAAGATTAAGGAAAGGGAGAGATAAGAGAGGGGGTTATATTTTTGGGATGGTGAGAGGGTGGGAGGGAAGGAAAAGAGTGAAAGACGGGAAGAGAGAGCAAGAGAGAAAGGGAAAAAAGTAGAAAGAAAGGTGTGAAGATGAGGATAATAGGGAGGGAGAAAGGGAGAAAGGAAAAAGGGAGAGGGAGGGAGGATAAGGAGGGAGAGAGGGAGGGAGGGAGGATAAGGACGGAGTAAGGGAGAGGGAGAGAGGAAGGGAGGGAAAGAGGGAGAGGGAGAGAGGGAGGGAGAGAGAGGGAGGGAGGGAGAGAGAGAGAGAGAGAGAGAGAGAGAGAGAGAGAGAGAGAGAGAGAGAGAGAGAGAGAGAGAGAGAGAGAGAGAGAGAGAGAGAGAGAGAGAGAGAGGGGAGAAGGGGAAGCTACCAATGAAATTCCCCGTCCATAACCTGTTCCAATCTATTTCTCCCTCTTTACATTGGACATAACTTCTGCCACGGGGGAAAAGGTGGATAGTAATAGGAAAAAAAATAAAGAAAACAAATGGATATAAAAGGACCAGAAACCGATAGAAACATATATGGGAATGAGAGAGAGAAAAAAACTCACACGGAAACAAACAAACCGTACCTGGGACGGCTGTACCTGTCCCTGCGACGGACTGAACAGGTCCAGGGAACTGACCTTACATATGATATCCTTCTAGATCCTTCCCTCCCATCCCCCACCTCCCTCCTTAGATAAAAAAATAAAAATAAAACATCGACTTGCAACACCTGTCGGACCGCTGGCTTACCCTGTCGTCCTCCTGACCTATCTGGAAGATGTCGTTTCCCCAAAGCGAAACGTATTTCTTTCGTCCGTTTTTGGAAGTCAAGAAATATCTCTGCGTTACCTTTTCTTCGTTTTTTAAAATTATTTTCTTTTCTTTATCATTATTATTATCATCATCATCGTTTTGACTGTTCTCCCATAGCATGGTACCGATATATCCTATATCATTATCGCCAAAACCTATATCGGAAGTTCGGCCCTTTGCCCCTTTTAGGAGGCGTGACCTTGGCTTTCAAAACGTACATCGGTATCCCTGACAAACGCAATGAAGACCGGATAAATTCATACGGATTTAATCACTTTCCTGCTTACTACGCATGCGTGTTTAACGTGAACGATTGGCGGTGCCGATATCGTGATAGAAATTTTACAAGCTGTTTTAGTGAATGACTCTTTCATTTGGATATAGAGCAGATATCGTGATAAGAACTATACAAACTTTTTCGATTAAGGAATGACTCTTTTCCGTTCGATATAGATTAGAAAAAGAAACAATCCCTTTTTCATCTCTACAACACCGCAAGTACCAATCATGTTATGGAAATGGGGTCTTAACGACGATGGTACGCCTATGACCACACGCCTACAGTGCCTTGGGGTCCTCTGGCGACTCACCTGATCCGTCAGGAAGGGGACGGGGGGGAGGAAAGAGGATCCACTCCTTGAGGACTCTTCATGGAATCCTCGAGCGATGGAGGAGTCTACCGAGGGACTCCGATAGCGGTGCCGGTGGTGGTGATGGTGGTGATGGTGACGGCGGTGGCGATGGTGACGATGGCGTTGCTGATGGGTATGGTGGTGATGGTCATATTCGTCTTCCGGGTCTTGGTACTCCTCGTCAGGGAGCTGGTAATAGTTTCTCATCATTGTGTCATTCACGTGTTTATTCGCAAGCGGCATTAATTCCCTTGTTTCTGATGTGTCACTTATCAGACATACTTTTCGTCCTAAAACACGATCAACGTTAGTTCGTAAGTGACACTTTCCTTGTGGAATTAATGAGTGTCGCGAACTGTAGAAGAAATCATACCATATCAGTATTTTCTCCGTTCTGATTTACCACATCTTCTTTCCACCGAAATGCACTTCCTATTGCGTCATTCCGCTTCAGTCTCCACGTTTCTTCTTCCTCCCATCGCGTACACATCCCTCCCCACCATTCCCCTCGATCCTTCCCCCTCTTCCCCTCGCCATCCTACCAGACCTCCCTCATTATTCCTCAATTACGCCCCCTCTCCGCCGCCGAATCGGAAGACCCCCCTCCCCCCCAAATCACTCACGGATCTCCAGCGTCCCGCATTGTTCCCCGTCGCGTCCGCAGAGCAATCGTGTCATCCATCAGGCGTCGGAATCCATCAGGGGAGGAAAGAACTACCTGTGACGGACGCCGGAGGATCTTTAGGCCTACACAGAGGGCGAAGTCGGGTGACGGGAAGGGGAAGGGGAAGGGGAAGGGGAAGGGGAAGGGGAAGGGGAAGGGGAAGAAGAGAAGGGGGAATGATAATGGGGAGGGGAAGGGGAAGGGAAGAGGAAGGGAAGAGGAAGGGAAGAGGAAGGGAAGGGGAAGGGGAAGGGGAAGGGGAAGGGAAGGGGAAGGGTAGGGGAAGGGGAAGGGGAAGGGGAAGGGAAGGGGGAGGGGATGAGGATGAGGATGGGAAGAAGAGAAGGGGGGATGATAATGGGGAGGGAGATGGAGAATGGGGTGGGAAGGTGGTGAAGTTAGTGGATGGGGAATGGGAAGGGTACTGGATGGAGATGGGGAAGGGGAAGGGGAAGAGATGGGGAGGGGGAAAAGGAAGTGGAGTCGATAGGGAAGTCTTGTAATTTCCATAAAAAATAAGGGGGGGAGGGGGAGGAGAGGGAGACTTATATCGGTCTTTAATTTTTTCAGCTAAAAGGATTATTCCCGGGACTTTAATCAAATAACTGAGGATTGAGTAGACATAGCTAACTATGAGGAGAGAGAGAGAGAGAGAGAGAGAGAGAGAGAGAGAGAGAGAGAGAGAGAGAGAGAGAGAGAGAGAGAGAGAGAGAGAGAGAGAGAGAGAGAGAGAGAGAGAGAGAGAGAGAGAGAGAGAGAGAGAGAGAGAGAGAGAAATAGAAAGACAGAAATACAGGTAGAGAGAGAGATAAAGAGAAATAGAAAGAGAAAGAGAGATACACCCTGAATTAAGTCAAAGCACAAACTACCCCTCGACCCAATCGCTTGCGAAAGAGCCCGACATCTTGATCAGAGCGGCCAATGATCAGCATTATCCCTCATCAAAGGCTCCCCGAAGAGCAACGTAAACGCACTCTAGTACTAAATGCATCGGACACCAAGCCGGGCACGATGACCCTCTCAAAACTGCATCCTCCACAGAAGTCCAAGAAAAGCGGGGAGGGGGGGGGGGCATCTAAACACCCTCTGATTAGGAGACATGAATGTATACGTCAAATCAGGCACCCATTCTACCACACAGGACAAGACTTAGCATGACAAGTGACACGTTATCCGTCCCGCTGGCTCAATGACATGAGTTCATAGGAGCTTAAATGTGGCCTAGAGTCTATGCGCTACTTCTTTGGTAGCGACACCTCTTCTCCTATCCTCACTTCATCTCACGAGTCCCGAGTATCAGGGGAAAAGATGCTGATCTTCAGAGATTCGGAACAAGAATCGACCTGAAAAACGTCCAACTTCACTCCTTTTTCACTCGCACTTCAACTTCAGGAAAATGTCTTTCCTTCTCTCCCTGGGTTTCTTAAAGGAGCCGTGCGATTTAGCTGACTTCGTTCACTCGTTAAATAAAACATGTAAAATGAAAAAGAAACTCGTAAGTTACTTCACATATCTATTCGTTTCTTTCTCTGAACACAAATCGCACAGTCTAA
>NW_028234421.1:13337585-13340085 GCF_977035675.1 Penaeus japonicus | reverse complement strand
CACACGCCTGGCGCCCTTTGCCGGGGGGTGGGGGTGGGGGTAGAACGGGGGAAGCGGGGAGGGGGGAGAGGGACGGGGAAGTGGTGATATGGGGGTGGTGGGAGGGAGAGAAATATAGGATGGGAGAGGAGGGGAAAGACCGGGGTTGGGTTGAGGAGGAGGAGGAGGAGGAGGAAGAGGAAGAAGGGAGGTTATAGGAAAGAAGAAAGTGAAACAGAGAACAAGAGTCAAACAAATAAATCGAAGAAAGAGAATCGATAGAACTGAGAACAAAGGAAAAAAAAAGACGAGAAAACATCAAAACAACCAGAAGGGTACACGCGAAGAAAACCGAAAGTCAAGAAAAGGTCAAACGGAATAAAGATAAAACCAAAAGCAACAATAAAAAAGGGGGAGCAGGATGACCTATGACCCAAGACGGTGACCTGAACACATAATCGCTTCTTTGCGGCTCTCTAGAAAGCTAGGTGGTGGAGGGGGGAAGGGGAGAGTGAAGGGGGAGGGAAGACGGGGAAGGGGAGGGGGAAGGGGAGGGGGAAAGGGGGGGTGGCGTAATACAAGGACTTGCCTCGTTCTCAATGAAGCTAAAGATCGCATTTTCGTGCTCTTGACATTTAAAAGTTTTCCTGCATTCATTCACTCATTCACTGTCTGTCTATCTATCTATCTATCTCTCTCCCTCTCTCTTTCTCTCTCTCTCTCTCTCTCTCTCTCTCTCACACACACACACACACACACAAAACACCCCGCCTCTTGAAAAATCTCCGTTCTTGCAAGTGTCCCCAGTGAAACTAAGGTGCAATTAACCACCTCACATGACGGGCCGGATCACCCGCTAAGATTTCGAATTTCTTGCGTGCCTCCGAGCCCTCACCTTCGCTCGTATCGCAGGCATACTGTTTTCCCCTTTCTGTCTGGCGGGTTGTTCTTGGCTGGGTTGAGGACGCGGGTAAGTATAAAGAGAAAAGGAGGGAGGGAGGGAGGGAGGGAGGGAGGGAGGGAGGGAGGGAGGGAGGGAGGGGGGGAGGGAGGAGGAGGAGAGGAAGGGAGAAGGGAGGGAGGAGGAGGAGGGAGAGAAGAGGGAAGGAGGGAGGAGAGGAGAGAGAGAGAGGAGAGAGGAGAGGGAGGGAGGAAAAAAGAGATAAGAGAGAGGGAGAGAGCAGGGAAAGAGAAAGGGATAGGGAGAGATAGACAGACAGACAGAGAGACAGCGAAATAGAAATAAGAGAGAAAAAAAAACGAACGGAAAGAAAGAGACGGAGAGAAAAGGAACGAAATTAATAATAATTAAAAAAACACAGCACATCCACTCCCTCCCTCCTCGCAGAGCAATGACATCAATCGCCGAAATAGAGTCGGAAAGACAGCTATCAAAATGTCAAAAACAGACTATCCTATCGAGCCAATTGCATCTAGCCCCAAGGAGTCAGATAATATTACAATCATAGATCACGCAATCGCCCGATTTATAAAGACATTTGATTACGGCCATATCAGCGATTGTAGTTACACTAAAAAACGTAGTATCATTTTCGTATCCAACTTACATATAATTATTTCGATATGATTATAAAGTTGGTAATATGATTTGGTAAATTATATTATTCAACAATAACATGGCAAATGTTAGTAACGATGATATTGATATCAATATCAATAACAATAATAATATCGACAATAAAATAAAAATAAAATAAAAACAACACTCCTAATATAATTCTAATGATAAGAACACTGGTGAAAAAATAATTGCAACAACAACCGTCATAGTAATAACAATAACAACAACCATACTAACAAAAAGCAACAACAGTAACAAATACCCATCGCAAGGGAAGAAAATCCTTACCATTATCTATTACGAAACAAAGAACTTAGCAATCAGGACAAACCACGCATTATGCAAGAGAATCCCCGACCTTTAAATTCTCTCCTCCTCTTATCTGAAACGGTATCATTTCAAGGGGTTGTTCGGGGGACATCAAGACTGATAAATTGACAACGGGGGTAGATAAAAGGAGAAAAAGGGAGAGAGAGGGAGAAGGAGGGAGGAGGGAGGAGGGAGGAGGGAGGAGGGAAGAAAGAGGGGGGAGGGAGGAGGGAGGAGGGAAAGAGAGAGGAAAAGAGGGAAGGTGACAGAAGGGAGGGAAGGGGAGAAAGAGAAAGAGAAAGAGAAAGAAAAAGAGAAAGAAAAAGAGAGAGAGAGAGAGAGAGAGAGAGAGAGAGAGAGAGAGAGAGAGAGAGAGAGAGAGAGAGAGAGAGAGAGAGAGAGAGAGAGATTTGAGTTTTTATTCATAATATACATTGTATACGAGAGAGAGGAGAGAGAGAGAGGAAGAGAGAGAGAGAGAGAGAGAGAGAGAGAGAGAGAGAGAGAGAGAGAGAGAGAGAGAGAGAGAGAGAGAGAGAGACCACGACGCTATCATCACCCAATCCTCTTGTCACACAAGGGTCAACCTATGATTGCGTGAAGGGGAGTGGGGTGGGGGGCGTCCAAGAG
>NW_028234421.1:13327585-13330085 GCF_977035675.1 Penaeus japonicus | reverse complement strand
TTTTTTTTTTTTGTCTCCCCCTCTATATGCCATCTCCTATCCCTCTCTCCCTATCTTACCTTCCAGTCCCCCCTCCTTCCTTCCTTCCTCCTTTTTTCCTTCCTTCCTTCCTTCCTCCTTCCTTCCTCTCTGTTTTCTTCCTTCCTTCCTTCCTCCTTCTCTTCCTTCCCTTCATCCCTCCCACCTTCCCTCTCTCCCTCCCTCACACCTCACCGACGGCAGAGCTCGTCCGCCGCTCTCACCATCGCCGTTCTTCACAATACACGCATGATCCACATCCAGCGTCCATCCGGCATCGCATCGGCCTCATCCGCGTATGCCCGTTGCCTCTGGCGATGAATTCCCAGGGCGATGCCAAGGGACCGCGGTGGTGGTTGGAATGTCTTAGGCTTTTACCTTCCGTGTTCCGTCGTACGAGGACTTTCACTATAATACGTCTATATATTTATTTTATTTATTTCTATAGTTATGTTTATATATTGTCCTTTGAAAGTTATAAATTTCTTGGTGGTGTACCTATTTTTTTTTTTATAAGATTTTATTTTCCAGTAGATAGATCAATGAGTGAGTGAATAACAAACAAATAAAAAAGATGAACCGAGGAGAAACACTAATAACGAAATGGAACAATGTGTAGCGTACAAGCCCCTCTCCTTCCCCCTTCCCCTTCCCTCCTCCCCCCCGTCTCCAATTTTCCCTTCCCTTCCTCCATTTCCTTCGGGGCAAGACCGAGCTATGCTCCCCTCCCTCCCTCCCTCGCCCCCCTCACCCTAGCCCTGCCACACGACGAAGAACAATAGGGTGTCATCACTCTTCGAGGAGCAGCAGCACACAGCACCTGCAAGGGGGTTCGTTCGCCCTCCATTTACTCACGCCGGAGTAAATTCATATAAGTTTGTCCTGTCTCTTGTTTTCCGTGACCCCGCGACCCCGAGAACCCGCTCACTCGCGCTCTCTTTCTCTTTCTCTCACCTTTTTTTCTTTCCTTCGCTCTCCCATCTGTGTGTGTCTCTGTCTGTCTGTCTGTCTCCCTCTCCACTCTATCTCGCTCTCTTTCTCATTTCTTTTTCTTTCCTTCGCTCCCCCCCCCTCCCCCTCCCCCCCCCCCCCCCCTCCCCTCTCTCTCTCTCTCTCTCTCTCTCTCTCTCTCTCTCTCTCTCTCTCTCTCTCTCCTTCTCTCTTCTCTCTGTGTGTATCTTTGCGTGCGTGCGTGTATGCATTTGCTTGTATGTCTGCCTGAGTGCTCGCACGCCCCACTTATTGAGTACGTATTTACACAGAAAAATACACCGATTACATAAGTATATATCTACCTCGAGGACGTTTTCTTGAATGACTCCCCCCATCCCTCCTCCCCGTCCCCTTCCCCCACCCTCCTTAGGCACTCTTTAAGCTCAGAGAGAAAAATAGAAATTACTTGCCGACGCTAAGAGATAGAGGATTATCTTATCCTTTTGTGAAACACCCGTTCTAAACGCGGGCTGGTACCAGGTAAGAGCTCTGGAGGAAGGGGGGGGGGGAGGGAAAGGGGAAGAGGGAGATGAAGGAAGAGCGGAAAGGGGGGTAGGGGGATGGAAGGAGAGGGGAAAACGTGGGGAAAGAAGAGGGGATAAGGGGGTGCAAGGGGAGGGAGACGAGGGAAGAGAGGAAGAGGGGGGAGGGGAAAGAGTGAAGAAGAGGGAGAGGAAAGGAGACTCTTCTTCTCCTCCGCCCTTCATCTCTATTCTTCCTAACCTTCGCTCTTCCCCTCTCCTCCTCCTCCTCTCTTCCTATCTGTTCAAAATCACGAGAGAAAAAACAGGTGCTTTCCCTTATTAGCCTCAACGACCTATTATCCCCTTATCAGCTCCACGTTATCTCGGCGGCGCATCCAAGAGCATCCCGTATCTTTTCTCGTTCGATAAGCTTCGATGAGAGTTGACACAGATACACAGGTCACGCCCGTACCTGCCGTCGTCCTCCTTACAATACCACGCCCATCACGCCACTAGAGATATAGACACGCCCACTTTGTGTCACGTCATCGCTACGCCTTCGGGCAGACGATAAACTTACAATTTAATATTCGAATTTACTAATTTATTTATCTATCTATCTATTGTTTATGTTTTGTTTGCCGTCTTGCCATAGTGTACTGCGTTCCGGTTATGAAATAGTGAAACGATTGTCAAAAATATAAATTTCGGCTCAAACATCAAAAGCACAGCTTTTGTATACAAAGTTATGTCAAAATAATAAAAAAAACATACGTATCCATACAGCAAAAAGGTCAAAATACACAAAAATCGCCAATGGAATGCAAAATATGGGTACATACCTGAAAACAAGTATACCCACTAATACTTCATATCAAGATCCAGTTCGCCTTTAAAATGTTAAAAAACTTGAAGACTTCAAAAAAGAGCTAACCTTGTACGTACGATCATCGTACAAGCCACATCGTATCCGTAACGATCGAACTGTACAAGATATTCAAGATCGTTAAGATGGTAATACAGTG
>NW_028234421.1:13302585-13322585 GCF_977035675.1 Penaeus japonicus | reverse complement strand
CAGAAAATGTGTGTGGTGAGTCTAGAATAAATGGGTATGGTTGCAGATGACCATCAATGTGCATATTTACATGTAACAGATATATGTAGACGATAGTAACATCCAAATGCCAATTGGAAAATGACTAATTATGTACAGCAGTCAGAGGCTGTTCTGATGTATGGCCTGGCGGGTCTAGGGAGAAAGTAAAAATACAGTTAAAGTGCGTTAGCAAGGACGGGTGAAGAGAGAGAGAGAGAGAGAGAGAGAGAGAGAGAGAGAGAGAGAGAGAGAGAGAGAGAGAGAGAGAGAGAGAGAGAGAGAGAGAGAGATAAAGAGAGAAAGAGATAAAGAGAGAAAGAGATAAAGAGAGAGAGAGAGATATATAGAGAGAGAGATAAAGAGAGAAAGAGATAAAGAGAGAGAGAGATAAAGAGAGAGAGAGAGAGAGAGAGAGAGAGAGAGAGAGAGAGAGAGAAAGAAAGAGAGAGAGAGATAAAACAGAGAGAAAGAAAGAAAGAGAGAAGGGGAGAGAGAAAGAGAGAGACAGAGAAGATAAAAGGAACAAGGATTCAGATGCCCTTAACCAATAAGCAAATAAAGCCGATCTATAATATCCCTACAATACAAGCCAAGGCCCAGACTGCAGGAACACCAACTAAATCACTAAATACACCAACGAAATCCGTCTGGTCTGGAGGGAAAGTGCAACTACACAAGCAATCTAAGCAAGCAATCTATCGACGTGTTCAGAAAAGTCAGAGAGAGGGGACAGATATATATATATATATATATATATATATATATATATATATATATATATATATATATATAGAGAGAGAGAGAGAGAGAGAGAGAGAGAGAGAGAGAGAGAGAGAGAGAGAGAGTGAAGAAAGAGAAAAAAAAGAAAGAGAAAGTGAGAGAAGGAAAAAGAAAAAAAGAAAAAGAAAATAAGAAAGAAAGTGAGAGAAAGAAAGAAAAAGAAAGAGATAGAGAGAGAAAAAAAGAGAGAGAGACTCAGACAGACTCCCACAACGAAAATCAGAGAGGCATGCACGTGAACGAGAAACAGAAGGCCGAGGAGCAGTAGCCGGCCGGGAAGGCGGATGAACAACAGATAAGAGCACTTGGCCAAGATCTCGATAAGGGAGCACGTTATCAGTCTCGTGTTCGGCGTGGCTTGAGCTTGCCCCTCCTCGCCACGTCCTCCTCTCGCCCTGCCCTGCCCCGCCCTGCCCTGCCCTGCCCTGCCCTGCCCATCCCTGTCATCCCCTCCTTGACTGGGCATGCCAAAAAAAGAAAAAAAGAAAGAAAGAAAAATACAAACTCAAATCTATGCCTATTACTATTCACCCACCGAAATGTGGGTTGAAAATTTGGTCTACAAAAAATGTATATACAAATAGAAAAAAAAATATATATAGGTCCAAAAAGACAGGGATTCAGACATTGCCAGGTTGAAGGCGAAGGCAACAAAAAGAGTCGCCGTCAGCTGTTCGGGGTAAACACCGAAGGAACGAACGAAAACAAATCAACAGTCGGAGAAGACACAGGTAACAGCACGTGGTATGACGTAAAACCACAAATGCAAAAAGGATGTTGAGGAAGGAGGAGGAGGAGGAGGAGGAGGAGGAGGAGGAGGAGGAGGAGGAGGAGGAGGAGGAGGAGGAGATGGGAGGAAGGAAAGAGAGAGAGAGAGAAGAGAAGAAGAAGAGAGAGAAGAGAAAGAGAGAGAAGAAGAGAGAAGAGAAGGAGAGAGAGAGAGAGAGAGAGAGAAGAGAGAGAGAGAGAGAGAGAGAGAGAGAGAGAGAGAGAGAGAGAGAGAGAGAGAGAGAGAGAGATAGAGAGAGAGAGAGAAAGAGAGAGTGATAGTGATCAAAAAGACATTGAGACCAGCTTCCGCCGCCGCCCTCCACCTTCCTCCTCCTCCTCCTCCTCCTCCTCCTCCTCCTTCTCCTTCTCCTCCTCCTCCTCCTCCTCCTCCTCCTCCTCCTCCTCCTCCTCCTCCTCCTCCTCCTCCTCCTCCTCCTCCTCCTCCTTTCCTCAACCTAAAAGTCCTAAAGAGTAGGATCCTGCCTTGAGCTGGTTGAAGGAAGTGAACACATATAAGAGGGAAATTCCGGAGAATCCTATGCATACGGAATCAGGAAAAGGATCTGAAGGGAGGGAGAGGGGATGGGGGAGGGGAGGGAAAGCAGGAGGAGAAAGGGAGCGGGGAGGAAGGGTAGGGTGTGGGAGGAAGGTGAGGAGGGAGGGAGGGAAAGAAGGAGGGAGAGAGGGAGGAAGGAAGAGAGGGAAAGGGGGAAAGGGGGAAAGAGGGAAAGAGGGAAGGAGGGAGAGGGAGAGGGAGAGGGAGAGGGAGAGGGAGAGGGAGAGGGAGAGAGAAAGAGAGAGAGAGCAGGGAGGGGGGGGGGGGTCTAGATGGAAGGGGTAGAACTGAAATTCAAAGCCTGAACGGGATAATCAGCTGGAAGAACAAGATCAAAGGAGTTGCTCATGTGGCCTCAACTCGAAACGCGACCATTTTTTTCCCTTGAACACTTCTGGCATCCCTAAGTTTGCCTATGTAACAGGTGCCTAAAAAAATAAACCAGGGCTTGGAAATTGTATTTTGTTCTCGTTAAGAAAAGTATCGGAACCAATTTGAATGTGAATGGGAGTGTGTGCAAGAGTGTGTGAGTGAATGTAGCGTGGATGTGTTTGTCCATAAGCACGGTTGTGCATGTGCAGGTGCACAGATTCAGAGAGTGAGATAACTCTTACAGGTACTTAATCTAGACTCTTTTGTTTATATTAACTAAGATTAGATATGTAGAATTGAGAGTATGAGAACACTCGTGATATACGAACAGAGGAGAAAATACACAGGGACACATAACCAGGTCAGTATGATGAACAGTGTGTATAATACAGCGAAAAATGTATGATGTTGATGATCCGACAGACAGGGCAAGAAGGGGAAAAAAATAAAACACCTAAAGACAACAAGAGATCAGGTAAAAGACGGCAGTGTGATCTCGAGTGTATCTGATAACTAGTCAGCATCTCCTGAAAACTCCCGGGCATCTAATTCCTTTGTCCATTCGTCTAAATTTTCAAAGGGACTAAGAGCCCTGATTCGCAGACGCCAGAGAGAGAAAACCTGAAACGCTGACTGGTTGGGAAGGCGTTTCCTTAGGTGGTGCACAAGACCCATTCAAGAGTGTGGGCGTGGGTGGTGTACACAACACAAATGTAAGTCCAAAGAGTGTGCTGGTGACGGGTTGGGGGTTACACTTGGGCACACATAGAATGGGCACATTATCTTACACATCAGTTGTTAGGTACAGTGAACTATATACAGAAAAGACACCTTTAAGAGTACGAAATTGTTACTTAAACGAAGAGACAATAAAGTAAAGAGGGAAGTTCTTCTTATCTTCATTATGGTGATAAGGTTAACAGGTATCAAGTGCATGGAATTTATCTTTGAGAGAATTTACATATTTTAAAGGCAAAGCCATTAGATTCTTGCCTATTGTACATACACGTTAAAAAGTAAGGGGGGAAGAGCAGTCAAATTTTGAATTCCAAAGCTCAAAATCATAGCCTCGTGTAAGTGTGCACGGCGGGAGAGAGAACAGTGAAAGACAGTGAAAAAAGGAAGCTTAATCATACGAAAAGATTCATGACACTGTTCCATAGAGAGAGGAGACAGCTGAAAGAAGGACATGTTAGTAGTCGGAGGCACCGCCAAGATGCCCCGCCCTTCGTATCTCCTGCGGAAGGACACGGGCGGCGCTGGCGGTGCAGAAAGGGTACACACACACATACGTTACCTCTTCCCGGAGCCCCGAGACTCGACATCCTACTCCATCCTCCAACGGAGTAACATCTTCGGGGGATCTTAATCCTCCTTTCCCTTTCTCGAGCTCAACTCCCCCTCGTAATCATTCACCAATCACGTCACATGTTCCCTTCCCTTCTTTACCTCCTTTAGCCTAAGAACCGAAGTCCCGCTCGAGCTTTACCTTAGGAAGCGCCGCCAGGGCCTGCTGCTTGACGTCCCACACCAGGTCGTCCTTGTGGAACTGGAGGCACTTCTCGACCTTGAGCTCCGGCACGTTGATCCTGAGCACTACCTCGTCGCCCACACTGGAGGCCGAGGACGACCCGGCGCCGGCCGACCCCGAGGCCGAGCTCACGCTGACCCCGTCCTCCATGACGGTGCTCCGGGACCTAAGGAAGAGAGGTCAAAGATGAGGGCGTCGAAGGTCAGGCAAAGCACAATAGAAAAAACAATAAATTATGTGATAAAACGAGATGGGAAAGACAGAAAGACACACACACAGAGAGAGAGAGAGAGAGAGAGAGAGAGAGAGAGAGAGAGAGAGAGAGAGAGAGAGAGAGAGAGAGAGAGAGAGAGAGAGAGAGAGAGAGAGAGAGAGAGAGAGAGAGAGAGAGACAGAGCGCGAAAAAGAACCAAACACGGGAATAACCAAACACATGGGTAGGAAGGGATATGCTTACGGTATTATACTCACCCTCACCCACAGTCCTATCAAGTAACCAAAAGGTGTGAAAACAGATCGGATTTGCCTACCGATAGCCAACATAAATACGTCCACAATGGTGAGAAGAGAACGGGATGAGAGCGATACAGAGGGAGAAGGAGGGAGATAAAGGGAGAGGGGAGTGATGGAGGGAGAGGGAGAAGGGGTAAATGGGGAGGGGGTGAAGCGGAGAAGGGGTGAAGCGGTGAAGGAGGGAGAGGGAGAAGGTTTGAAGGAGGGAGAGGAAGAAGGGGCGAAAGGGAGAGAGGGTGAAGGGGGGGAGAGAGGGTGAACGAGGGAGAGGAAGAGGGGGTGAAGGGGGAGAGCGGAGTGGGGGAGATGAAGGGAGAGAGGGGATGTGAATAGATGAAATGAAATGAGAGAGGGGGGAGGAGAGACATGGGAGGGAAAGGGGAGAAGACCGAGGAGAGATGGAAGGAGGGGACGGGGGGAGATATTGGACAGGGGAAGAAAAGAGGGAGGAAAAGGAGAATCGGGATGAGGGACTAAATATTTAAAACCCCCACGCCCCTTAACCACAAAAAAAAAAAAATCAATTTTCTTCCTCTTCCTCCCTTCTGTCAACACCTCCTTTCCCCCATATAACTCTGACGTCACACTTGACAATAGCCACACCCCCGATAGTACAATTACCATTCCGTAATTGCACGAACGAAGGACAGGATCGGAATGTTCATGGCGATGTCTCCCGAGATAAGACGCCACTGCACGCACGGCACGTCCGAAGATGTCGTTAGGTGTAATTAAAGTAATAAAGACAATCATAGTCGAGGGAACAATGCTAACAGCGCGCGGCTAGAAACGCATGGCGATGATGTGACAAGCAAAAATACTTCGGCGGAAATGGACTAGCCTCACGATGCGTTGTAACTAGAACATCAACAAGAGTAACATGAACAATAACAAAACGATAACGATAACGGGGCAAAGAGTAATGACATTATGACAATTAAAAAACAAACACACACACACACACACACACACACACACACACACACACACACACACACACACACACACACACACACACACACACACACACACACACACAAACGCGCGCGCGCGCGTGTATGAAGATAAAGAACTCACGCAAAGATAAAGTGAAATCTTAAAAGCCTCTAGAGAAAAAAATATCTTATCAGAATAGGCCTAAATATGAAGTTCAAGAATGTATGAACACTTAAACCGTGGTATAAATTGAAAAGATAATGAAATTATAAAAAAGCTTACAATTTTTATGTCTATTTACGGTCTGTGGTAGGCTTAAACGCGTCAAAACGGCGCCAATTTTATTGGGGGCTGAAAAGAAGGAAGAAAATGAAGGCGGAGATGAAGAGGTAAAGAAAAGAGAAGAGAAAAGAAGAGAGGGGGCGAAAGGAGAAGAGAAGAGGCAAAAGGAGAAGAGAGGAGGGAAAAGGAGAAGAGAGGAGGGGAAAGGAGAAGAGAGGAGGGAAGAGAAGAGAGGAGGGAAGAGAAGAAGAGAGGAGGGAAGAGGAGAAGAGAGGAGGGAAGAGGAGAAGAGAGGAGGGAAAAGGAGAAGAGCAGAGGCGAAAAGAGGAGAGAGGAGGGGAAAGGAGAAGATAGGAGGGAAAAGGAGAAGAGAGGAGGGGAAAGGAGAAGAGAGGAGGGGAAAGGAAAAGAGAGGAAGGGAAAGGAGAAGAGAGGAGGGGAAATGAGAGGAGAGGAGAGGAAAGAAAAGGAGAAATGAGAGTATGAGAGAAGAAATGATATACATTGAAGCTGGGGTGAGGAGAGATGGAGAATAGCAAAAGAGTTTTAAAAAAGTTGGGAAGATGCGAAAAATGCGAAGAGAAGGGTTGAAAAGAGGAAAGAAGAGAATAGGGGGACGAGCTTAAGATTTTATACTTGGTAACACACGAATAAGCATATTCGTGTTTTCCTGCATTTTCCTTCGTTGCTGTTTTGTTGACAAGAATCAGCAAGAATCTTACACTATTGTTGGTTTACCTCACAACGGTGACGACATAAACAGAGCAAAATAACAAAGCCGACAACGACAGTTACCCAAAGAAATAATCGACTTTTTCCACTCTAATATTTCCTTTGGCACAGCGCATTTGGTAAGCCTAATCCTCAGCGAGCAAGAGTATTACATGAACAAACTTCTAGAATATCGAAACAACCACGCAGACCAAGATTAATTTGTAATTTCCCTCGACAGAAGAAGAAAAAAAACTTCGAAAAGATGTCGTTTTATTTTACCTGTTTTTTTTTCTCCCTTTAAAAATATTCCTAGATACATCTACAGTTTTTTGTCCATACACTGCAAATTATTTTGTTCGTTTGTGTCTAACAGCATGTAAATAATGAATTCAATTAGGAAACTAGAGATTGCATGCAGTCACCTATTAACCATCAACTCCGCAAGATGAGCTTTGTTTTGCTTCATCAAAAATAAACGTTACAACTTTCTATTTTCAAAAGAAACGAAATCAACTTTTAAATCTTACCATTCTATGTTCCCAGGAAACATTTCCTTTGGACCAATTATAAGCCTCATGTTTTTCTTTTTTCTTATCGCTGAGTCTCTGCAGATTCCTTTTCTCCCTTTCTAAACATTTAACTCCAACTTTGAAAAAACTGTCTAAAGTCTAAATCCGCCTTCTGCATGATTCCATTTTGGCGGCCTGAAGTCCTCATTCCCTAGCTACAGATCAGTCTCAGTCGCACTCCCACTTCTCGCACGATAAAAGCGTCATGTTAGTCATTTTTCCGATCTCACTGCGAAACGCTAGATGTAATCACAGGCCCGCGAAGAATGCCGCAGCAACGACGGCCCCATTTTCACACTGAGCAACTTCAAAACACAAACAAAAGCGGGCAGGATTCGCCAACAGGCAGTCCACTCGAACCGCAGACGGAATCCGCAGACGAACCCGGGTCTGTTCAACGACTGTTCAGCACTGGAGGTAAATTTGGGTGTGACGAACTAGCCATTCATAGATAAAGTTAAATGTGCTGATAAGATGTCTGGAGGCCCCTTAAACGTTATCAACAGCGTGCGTTTTATTTCACAATAATTCGGTGTCATTTCACAATTGCTTCGACCAACGAGCGCCGCCTCGCGGTTCAGTTTTTTGCCCTAAATCCGCACACAAAAACTCTCAACCATGGTATGATTTCTTCTTTTAAAAGAATGGAAGCACACATGACTCAAAGCTGATCTTAACTCTATCAACAATACATAAATCATAAAGTACATACGTTCCAATTTAAAGAGAGAGAGAAAAACAAACAATAATTAGCCTCCACATGTACGTAAAAACATAGTTATCATACGATAAGGTCGTCATTGATGCCTTAGAAAGATTTATGTCAACTGCGTATTTTACTGAGTTCGTCCACGCCCTGGGTACGAAATATCACACTCTCCCATTCCTCCTTTCTTCTTCAAGAATCAGTAAGCCAAGTCTTCCGCTCTCAAACATATATCTTCATGCGAATAATCAGTAGCTCACAGTGTTGCCGTTTAGGTGAGTCACTGTTAACTGAAGGCGTAGACCTTGCGTAGGCCTGGTCGATAACAAATTAGTCACTTAATATTGATATCAACTAACAATCAGTGAGCCATCATCCGCATCTCTGACTCAAGACTGATAACTTAAGACGCAGCTATTTGCAGCTAATCGGAACCAATTCATTATGACTCACTCTTCAGTTCATGGGAACGGAGTCGATTTACTTGCTCTCCCGCCGATGCTATCACTGGCGCAATTGCCTGACTCACGTGTGGAATTCAAGGTATTTCTACACAGAAAGGAATGTTTAGGTGACGTTAAGGTCGTTATTACCTTCAAAATGCAACCGTGAGTATCATCATCATAACTGTTATTATCATTAACATCTCCGACGTGTTAATTATTAAATCATTATTTCAACTTCCACTCCCAAGTATGGTTAAAATGGCTTCCTTATCCTTAATATCGATACTGTATAATGATTAAAGCAATACTGATAGTTGCAAAAATATTGAAAAATAATTTTTACTCCGTTTAGTTATTCTGTGCAACTTCCATTATCATCGCCAATATCATAATCACTATGATCATTGCAAATTTCACATTAATATCACCTAAGACGATTTAACCGCTAAACATCCTGTGATTTATCGCTACTGCTGACATCACCACCATGAACAATCCCCGCATTTTCAGCAACTTGATAACAGAGATATATCAACAACCTTCTGTAAATTGTCCTTATCTATATCTTAAGCAACAGCTTTCCGTGAGTAACGCTCTGTAGAATGTTTTCTTGTTTATGGTGGGGGTGGAGGTGGGGTGGGGTAAGAATGTATCCCCCTCTTCCTCTACCCCCCCCCCCGTTCCTCCTTTTCTACCCTTTGGACTCGAATGAGTATTTGGTAATGAAAGGGTATTTGTGTCATTTTGTTACAGGTCCGTCTGTGTGTGTGTGTGTGTGTGTGTGTGTGTGTGTGTGTGTGTGTGTGTGTGTGTGTGTGTGTGTGTGTGTGTGTGTGTGTGTGTGTGTGTGTGTGTGTGAACGTGCATATGTGATGCTTGGGTGTGTGTGTGTTTGTTTCAGGGAGGCCCACAATCCGATGAAGTGACCGTTACCTACGTCAGCAGGAGGCCTTGTATTCTCTTGACCTAACATTTTCCCGCCCCAATCCTCTTGACTTTCCGCGACCCAAGTGTGAGAGGAGAGGTTCAAGGTCACACACACACACACACACACACACACACACACACACACACACACACACACACACACACACACACACACACACACACACACACACACACACACACACACACATACTCTTCTCCTCTTGCCGTGTCAATTACCATACCGAATCAATACAATGAATCAAGTTGCAGCTTTCATCGAATCTTTCATACAAACAAATTATTAGCTCTAAAGAAAGACGAAACGAGAAAAAATAAAGTGAAAAAAAATGTACAAAAAGGCGGGAAAAGGCAACATTCGAGGTAATGGCGGTTCCCTTGTTAGCACTAAATTGAGAGTCCGGCGAATGGTGTCGAATTTGTGGACCTTTTCCTTTTGTTTATTTACACTTGCCTATTAGTTTAGATACATATTCTTTATGTTTTCTATTTTTTAGGATATTTGCATGTCTGTCTGTCTGAATCTCTCTCTCTCTCTCTCTCTCTCTCTCTCTCTCTCTCTCTCTCTCTCTCTCTCGCTCTCGCTCTCGCTCTCTCTCTCGCTCTCTCTCTCTCTCTCTCTCTCTCTCTCTCTCTCTCTCTCTCTCCTTCTCGCTCTTCTGTCTCTCCTCTTCCCTTCTCTCTCTCTCTCCTCTCTCCATCTCTCTCTCTCTCTCTCTCTCTCCTTCCTTCTTTCTTTCTTCCTCTCTCTTCCTCTTCTCTCTCTCTCTCTCTCTCTCTCTCTCTCTCTCTCTCTCTCTCTCTCTCTCTCTCTCTCTCTCACCCCCTATTTATCTCTCCCCAATTTCCTTTGCAGTATCTCCCTTCCTCTCTCCCACAAAACGGCGCATTCATTCAGGCGATAGATACTGTCTCTCGCAGTTTAATACACTAATCTCCACACCTGACGCAGGTAATCCACCCGTTGCCGAATCTCTTACTCCTGCGGGGTTTCTGAGATATCTAGTGGTATCTACAAAGTCATATTTCCTTGCCGGGGGGGGGGGAGGAAGGAGAAGGTTAGGGAAGGATAGGGAAGTAGAGAAAGATGAGGAGGAGGGGGTGGAGAAAGGGGGAGAGGGAGGGGGGAGAGACGCAGAGGGGGGGAGGGGAGAAAGAGAGGTGGGAGAGGAGAGAGAGAGAGAGGTGGGGGAGGAGAGAGAGAGAGGGAGGTAAGGGGAGGAGAGAGAGGTTAGGGAGGAGAGAGAAAGAGAGAGGTTGGGGAGGAAAGAGAAATAGAGAGAGGTTGGAGAAGAGAGAGAAAGAAAGAGGCGGGGGAGGAGAGAGACAAGAGAAAGAGAGTCATGTCGGGGAGAATTAGTTTAATAAAATAGAAGAAAATATACATTAGTGAACGTACATAAGATGAAGGGAAAAAAGGGGGGGGGGGAACTCTGAAAGGTAGCATGTATACGTATGCGTCCACATACAGTCTGTGTGCACGAAAATGCTTGTGCAAGGATGCATGTGCAAAGTGTATAAAATATTAATCCACGAAAATATTTGCACACATAAGTTGGACGCCATCCTTCCTCTGGGCGTAACTAACATTCGTTTGCATGACAAAAGGCGGAGAAAGAGCAAGGGGAGGAAATAAGTAAAAGGAGAGAGGGAGAGAGAGAGAGAGAAGGGGGAAGAGGGAGAGAGGGAAGAAGAGGGAGTGAGAGAGTGAGAGAGTGAGAGAGGGAAGAAGAGGGAGTGAGAGAGAGAGAGAGAGAGAGAGAGAGAGAGAGAGAGAGAGAGAGAGAGAGAGAGAGAGAGAGAGAGAGAGAGAGAGAGAGAGAGAGAGAGAGAGAGATTATACATGAAAATCCTCTTTAAAGCAACGAACAGAGACTAAAAGAAATAAAACAAAAAGGCAGGAAGGAAGAGAGATGGGGGTGGGGGGAGTCCGCACGTAACCCTCCCTCTTCCCTCTCTTCCCCTCCCCCCTAACCCCCTCCCCCGTGTCTGTGCGGGCTGTAAGCACCTTGCTCTTAAATTCCGTAATAGCCAGGGAAATTATTTGGACTTGGTCGTAAGGAATCTCACGCTAAAAGGTTCCAGTGATTAATCGTGAGAACGAAAATAAAAATCTGATGATAATTAAAAAGTGAAAGAGGGGAGAGGAGGGGTCGAAGCGAGGGTGGACACACACACACACACACACACACACACACACACACACACACACACACACACACACACACACACACACACACACACACACACACACACATCCCCTCCCCCTCCCACACACACACACACACCCTCCCTCTCCCACATACACACACCCTCCTCCCCCCTCTCCTACATCCCTTTCTCCCACGTCCTAGAAACGGTCTCAAAAGTTCCGTAGGACTTGCATAAAACATCGAGGGAAAAGTGGCAAGGAAAAGGACCGCGGACTAGTGGCTCGACATTCTGAATTATGGAAAAGGAGGAATTACACATGCAGCGTTGGCCATCCCCCCAACCCCCTCCCCCACTTTCCCCTCCCCCTTCCCACCTATCCCCTTGAGGTGTCCCATCTGGCTGACGGAGGTGGAGGGAGGGATGCTATGGTGGTGGTGGTGATGATATTGGTGGTGACTGTGATTGTGTTTATAGTGGTGGTGGAAATGGTAGTGAGAGATAATAGTGGTGGTTTTTGGTAACGATGATAATGGTGGCAGTGGTGTTTTTAGTGGTGGTGGTGATAATGGTGATAATGGTGATGGGGCGGTAACGACAATGATAATGGTAATGATGGCAGTGAGGGTGATGGTAATAATGATGGAGATAGTGGCAATAGTGGTCATGATAATGGCAATGGTCTAAGGAATGGTATTAATGTTGCCTGATGGTGGCAGTAGTAGTGATCATAACAATAGTGACAGTCATAATAATAGCAAAAGGAATCCCTTTATCTTTTCCCTCTTTTTCCCCTTCATCATTTCGACTAGTCTCATTTCCCCTCAAGCCATAATTCTTTTATTTTCACATCTCTTATTCCCTGTTCTTTCTCTTCAGACCCTCCCTCCCTCCCTTTTTCCCTCTTCCTCCTCCCTCCCTTTTTCCCTCTTCTTCCCTCCCTCTCCTCCTCTTCCTCCTTTTCTCCCTCCCTTCCTCTCCCCCCCTCTTCCTCCTTCCCCCTGCAGGCTATGCGGGAAGATTTTAACTAACGTTTTTATTACGATTCATCTTTCTTACGCCCTCTATTGTTTCTGGAAATAATCATCGAAATAATTATGGTAGTAGTTATAACGAAAAAAAAAAATACTGATGTTCTAATTACTAACTTTCTTCACATTATCATCTTTACAATAACATATCAAGAGATGTCAACACTACACTAATGTTCACACTATATCGTGTTATCATAATAGTGAAACACCATAGTTTTAAACTTGTTATTGTAAACTGACAATGATTATAACAAGTGACATACACAACGGCAATTAAACAACAACAACAATAGCATCATGACAAAAACTGACCATAAGAATGTCAATAATTCAATGCTGATGAGGGGGATGATCTACGCAAGCAGATTGCACAAACACACACACACACACACACACACACACACACACACACACACACACACACACACACACACACACTCAAAGAAGAAGAAGAAGAAGAAAAGTACAACGCCACCGGCACGGGAAACATGCAAATGCCATCGACCGCCCTCGACGTACAATCTCAAGCTTTGGCGTCCAGACAAGAGGCGGGAAATTAATGCAATCGTTAAATATCGTTGCTTCGGTAAATTCGTGAAATATGTGCGCCTTTTGCTGACAATCTGTCTGGCGGGCGGAGGAAGGGGGGGAAGGGTAGAGGGTAGGAGAGGATAAGGAGAAGGGAGTAGGAGGGTGAGGGGAAGCATGGGGAGAGGGGGGGGGGGCATAGGGAGGAAGAAGAGGGGGTGACATAGGAGAAAGGGGGAGGGGGAGTGACTTAGGAGAAACGGGAGGGGCAATGGCAGGAAGAGAGGGAGGGAGAGAGTCCGGGATGGAGGAGAGGGGGAGGACCCAGGAGAGAGGAGAGTGGGGGGAGGGGAGGGAGGGAAGGCATCATGAACAACACGACTGTAAACAAACGCGAGCGGGATTGACACAAGCAATAATAACACGAGAATAAGCGTACGTGATAATGGTGGAGAATACGAGAATAGTCGAGTGATGACCACGGGGATATACCAAGGATCATAGGAGGGAATTCTGATAAAAGGAGGAACAAGATGCGAGGGCAGGAGAGGCGGCAGAATAAAGGAGAGGTAGGGAAGAGGAGGGAAGTGCCGGCGCGAGATCTTGGCACGGTGCCAGTTTCCCTCTTCCTCTTTAAGACCCGTTTTCTGTGGAGGACAGTGTTGCCAATCCTCGACCGGCGTGGCACACATGCACGCTAACAATACTTGCATTTTATTCTCTTTCTCTTTCTCTCTCTCTCTCTCTCTCTCTCTCTCTCTCTCTCTCTCACACACACACACACACACACACACACACACACAAATACACACACACACACACACACAAATACACACACACACACACACACACACACACACACACACACACACACACACACACACACACACACACACACACACACACACACACACAGCTGAAATACCCATCAACTTCGCAGCGACCAGCAAATAAACATGGTCACCAACGACAAAATAACAGGATAAAATATACGTATAATGAAATACATGGCGCGTGAAGTCAATTTCGAACAACTCTAGTAACTACCCCTTTCCCCTTCTTCCTCCTCTTCTTCCTTCCTTTCCTCCCCTTCTCCTTCCTCCTCCTCTTCTTCCCTTTCCTCCCATTCTCCTTCTTCCTCTTCTCTTTCCTCCCCCTCTTCTTCCCTTTCGTCCCTTTCTCTTTCCTCCCCTTCCCCTTCTTCCTCCTCCTCTCCTTCCCTTTCCACCCCTTCTCCTTTTTCTTCTCGTCCTCTTCATTTTCTCCTCCCCCTCCTCTTCTTTTCACCCTCTTCCCCCCCTTCCCCCCTGAACTCGTAACTGCCAGCCTGCTCGTCTTAATCACGTTGTTTCCTCGGTTATCACCTCCTCCATATTCTCTTCTTTATGCTACGTCTGTTATTTATTTCTTACCGTTGAGTCTTCTCTTTTTTATCCTCCGTCTCTTCTTTCTTTTCTTGTTCTTCTCTTTTTTCATATTCATCCTTTCTTCTTTCTCCTCCTCCTCCCCCTTTTTCTGTTCATATTCTTTCACCCTTTGTTTTTTCTCCTCCTCTTTCTTTTCTTTTCTTTTTCTTTGTTGTCTCCTCCTCCTCTCCCCTTTTCTTCTCCTTTCCCTGATTTCTTTATATCAATGCTCTTCCTCCTCTCCTTCTTCCCCACTTTTCCTTTTCCTTTCCTCCTCTTCCATTTCTACTTCCTCCCTTCCTCTTCTTTCCCCCTTTTCCCTCAACCCCTAAAAAGAGACAAAGGAAGGGCCTCCTATTCCTTCCTTCTCTTCTTTACTCTCTGGTTTTTCTATCCTCTCTCATTCCCTCTTCCATTCCGCCTTCTTCCTCCTCTTCCTCATCTCCTCCTCTCCTCCACCCCTTCCATCTCCCCACCATTCCCTCCCTCTCCCCTTTCCTCCCCTTCCTTTCCCTACACCAACCCTCCTACCCTCGCCGGCCAACCGCCCAACCCTCTCCCCCAAATATCATAGAGAGTGTATGGTTTGTGGATGGTCGCTCTAATGTGGCATTCCATATGACTCCGGCGACCGTTTGCCATCCACGGGTCGGCCACGGTTCATCGACGGCCAAGCGAGGAGGAACATGACTTCATACAAAAAAACAAACAAACAAATAAAGGTACGATGGAAAGCTATGGAGAGGGAGAGGGAGAGGGAGACGGGGAGAGATAGTGTTATAAGGAGAGGGGGAGGAGGAGAGAAAGGAAGTGGAGGAAGAGGAGTGAGTGTAGATAAAGAAGAGGACGAAGAAGACAAGGTGGTGCTAGCGAAGAAAAATTGTGAAAGAAAGAAATAGATGTAAAGAAATAGAGAATAAACAAATGCTATAAAAAAAAAAGGCTTAAAAAAAAGAGGGAGAACAAGACAGGGAAACGGGGAAAAGGTGAGGGGGGAGGGAACCAGGGGAGGGGAGGGGAGTGCGGTAGAGAAGTCTTGACGGCGGCAATAACCATTCATATGGATTCTTCTTTTTTTTTTCCTCCCTCCTTTCCTAGGCATGTCGAAAGTCAGAAGACAATCTCCCTCGCACTGGCCATGACTTAGGGGAGACGGCGGGGGAAGGGGGCTGAGGAGGAAAAGGAGAAAAGGGGGGCGAGGAACTCTGAGGGGAGGAGGGGGGAAGGCGAGGGTAGAGGGGGCTAGGGGTAGGTAGGAGTATGGAGACAGAGGGGAAATCGAGGTTAGGTTAGGGGGAGTGGGGGGGGGGGGACGTTGGTAGCTGCACATCCAATTGCGAAATATCTTATGGGTTATGGCCTTACCATAACGCTGGATCATGTTGGGAACCACCGTCTTTGAGAAAAGGGGGGTAAGGGAGAGGGGAAGGAGGAGGGGGAGAAGGGAAAGAGGAGGGTAAAGAGGGGAAGGAGGGGAACAAGGGAGGCAGATGATAGGGAGGGGAGAATAGGTGGATGGAGAGGGGAAATAAATTTGTAGAAAGGAAAAGAAGACAGGCAGAGCGAGAGAGACAGAAGTGGAGGAGGAGGAGAAGGAGAAAACGAAGCAGTAGAAAGGTAGAGAGATAGAGAGAAGAGAGGATAGAAGAGAAGAGAAGACAAGACAAAAGAGAGAGAAGGGGATAGGAGAAGGGAATTCGGTAAGCACGTGATTAAACTAATAATGTCATTAATCCATCAAATCGTTAAGAGAGCGAGCCAGCCATCTATCACGCCGCATAATACCTTGGACCAATAGTGTGTGTCGCCATCTTATGTCGTCCTTCTACCAAATATATATTTTTGTTTGGTCTATCCCTAGAACGACAGCAACGATATAACGCATGATTCCCGATACGCGCAAAATTGAATCAACAGAAAAATAAAAACAAAATAAAAAACATGACGATGATGATGATGATACCAACAACAATAACAACGACAATAATAATAATAACAACAATGACAATCGCAACAACAATGATCACAATAATAATGCTAACAATAATAAATATAACACGGCTAATTGACTACAATCCTTATCCCTTCCATTACCGTCCTTTTTCCTTTTCTTTTCCTCTCATTAGTGATTCCATTATTGCGATCACGAAAGCAATTAGCATTGCCAATAGCATCGATAACAGTCCCGGGTCCCAGTCAATCACTACTAATTGCGAAATGATGCATTATCCTCTAATCGCCAGGCTGTTAGACTCAGAATAAAGGTGTATTATAAAAAAAAAAAAAAAAAAAAAAAAACACGTGTATAACACTTTTAACGCGGGTTATTAATGATACTCTAAATAGGATTATTAAGAGATAATTGGGAGGTAATTTTGTTCATCAACGTGATTTCGGATTCGTTTGATTTTTGTTGTTGGTGTTGTTACGTAGCACTGGTTTATATTTTGTTTTTGTTTTTTTACTTCCTCTTGTTTTTGTTGTTTCTTTTCTTTTCTTTGTTCTTTATCGTCTTTATTTATCTATAGAATCATTGTCATCCTCATGATTTATATTTCTCTTCTCTCAATCCTTCCCCTCTACATTTAACTCCCCCCCCCCTTCGCCCTATTCCTCTCCTCCCCTCCCCTCCTCTCTCCTTTCCCTCCCCTCACCCCCTTCCCATCTCCTCTCCCTCACCCCCTTCCCATCTCCTCTCCCCCGTCCCCTTCCCATCTCCCCTCCTCGCGTACGTCCCCTCGTCTTCCCCTCACCCCCCCCCCATCCCCTCCGAGTCTGACTCACTCGCCCCCCTCAATTGTTTTGGCGGGAAGGCAGCACGTGCGCAAAGTAATAGGAGTCCGAGGGGAATAGGAGAGAGAGCTCGGAGAAGGGGAAACTGAAGGGTGAATAAGGGGAGGAAAGAGGAGGAAAAAGGGGGAGTATGAGAGAGAGGGAGAGAGAGAGAGAGAGAGAGAGAGAGAGAGAGAGAGAGAGAGAGAGAGAGAGAGAGAGAGAGAGAGAGAGAGAGAGAGAGAGAGGAGAAAAGAGAAAGAGAGGGAGAGGAGGGAGGAGAGAGAGAGAGAGAGAGAGAGAGAGAGAGAGAGAGAGAGAGAGAGAGAGAGAGAGAGAGAGAGAGAGAGAGAGAAAGGGGTTAATTTGGTGTTTCGTATTCGTGTAATCAACTGCACTGATTAATTCTGGGCTTACGGTCACGGTCACTATTGGTCGAGGCTTTGTTATTGTTCCTGTTTGCGACTGAATCCCGTGTGTTTGTTTGTGCTGGTATGCGTGTTTGGGAGGGAGGGAGGGAGGGAGGGAGGGAGGGAGGGAGGGAGGGAGAGAGAGGGAGGGAGGGAGAGAGAGGGAGGGGAGAGGGAGGGCAGGGAGAGGGAGGGAGAGGGGAGAGGGGAGAGGGAGGGAGGGAAACAGAAGAAAAAGGAGGGTAGACGGAGAATGTTACGAAAGAAGAAAAAGAAAAAAATATGCATTTGGATTCTTATGAGCTTGTGTTTCCATGTGTGTCTGTGCGCGTATGTATCTGCGTGTGCGTGTGTTCGTGCATAACACATTCGCAATCGCCGGGTTATCAGAGCTGTCAAGAATTTCATGTAAAAAAGAAAGGAAAAAAAACAGCTTTCCCATAAAACTCCCCTCAGACCCCCTCCGAGAGCACCAAATTAACTCACCCTCCCCTCACTCATCAAAATGACTCACACACTCATTCACTCACACTCACTCATCCCCCCTTCCCCCTCACGCGTGGAGTACTCTCTCTCTCCCTCCCTCCCTCTCCCTCTCCCTCCCTCTCTCTCCCTCCCTTCCTCTCTCTCTCCCTCCCTCCCTCTCTGTCCCTCTCCCTCTCCCTCTCTCCCTCCCTCTCCCTCGCTTGCTCCCCTTACCTCACGTCCCTGCACTTGATTTACATTTTCCCTCAATTCAGCCGCCACCCCCACCGCCCCATCCCTCCTCCCCAAGATCCATTTTTCCCCTCGGCCCCCCCTCCTCCTCCCGCCCCCCAGAGTGCCAAAACGGAAAAAAAAAAAAAGAAAAAATCCCCCCCACCCCCGCCCCTCAAAGAAGGGCTGAGCATGACTCCCCTCGGCAGCCCTCAGATCAGCGGCGTCTCCTCCCCTCACATATGCTCCTCTATGGTCAAATATGTTTACCTTCATATTGTGTAGTGTGATTTTTCATTCGGCTTTCTGTTTTCATTCTTCGTCTCCTTAATTATTTATTATTATATTTCCAAATGTTTATTATTTTCATTTTTCTTCGTCTTCTTCTATATTCTCTATTACGTCGTTTGCTGTTTCTCTTTTTTCATTGGTCGTTTCCTTTATTCTTTAATACGTAGTTTTGCAACGTTTTTTTTTATTCTTCTTATTTTTCGTCTTTATTCTTTACTACGTATTTTCCTAATGTTTAATCTTTTTATTATGCTTCGTCTCCTTTATTCTCTGTTACGTTGTTCCCTAACGTTTTCTTATCAGTTTGTTTTGTTATCTATTCATCTCTTTATCAGTCCCTTTGTCTCTCCTGATTCGTGTCTTGTCATCCCTCTCTTCCTCGTGCACACCCTTGTATCCTTTATCATCTATCGCTTCCACTGATTAATTTTCTGTTCCCTTCTTTATCTCTTCGCTGAATCCAGACCGACAGCAATGTTTCCTTCTCTCATCACTACCCACTTCCATTCTCTATCCCCTCCCTCTTCTTCCATCCTTCGCACCCTCTCCCTCTCTTATTTTGCCCTTCTCGCCCATTCTCCTTTTCGTTGTTCTTCCCCTCTTCTTTTCCCCACCCTTCATCCCCTGCCCCTTTCTCGCCTCTTCCTCGCCTTCGCCCTCCCTATCCCCTCCTCTTTTTCGCCCCCCCCCCCCCTTACCTCCACCCTACGCCACCCTCTGCCTCCCCTTCCCCCAACTCGCCCCCCCTCCACCTTTCGACCCATCCCCCAACTCCCCTGCGCCTCGCCCCCCTCCCCTTTCCCCCCTTCCCCTCCCTCTATTAGCCACCATCATCATCAACCCCCGTGTTAATCAATCCTCTGCCACTGATCCACACTCGGAGGAGGGAAACGAAACTCGCCATTCATTTCTGTCCGAGATAAGCTCCGCCGTGGCTCTCCTCCCTTCCTTTCCCCTATTTCCCCCTCCTTCCCCGCTTATCTCCCTCGCTCTTCTCCTCTCCCTTGCGTCAGTGGGGAGCTTCGTTTCGCTCGCTCGCTTGCGTTTCGCAGCTCTCTGCGTTCTGTTTTTTTTTCCAGTCAGAGAGAGAGAGAGAGAGAGAGAGAGAGCGAGAGAGAGAGAGAGAGATAGATAGATAGAGAGAGAAAAGAGAGAGAAAAGAGAGAGAAAGAGAGAGAGAGAGAGAGAGAGAGAGAGAGAGAGAGAGAGAGAGAGAGAGAGAGAGAGAGAGAGAGAGAGAGAGAGAGAGAGAGAGAGAAAGACAAATATCGTTTGTTTTTGCTTACTTAATGTAATTTTCATTTTACTTGCTTATCATTTACCTCTTTATCTTCTCATTTCTTTGTAGCTGAGAAATTCCCGACCGTAAACGTTGCTCTGTCTGATTAATCTAATTTTCCTAATATCGCATCTGGGTAACTGTCAGTGCATTGCAAGATCATGAATGGCATTCTTGCAACAACGGGATATCTGGATTATCCTCTAATTAGCATATTGTGATTAGATGAGGATGGAGGTCATACGAGATTTTAATAAGGAGGTGAATCCGTAAGCGATCGAAGGCAGCCGC
>NW_028234421.1:13287585-13297585 GCF_977035675.1 Penaeus japonicus | reverse complement strand
ATTCTTTACCATCAGTGAGTAAAAGGGGTGAGAAGTACATGGATTCTAAATCTCAGTACACGGTTTGCAGGAATTCTAAATCCACATCTCTGTCTACTAATGAGTCGTCTTCTTACTCTCTCTCACTCTCTCTCTCTCTCTTTCTCTTTCTCTTTCTCTCTCTCTCTCTCCCACCCATTCAGTCAAATATCCTCATAAAATACAAATTGGGAGATATCCAAATATTACCAAATATTCCTATACATTTGAATCCTATTCCACATATCCAATTATCCATCTTCACTCCACTGAACGAAGAACCAGCCACCTACCACTAACCCACAAAGCCACATGGTCGAAGAATCCAGGCCACCAAACAACCAAGCCATCAGTGAGCCAGTCAGCTTGTTGGGCAACCAGTCAATCGGATAACCAAACAGTTATCTTTCAGAGACTGGGTCTTATCTCCCCCCCATCCCCACCCTCACCCCCACCCCCACCCCTGTGCTCTAAGGCTCTAGGTAATGTTTCCCGAAGATCTTGTTTGCATACGCTCTTTTCAGATTGGCTGTAGATGCATGTTATGGGATTGGGGGAGGGGGGGGAGGGGTGAAGGATATGAGGGAGGGAGGGGGTGAGGAAGGGAATGGGGTGAGGGAGAGAGGGAGCAAGGGAGGGAGGGGGGTGAGGGAGGGAAGACGAGAGAGAGAGAGGAGGAGAGAGAAAGAGGCGGAGGCAAAGGAAAAAGAGATGGAGGAAAAGAACGGACGGAAAGAAGGGGCAAGAAATATTCGGATGGAAGGAAGGAGGAAAGGAAGCCAACGAGAGAAAAAGATGGAGGAAAGGGAAGGCGCGAGACGAAAGTGGCAAGAAACCGCTTTGAGGGAATGGAAGTTCTCCAGACCCGTAAAGACGCTCCGAGCTAGCCACTTATAATGGGAATCAGGAAAGGGGGTGAAAAACAGAGGGGCGTAAAGAGGAGGGCAGAGGGGAGGAGGTGGAGGGGGAAGGGGAAAGAGGGAAGGGGGAGGGGGAGTTGGAAGTGGAGCCAGAGGGGAAGTGGAAAAAGAGTAATGGAAGGTGAGCACGGTAGGAGAGGAGGGATAAGGGAGAGGAGGAGGAGGAGGAGATGGAGGAGGAGGAGGAGAGTTAAGGGGGAGGATGAGGGTTAAGGGGGGGAGGAGGAGGAGGAGGAGGAGGAGGAGGAGGAGGAGGAGGAGGAGGAGGAGGAGGAGGAGGAGGAGGAGGAGGAGGAGGAGGAGGAGGGGGAAGAAGAAGAAGAAGAAGAAGAAGGAAGAGGAAGAAGAAGAAAGAGACGAGAGCAAAAACTAATAATCATAAGTAGAATGCACAAAGAGAGATAAAGAAACAAAAGCGAAGAAGAGAGAATAGGAATCGGTCTTCCGAGCGAGAAAAACAATGACCGAAGAAGAAAGGCAATACCGCAGCGGAGATAAATACGGGGCGAAGTATAAACCAGAAAGGCCGAAAACCAAAGAAGAGTAAAAGGCGAGGGTGGAGATGAAAGAAGAAATATGCATGACATGAAGATGAATCAAAAGGTCAAAGGTCGACGGGGCCTTCGCGCAAGGACTTTAATGTTTACTGGCACATCAAAGGGCGAGCCAATGGGATCGAGGTGGAGCTCTTGAGGAGGAGGTTCTCGTAGGCACACACACAAACATGTAGACACACAGACACACGTACACATGCAGACACGGGCACACACACACACACGCATACATGCAGACACAGACACACGTATGCATGCAAACATAGACACAAACACACGGACACATACAAACACACACGTACACATGCAGACACGGACACACACACACACACACACACACACACACACACACACACACACACACACACACACACACACACACACGATGCCATCCGAATCATCGACAAACCCACAATGATTCACGCACGGCTGCACAAACAACGTCAATAGCACACCGACATCTTTACCACCAATATCAACGTTGCCTGTTTCCACTATATCTCCCACTATCCTTAATCAACATCTGGTCGGAGGTCAACGGGAGATTAGTGCTTGTTCTAATCATCTGTGAAGGAATCTTAGGAAGCAGATATCCTCATTAAGCAGACCAGAATACCTGCTTCCTTCGATGCTCCGTCGAGCAGACATCCATATCCTCATTATCTCTGTCCAATATAACCTTTTGTTTCATTTTCAGATCCATGTTTATCAGAAATTTATCCTTCTTTCTTGCTTTTTTTTTTTTAATTCAGCGTCTATCTGATCTTGAATCTTTCGTCTGTTTTTGTTTCTTTCGCTATTCTTTTATCTTATTTTTTCCGCCTATTCCTTTCGCTCCCTGCAGCCAAGATGACGTCATGGGATGCGAGGAGAGGCGAAGAGGCTCAAGGAATATCATATTACTTCGCCGTATAATCAAGACAAATTATTCCCCCGTGACACAGGTCGAGAGGGCGGCCACGTGATGCAAGCGGAGTGATAAATAACTAAAGGACTATGTTGCTGTTGTCTGCCTGTGTCTGTTGCCTCACACTACCAACGTAGAATAGCCCAAATGAATAGCATATTACTTCGCCGTATATCTATAATCACGACAATTCCCCCAGTGACATAGGTCGAGGAGGTTGCATGTTGCTGTTGTTTGTCTAAGTTTGTTGGCTGCTTCAGAATATCTATGCGTGTTGCATATTTCCCCTCGTCTTCCCGTCTGCGTATGAGGGTATGATTTCCTCGCCCGTGCCCAGAGGACTGAGAGACTTTCGGCAATCCGCGAAATCGTTTTGCTAGGTCGTCCTGCAGTTGCGATGTCTCGTCATTTATATTATTAATGATCATCATTAACAACATCATTGACAGTATTAACATCACGATGACGAATGCCATTATAAACGTCGTCAAAAAAAAGGAAAAAATTGGACTGCGAACTTTCCTGATGTTTTGAGAAATGAGAAGCCTACCGTCCGTACGTATTCACCGTTACACTTGACGCACCTGTAAAAGAAATAAAACATGTGTTAGAATTCTGATTATGCAAAGTCAGTATTTTAATCTAAATGGTATTGATTATCATGAGACTAAATCGTAATTTGTGAGTAAAAAGGGGTGGAGAGAGAGAGAGAGAGAGAGAGAGAGAGAGAGAGAGAGAGAGAGAGAGAGAGAGAGAGAGAGAGAGAGAGAGAGAGAGAGAGAGAAAACAAAGGTAAAGAATACTCAACACAATCTCAGTCAGAGAAAACAAGCAAGAGAAAAAAGAGAAAGACAGTTAAACACAAACAAACAAACAAATACACTGTAAAAGGAATTTCCCAATAACTCACTCTCCCCCCAACCCCCACTTCCACCCTCAACCTCACCCACCCCCACCCACCTCCACCCTCATCCTCACCCACCCCCCACCCGCAGTGAGTCGACTCCCTCTTAGATCTGTCATAAAACGCCATGAATGACAACACTACTGCGATACATGAGGAAAATAAAACACACACGTGGAGAGGGGAGGGACGAGGGGAGGGAAGGGAGGGGGAGGGGGAGAAGAGGAAGGAAAAGAGAGGAGGGAGGGAGGGAGGGAGGAGTAAGAAGGAAATATTATCACTCCAGCAGCCAATCAAAAGACGTGGCTGCCAATACGGTCCGCCAATCAGGTCGCAGCAATCAGAAGCCTTGAATTCCCCTTGTAATCAGTAGACAGGAGAGGTGGGGGGGTATGGGGTATGGGGGTAGGAGGGGGAAGGCGAATGCTATAATTCTTCAATCACTATGTATGAGTCTTGTTGCTCGGGTTTATCTACCGTTTCGTATAATGAACCTACTGCGTTATACGTAGTAGGGCTTTGCTTTAATTGATATTCATTCTCTCTCTCTCTCTCTCTCTCTCTCTCTCTCTCTCTCTCTCTCACACACACACACACACACACACACACACACACACACACACACACACACATATACACATTACCCCTACCCTTACACCCCCCCCACACACACACCGCCTTACCCAGCCACCCCCACCCCCCTACCCTAACACCAACACGCGCGTCTACATACACGCACACAGACCTCCAGGCAAGGCTCGATCGATGAAGAATATTGATCTCTTATGAGCAAAGGTTCTTCTCGTAAACAGCGTGGAGACAGACAGGCATCTTTCTTGCCTTTGGTCTGTCTGTCTTGTCTTGCCTCTTGGTGCTTCATTGTGGTTGGTTGGTGGTCTTGGTGGTGTTGCTTCATTTCTGTGTCTGTTTGCTTTCACTCTTTCTCTTTTTCTTTCTTTCTTTCTCTCTCTCTCTCTCTCTCTCTCTCTCTCTCTCTCTCTCTCTCTCTCTCTCTCTCTCTCTCTCTCTCTCTCTCTCTCTCTCTCTCTCTCTCTCTCTTTCTTTCTTTCTCTCTCTCTCTCTCTCTCTCTCTCTCTCTCTCTCTCTCTCTCTCTCTCTCTCTCTCTCTCTCTCTCTCTCTCTCTCTCGCTCTTTTGTTTGCTTCCGTGTTTGCACTTTCCTGGCGTTGTCATCATTTTTTGGGGGAGTCTTCTTTTCTCTTTGCATAGTTCTCGTTTCTTGTTACTTTTGATCTCTTTCTTGACTTCTGCATCTCACACTCACTTCCTTTATATTTTTCTTTTATTCTCTCTTCAATGAGTTCTCATTATTTATGCAGTCTACTTCCACTTTCTTTTTATTCTTCTTTATTCCTCTTCTTTAAACTCCATCAATTTCTGTTCTTCCATCCTCTTCCTCTCCTCGTTTCCTTTTCTTCTTCCCTTCTCTCCACCATCCGTCTCCCTTCGCCGTTCCCAATTTAACTTCCTGCTTTTCCCTTCATCTTGCACTCTTCCTCTCACCTTCCCCTATTTACTTTCCTCCTTCCTCTTCTCCTTTCCCTTTCTCTCCCATCCCTCTACCCTCCCGCTCCTCCATCCCTTCTTTCTTCCCCTCACCTTTCCCCTACTCCCATTTCCTCTCCTCCTTTTCCTTCCCCAACCCCTCTCTCTCTCATCCCCTCACCTTCCCCTATTCCTTTCCTTCCTTTTTCCCTCCCCTTTCCCCTACTCCCATTTTCTCTCCTCCTTTCCCTTGCCATCCCCCTTCTGTCTCATCCCTTACCCTATCCCTATCCCTCCTCTCTACCTCCCCTTCCCCTCTTCTTCTCACCTTTCCCCTACTCCCATTTCCTCTCCTCCTTCCTCTTCCTCTTCCCCTTTCCCCTTTCCCTCTCCCCGCTTTTCCTCACCTTTCCCCTACTCCCATCTCCTCTCCTCCTTCTTCTTCCTCTTCCCCTTTCCCTCTCATCCTTCTCCCCTCACCTCACCCTATCCCTTCCCCTCCCCTTCCCCTCTTTCCCTTCTACGCCCTCGCATAAAATCTCCCATTTATCATCCCGGCGCGAGACCAGTATTGGAATGTCAGTTCGCATCGGACTTTGAGTTGATTTGCAAATGCGATGAGTTTCTTTTTACCGCCTTTTCTCCTTCCCCCCCTTTTTTGGAAGGATTATAGGGAAGGGGGAGGGAGGGAGGGGTGTCTAAATCGATGTTGATGCGAGACTTTTCTTTCAGCTTCCTCGTTATTTTCTTTCTTAATTCCCATTCCCTCCTCTTCCTTCTTCTTCTTCTTCTTCTTCTTCTTCTTCTTCTTCTTCTTCTCCTTCTTCTTCTTCTTCTTCTTCTCCTTCTTCTTCTTCTTCTTCTTCTTTTTCTTCTTTTTCTTTTTTCTTCTTCTTCTTCTTCTTCTTCTTCTTCTTCTTCTTCTTCTTCTTCTTCTTCTTCTTCTCCTCCTCCTCCTCCTCATCCACTGCCGCCCCACCGCCCCGCCGCCCATATTCCACAGTTGCGTCATGCGTTCATCACCATCTTTCTCGTCCCGAACGCTTATCTCATCACGGCCTGTCATGCGACCTGTCACATCAACCTTGCAACATCCGTCACGTGGAAACGGATCCGGCCAAAGTAGCATAAACAGCAATTTGCAGAGAGCGCCTTCCATTGCTGAATTCTAAGAGGAGTTCTCCCTCGCTCTGAAAAATCTGTTTATTTGAGAGAGAGAGAGAGAGAGAGAGAGAGAGAGAGAGAGAGAGAGAGAGAGAGAGAGAGAGAGAGAGAGAGAGAGAGAGAGAGAGAGAGAGAGAGAAAGGGGTGGTCAAAGAAACCCACCAATTCGATAGACAAACGCGATAGATACATCCCAAAGCAAATAATTTCTCCACCAACCCACTCCTTCTCCTCTTCCTTAGTCTCTCTCTCTCTCTCTCTCTCTCTCTCTCTCTCTCTCTCTCTCTCTCTCTCTCTCTCTCTCTCTCTCTCTCTCTCTCTATTCCCTATCTTTCCTCCCCCACAACCCCCCTAATGTCATGCTAACCTTTTCTCTCCTTTTCCCATGCCACGCCAATCTATCCTCTTCCCCCCCCCCCCACTCTGTCATGACAATCTACCCCCTCTCCCTCCCTCCCCAATGCCACGCAATCTTCTCCTCTCCTCCCCTCACCTTACCCTCTCCCTCCCCTCTCACGCCACCCTCCCCCTCTCCCCCTCTCCTATGCACCTCCCAATTCTCTTATCACCCTCCTCTCCAACCCTCCCCCCTCTCCCCATCCCCACCGTCACTCCCACACTCACCGCCATTCGCACTCCTACCCCTCCCTTCATACCCACTCCTACCCCCACTCCCCCAATCTCACCCCTCCCAACTTCTAATACCCACTCCCACCCCCATCCCCCCTCCACCCCCTAGGTCCCTCGTCCCTAGCCCCCCCCCCCCCTCGCAGACATACCCGTGTTATCAAGAGTCCGCGGGCGATCTGCTCGTCCCGCGGAGTGTGACTGGAACATGACTGGAACAATCGCCAAACGGACTGGAAAGAGCTGGGAATCGCAGCTGATTGTGCCAGGATCTGTCTCTCAAAGGAAGGCGAATGCGTGGCGCCGAGGAGGGGAGGGAGGGGAGGAAGGGAGGGAGGGGAGGGGAGCGAGGAATGGAGTAGGATGGGGAAAAAGAGCGAACAAGGGAGGAAAGGTGGTGAGAGAAGAGGGGAAAAGGGAGGACCGGAAAGGAAGGAGGGAGGAATGGGAGGAGTGAGCAGGGGGGAAAAGAGCAAGCAAAGATTTTGATTGCAGATAATTGAGCAAACTGGCGGATTGGAGATGAAAAGGAGTATGGCCGAGAAATAAAAAGAAGAGAGAAGAAGAGAAAAGTAAGCGAAGGAGAATATAGAAGAAAAAATGCCTGAATTAAAAAAGGAAAAAAAGGAAGGACAAAGACAAATAGACAGGGAAAAAAAACTGCAAAAACGCCATTAAAATGTAATTGCGATTGCATGAGACATAAAAAATGCAATAAAAAGCAAAAATCAATAAGATAAAAAAAAAATTAAATGAACAAAAAAAAGACATTTAATTACAGCAAAGGCTTCTGGCTGTTGATAAATCTGCATGATACGTGGCATAAAATCAGGATTTGAAAGATTGCACTCTAAGGCTAATGATGCAAACATATGTCCACACAAACATCGAAATTAAGAATAAAAAAACAAAATCAAACTGAACGAAGATAAGTGGGAAGCACAGAATCGACGAAACTTAAAAATAAACTCTATCAATAAAAGAAGAAAAAAAAAGTAAAATAACAAAGGAAAAGAATAGAACAAGGAAATAAAAGGAATCAGAAAAAAATAACACCGTGTATCGTGTACCACTATTCAACCCCTTTTAACCCTATATAACATCATAAAACACCGTATAACACGAAATAACACCTTATAGCACCGTATAACGCTATATAACGCCGTGCAGCACCGTATAAAACTAAGCACCATGCAATACCGTAAAACACTATACAACACCATCTACCGTACAACTTCGCATAACACCGCACAACACAGCAACAACAATTCATAGCACTATATAATACCCCGAGCCCACTCCCTCCCTACAAAATAAGCCTCATTATTATTCACAGCCGCGTAACGTGTAACATAGAGGCCTCCCCCCTTCACCACTCCCCACCCCCCCATATCTATTTATTCGCCTTCCCCTTCACGAGGGAATTTCCCCTTGTGTGCCCTTCTGCTTTCCCCTCTGCTTGAGTCGCTGCTTTCCTGGGGTGTTGGGGAGGAGAAGGAGGGGGAGGAGGAGGAGGGGGAGAGTAGTGGGGAGGATAGGGGGTAGTGGGAATGAGGCAGGCAGAGGAGGTGGAAGTAGGAAGGAGAAGGAAGAACAAGAGGAGGAGGAGGAGGAAGGGGTAGGAGGGGGAGGGGGAGAAAGGAGGGAGAAGGAGGAGGTGGTGGTAGGGAAGAGGGAGGAGGAGGAGGAGGAGGAGGGGATGAATAAGGAAAAGGAAGATGACACTACTACAACTAATAATAACAATAAATATATGCAATCATTAAACTCTCTCTTCTCTCCCTCACTATTTTTCTCTCCCTCCCTCCCTCCCTCCCTCCCTCCACTTGAAAAAAAGAAAAGACACGAATCAAGACCGACCACAAAACAACCCAAAACAAAAACCAGCAAAAATACGAAACAACAAAAGAAAAGGAGAAACACCTGAAGCAAGAGAATAATCCAGAAAGAGGTAAGAGAGCGAAGGCATTTATTGACATGTCTTGAGGGAAGGTGACGACGCACGAGAGAAAAAAAGAGAAAAGAAAACAGAGAGAGAAAGAAAGACATTCAAGAAGAGGAAAGAAATGAGAAGAAAGAGAGAAACATTCAAAATAAAGAAAGAGAGAGAAAATAAAGACACACTTAAAAAAGTCCCCTTCAAAAAAAAAGAGAGAATGAGAAAAGAATAAAGGGAACAGAGAAGAAAACAAAATAAAGAATGGCAGGAAAACACCAGGGAAAAAAGGAAAGGAAAAAGGGGAACAGAAAAGAAAACAAAATAAAGAATGGCACGAAAAAACCAGAAAAAAAGAAAAGGAAAAAGGGGAACAGAAAAGAAAACAAAATAAAGAATGGCAGGAAAACACCAGAAAAAAAAAGAAAAGGAAAAAGGGGAAGAGAAAAGAGAACAAAATAAAGAAAGGACGTTCCTTGCCATCCGCTGCTCAATTCTCGGGTTCACGACACACGGCACTTCACACGCGAGCGACCCCGGATCCTGTGACGCCGCGAAGGACCTGCGCTCCCGCCCGCACGGAACATAGATGGCGCTGCTTGGGGGATCACGGTGGGCTGTTTCTTTTTAAAGAAATTTCTTTCTTTTCGAGAGGGACAGAAGGGAGGGAGGGAAAGAAGAGGAAGGGAAGTGGGGGATAGGCGGAGGAGAGGGAGAGGGAGCGGGAATCGGAGAGGGGAATGGAGGGAGATGGGGATGGGGATGGGGGTGGAGGAGATGAAAAGAGAGAGGAAGAGGGAGAGGGAGCGAGGGGGGAGAGAGAGAAAGAGAGAGGGAGGGAGGGAGAGAGAGAGAGAGAGAGAGAGAGAGAGAGAGAGAGAGAGAGAGAGTAAAAAAAAAAAAATAATAAAAAATGTGGGAATCTAAAACCTTGCTTGACCTTTAAGAGCACATTTGTCCTTACTTCTTATCATATGAAAATATAGAATCATAATATATACACATGTGTGTGTGTGTGTGCGTGTGTGTGCGTGTGCGTGTGCGTGTGCGTGTGCGTGTGTGTGTGTGTGCGTGTGTGTGTGTGTCAGTGTGTGTGTGTGATTGTGTGAATGCATGTATGCGCGTGTGTGCGTGCACGTCTGTAATAACAGCATTTTAGGGCTCAAAGTGGCAACTCTGGTTCTTGCAAGACGTCTACAAGAGAGAGAATAGAAAAGGCAAGAGGAAAAATAGAATAAGAAAACTCAGGATAAAACGAAAAGAATAAAAGAAAAAAAAAATACATAAACAGAAGCACAAAAGCTGGAAAAAAGAAACGTATTCAAGACAGAAGTCAAAAGACCTTATTCGAAGCAAGAAAAAAAATGTATACAAGAAAAAGGACAGTTGGCAAAGGCGCAATTTCTTCCTTTTTCGCATAAATGGGAAACGCCGCAAAAGACCGCAACCAGCAGTCCAATCGACG
>NW_028234421.1:13272585-13282585 GCF_977035675.1 Penaeus japonicus | reverse complement strand
CGAGAGAGAGAGAGAGAGAGAGACCCATAACAAGAGAAAGGAAAGAGAGAAAGGAAAGAGAGAAAAGAAAGAGAAGGGGAAAGAGAAGGAGTGAGAGAGAGAAAGAAAGAGAGAGAGAGAGAAAGACAGTCAGACCATAGCAACCCAGACAGGCCATAGAAAGGCATAGATAGAGACCAAGAGCAAAAGAGAGAGAGAGAGAGAGAGAGAGAGAGAGAGAGAAAGAGAAGGAGCGAGAGACCAACCCCGAAGAGGTCATCCTGGGAGAGACAAACACACGCCAGGAGACAAAGAGACTCGGCCAAGACAAAAGGAGATTGAGGAACCGAAGCCTTGGCCAAACAGGACGAAGCTGCGCCGGGTAAACACGCTCTCTGACTCCGCATAAATTATGTTGCAAATGATCATCCGAAAGGGCTCTGCATCTCTCTCCTTGACGCGTCTCGTTTGGCTCGTTGGTCGTTTCGATCGCCGGGTGCGGGTTACTCGGTTGTTTTGCTCGTATTGTTATCATCATCATTATTATTATCATTATCATTATTATTATTGCCATTATCATCATTATCATTATTATTGTCATTACATGCTCGGATATTTTTTCTCATATTCTCATTATTATCCTTGTTATTATTCACATTATGATCATTATCATTGCTGTTATTTTTAGCATCAAGCATTATCATTTTTAATCATCATCATCATGATTATCGTTATTATTATTATCATTATGATTATCATTATCAACACCATCATCATCATCATCATTATCATCATCGCTGTTGTTTATGTTCTGAAAATCAACCCCCCATCCCCACCCCACACCCCGACCACTAACTGACGTTTCTCCGCGACATTCCCGGGCGCTCAAATCTCACGACGGGGCTCAAAAAACTCACTACTCTAAGAAGACCCAGAGCTCAAACTCGCCACTTAATTTTTAAAAAGGGGGTCTCAAACTCACTACCCATGACACTCCGACGCGCTCAAACTCGCCACCTAAATGAGAACCCAAACTCGTCAAACTCCGAAGGCATTCAAACTCGCCACAACCCCTCTACCCCTTTGCCCTCCCCTCTCCCCCTTCTCGTCCCCCCCTCTCTCCCCCCCTCACTGTCGCCGCGCCGCCCGAGCCGAAGCTAAAGTCAACACGAGTGTCGCCCCCCAACAGAACAGCGGCCTTGGAAACTGAATAAATTTGCACGACATGCAAGATAAGCTTCGGTTAATCCAATTATCACTACGGGAAAGGAGTCGTCTCTTGAGGCGTCGCTGCTAAATATGTAGATGCAGATAAAGTGTAGATATAAATAAACAATGTAGTCACCAATAAATAATGTAGGTAAACAATGTATATACATATAAGCTATGTAGATAAACAACGTAGATAAAAATCATTAATGTAGACACAGGTAAGCAATATAGATATACAAAGTAGATACAGATAAACAACATAGATAAACAACTTAGATACAAATAAACAGTGCAGATAATACTGATACAGATATATAATGTAAATGCCTCATATATTGAGTAAAAGATATAACAATAAAAAATAACAATATACAAGGTAGAAAAATATATAAAGAGAGATAAAATAAAACAAGCATAGAACAGTGTACAATAAATGAAAGAGAACAGCATGCATATTAATTCAGCGGGTGAAAGGGTTTTCAAATATATAAATACTTTTTAAAAATAAGCTAACAAGTATATGTAAATTTGATTAAACCAAATGAATCTATGAGGACTTATAAAAGCCCTATCCATAGTGAAATTTAATTTATCGCACAGCAGAAAGAACGCATGTTTAAATAAGTATATCAGCTGACAGATACAGGAAAACAACTTTAGGAAATAAGTGAACTGACAGCAAAATATCTACCAGTTTATATAATATAATCTAGATCTATAAACACGCATATATGTATAGACAGACAGACAGACACACACACACACACACACACACACACACACACACACACACACATATATATATATATATATATATATATATATATATATATATATATATATATATATATATATATATATATTAGAGAGAGAGAGAGAGAGAGAGAGAGAGAGAGAGAGAGAGAGAGAGAGAGAGAGAGAGAGAGAGAGAGAGAGAGAGAGAAAGAGAGGAATCAATGGACAGTCAAAGCTAGACAGACCGATAGAACGACGGACAGATAGACAGACAACTAATCAGACAGATAAACAATTTGATACAAAGATAGAGAGAAATCAAATGACGCAAACTCCCCCATCAAGAACGCCATTCCACGGACTCCTCCGCGCCTCTCCTTCCCACCTTGTCCTTCAATGCCGTCCGAGAGGTAACATAACGACATTTGACGTACGACGTTTGTCCTGACATAATGCCCTTTCTTCCCCATCTCTTTTGTGTGCTGAATACTACTACGTGATCACCCACGTCCGAGAGAATGCCAGCTGGGAATGCTCTGTGGTATGACCCGGCAATAGTGCGCGGACAAGGACCTTCTCTACATCGTGACCCGGATCAATAGGACAGACACGGCCCTGTCTATGTAGGGTATCACGCTCTGCATATAGACTGCTGTCCTTTTTCTCTTCTTCTCTTTGCTGTGTTGCTCTCTCTCTCTCTCTCTCTCTCTCTGTCTCTGTCTCTGTCTCTGTCTCTGTCTCTGTCTCTATCTCTCTCTATCTCTCTCTTTCTTTCTCTTTCTCTCTCCCTCTCTCTATTTATGTGTTCGTGAGATGAATGAGTGAGTGAGTAAGTATAAGTGAGTATGCGTGTAAGTGCGCGTGTAAGTCTCAGAAACCCCTCCAAAGAAAATGTTTCCCAATGCATATACATCCCTCCTTTTCCCCATCACCTTCCCAGAACACCTGACGCCCTGGTCTGTCCGAGAACGTGCTTCGATTATATATAATTCCATTGTTTTTCCTCCTTCGGGCCCTGATCCAATTCCGCCCATTGCTCATTTCTTCTCAAAATAAGAGGCCGCTCAGAGGAACAAAGAAAACGCGTGAAAGGAGGGAAGAGAGATAAGATAAGGAGGAGGAGGAGAAAGCCATTGTAAAATAAGTGAACGAAAAACACAAATATGAACAAAGCACCTGTCTAAATAAACCGACACACAAACACTAAACAACAGAACAAGAACAGAAAGAAGAAAATGAAGACCTAAAAAAAGAGAGAGCAACAGACCGTAATCTAAAAAGGACCAATGAAAAGGTAGATGGAAAGACGGGATTAGCAGACAGAGAAAGGGTAAGGGAGAGAGCTTCCACACAAGGAGGCGCACTTCACCGTTCTACAGCGCCTTGGGGAAATCACCGGGAGTCTGGCGGCGACGCTGGCACACCAAGGCACGCACATACATGCCCACGTACGTACATACACTTACATACGTACAAGCACAGTGTATGTATGCATATATATATGCAAAAGAAAAGTCGTGTATATAAACGGAACAGGGATATATGCATTGTGCTTTGACAGCACAAAGAGGGACATATTAAGCGGAAGAAAAGAAAGAGCAACATACATACACGCATATATATTTATATACGTATATATATATATATATATATATATATATATATATATATATATATATATATATATATATATATATATATATAAAGAAAGAGATAGAGAGAGAGAGAGAGAGAGAGAGAGAGAGAGAGAGAGAGAGAGAGAGAGAGAGAGAGAGAGAGAGAGAGAGAGAGAGAGAGAGAGGATCTCGCCCATGTGAAAATGGGAAAGGGGGAAACAGTTTCATCATCGCCTCCCCACGCACCTTCTCCCGGCAGCCGCCCCTCCGCCGCCGAGCGCTAGCCTGGACGGCGCTTGAGCGAGGGCAGCCTCGGCGGCGGGCGTGGGCGGGGTCCAAGGCGGACCGGCGCGGCCCCGTCCCGCCCACACACGCCCATGGACACGCTTCTCATGGTGCGACTTTAAAATTTCGGACCTAGCACTGAGTAATTATTAGAATGGTGATTTGTGATGAATATAACAATGATGATAACATTAATAATAATAATAATAATACGGTAATGATTATGATAATCATATCGAAGCTCAACAACAATGACGTGCCAATAAAATAATAATAATAACAGTTTAATAATAATAGTATAATAACAACAACAGTAATAATAATAATAATGATAACAATAATAATAATATCAACAAAAACACCTGCATCACAATTAGTAAAAAATCAGTCCCAGAAACAACAGTAACACGCTACAATAATGATAACACCAACAACTATAACACCAACAACACTAACAATAGCTGCAACAACAATAACAACAGCAAATCAGCATCACCTTTACACCCCCCCTACCCCACCCCCACACCAACAACTATAACACCAACAACACTAACAATAGCTGCAACAACAATAACAACAGCAAATCAGCATCACCTTTACACCCCCCCCACCCCACCCCCCTATCCTGCGCTGACCTCTATCCCTCCATACGATCCCTTGTTCCGTCGGCCTCTCAAAGAAAAGTTATAATCTATGCACAGTGGCAACGTTATTGAAATGTCTCGCGAGATTTTGCAACATATGGCAACTCGATGCAATAAGGTCCAAGATATATAAGTTTCTTTTTATTCAAAATTCGGGTCAGGATAAACAATAGGGGAAGGGAACTTGTTGTTATTGTGTGTGTTGTGTTTTCGAATGCGTGAGGTTCGTGTATCTCATTACCTTTGAATGTGGTTGCGATACTGTGTGTGTGTGTGTGTGTGTGTGTGTGTGTGTGTGTGTGTGTGTGTGTGTGTGTGTGTGTGTGTGTGTGTGTGTGTGTGTGTGTGTGTGTGTGTGTGTGTGTGTGTGTGTGTGTGTGTGTGTGTGTGTGTGTGTGTGTTGTGGTGTGTGTGTGTGTGTGTGTGTGTGTGTGTGTGTGTGTGTGTGTGTGTGTGTGTGTGTGTGTGTGTGTGTGTGTGTGTGTGTGTGTGTGTGTGTGTGTGTGTGTGTGTGTGTGTTTGTTGTGGTGTGCTAGTGTTGTGTTGTGTCTGCGTGTGTAAGGGTTGTATGCTGTGATGATGTATTGCAATATGCTGTGATGTGTTATGATGTGATGTGTTATGTCATCTTAAGCTATGTTGTTTTGTATTGTGTTGGGATGTGTTGTTTTGTGTTTGTGTGTACGTGTAAGTGTGCGAGTGCGTGCTTGTTTGTCCTCTAGCACACGTATGTTCGTAAAGGCGTGTTTGCAATGCAAGTGAGCAGCGCTGAGCATGAAAAGAACAATGCATGATGTATTCATTTCGTCTCCAAGGCAAGAATCGATACCCAGACCTAAAGTCGCTGTCATGTAGCTGGAGGGAGAAAGAAAACAAAGATAAAAACGCAGATACAAAAAGGCCGCGAAAGAGAGGGTGGGAAGGAGAGAGGGAGAAAGGGGGAGGGAGAGGTAGACAGATAGATAGATAGATAGAGAGGGGGAGAGAGAGAGAGAGAGAGAGAGAGAGAGAGAGAGAGAGAGAGAGAGAGAGAGAGAGAGAGAGAGAGAGAGAGAGAGAGAGAGAGAGAGAGAGAGAGAGAGAGAGAGAGAGAGAGCAGGTAAAATTAGTTGGAAGAAACCTCTCCCTATGAGACCAAGGGTATTGACACAGACAAACATGACCTAAACTTTATTATTGATTAGAGTCACTCCAGTATTTGATATGTATGCATGTCTCTCTTCGCTCTCTCTCTTCCTCAATCTCAATCTCTCTCTCTCTCTCTCTCTCTCTCTCTCTCTCTCTCTCTCTCTCTCTCTCTCTCTCTCTCTCTCTCTCTCTCTTGCTCTCGTTTCTATTTCTATTTCTACCTCCCTCTCCCCCCCTCCCTCATCTCCTTTCCCTCCCTCCCCTTTCCCTCTCTCCTCCTTCCCTTCCCTCCCCACCTTTTGTACCGTTCCCCGCCATACACTCACCTGCCTGTTTATACGGCGCTTCCTCACCCAATCCCCAAATCCCACGTTATGCCGCGCGACGCATTGTTTGGCGGGAAAATGCTCGTCGTTCGTGGATTCTTCCCGCCGGATTCACGCGCCGAGGTACAGTCGGCGTTCGCGGATTACCTGGGCGGATTCGCGGGACTAATCCCCGGCGCGTGGTTTATAGGGTGAAGTGAAGCTCCCCTTTCTGTGGTTTATGGGTTGAAGTGAAGCTCCCCTTTCTGTGGTTGGTTTATGCCTCTCGACGCCCGTTTGAGAGAGACGGAGACACGCTGCCTCAGGGACAGTGGGCTGGGACACGTGTGGGAAAAGGAGGTGTGGAAAGGTTGTTTAAAGTGATCTCAATGAAAATTATTTTAAAGATACATTTGTAATCAAGATCAGGTATTTAAGTGACAGCAATGATTATGATTATACGAAGATGTATTTGTAATCAGGTCACGGCATGTAATGTGATCCGCGTATTTTGTAATGGTTATTTACATTTTTTTTCTGTGGTTTCTCTAAACGAATGGCAAGCTTTATCCCTTAGATATTCAGTGTTTTTCTTTCGCATTCTTTCCCTTTCCTTCTAGATGTTTCCGGCCCTCCTCCTCTTCCTTCTCTCTTCTCACGCCTTTCTTTCCTCCTCCCTCTTCCTCCTCTTCCCTATCTCTACTCTCCCTTACTCTCCCTTCTCCTTTCTCTCTTCCCTCCTCTTCCCCCTCCCCACCCTCCTCTCCCCTCTCCATTCTGCTCTCCCCTTTCACTCTCCATCCTCCTCCCCCTCTTCGTCTTCCTCCTCCTCCTTTTTCTTCCTCCCCCTTTTCCTTTTCCTCCGCCTCCTTCCCCCTTTTTCTCTTCTTCTTCTTCTTCTTCTTCTTCTTCTTCTTCTTCTTCTTCTTCTTCTTCTTCTTCTTCTTCTTCCTCCTCCTCCCTCTATCCCACCTCCCCTAACCCCCGCTAACGGTCAGAGCGCGACCTCGGCGGCGCCCGTAACTTGTCTGCAGTTGCACAGTTTCCACCGTTGCAATATTTCCTTTTTCGCCTCCCGAAAATAGGCCTTCCATATCTCCTCCTCCCCCCCGCCCCCCCCGAATCGAGTTTTGTGTTTCGCCGAGCGCTGGAAGGACGTCTCGAAGGAGTCCTGGAAGAAGGCCAAGTTCCTTCCGCTGCGACCTCGGTTCGGTGCTGGGGACCTTTGTGCGTCTACTCTTCCCCTTTTTCTTTCCTTATTCTTATCCTTTCATTTTTTACTCCTGCTTTCTGTCAGTTTCTTTGTTTGCTGTCTGTTTACCTGTCTGTTTGTGTGTTTCTCTTTCTCTCCCCCTCTTCCCCTACCCTTTCCCCCTCCGTCCCATTCTCTATTCCTAGCCCCCTCTATCTTTCTCTCACACTCTATCCCTCTTTCCCTATTTCCCTCCATCCTTCTCACCCTCTCCCTCTCCCTCTCACTCAATCTCTCCCTCTCTTTCTCCCTATCCTTCTCTCTCTTCCTCTCCCTCTTCCTCTCACTGTCCTTCCTCATCTTCTCCCTCTCCTTCTCCCTCCTCCTCTCCCTCTCCTCCCTCATCCTCTCCCTCTCCTTCTCTCTCCATCCCTCATCCTTTCCTTCACCCTCACCCTTACCCTCCTCCCCACCCTCACCCTCTCCCTCCTCCTCTTATTTGCCCCTTCCTCCTCCTCTTCCCCTCCCGTTCTTCCTCCCTTCCTTCACTGGCCGTGTATAAATAAATCGAGTCTGTCTTCAATCATATATTTCACCGTCGGGTACCACTGTAAAGGAGAGAGTCGATAAGAAAGCAAAAGTGAAGAAAAAGAAAGAAAGAAAAGACGACAGGAGAGGTAGCAACGTTGATACAAATATGAATAAATCAGGAATGAGGAATAAATGAATAAAACAGGAAGACGCAAAGGAATTCTAAGATGTGTGTCAATCATTGAATCGATCTCGGGAATTTCATAAAATCCTTGTACATACTGCACACGTTTTTACCCTTTTTTTTCTTTTCATTGCATTTATAGACTCATAAATATATACATCTTAGATATTCGCCATCGCCATCATGTGGTAATGTAAAAAAAGGAGAAAAAAAAACGCATTTCAATAGCAAATTGTCAACAGTTCTCGTCTCCTAGTAACAATAATAACAATTTCCCTTAGACTTTTAAAACCTTCGATTCAACAGCAAAAAGGTAAAGCCAAAAGTATCTCACAATGTCACTCGCTTAAATCCAGTCTTTTCGTGCCGTCTTTGCATTTACTTTATCCTCTCTTCCGGTGACCTTTAATTCCTTGTAATTGTCTGCAACGGAAATCTAAAAGTTAGTTTTCTTTCCACTTAAGATCAATGACTCGGTCTCGGACTTCAGGAGTGTTTATAAATTAGAGGTAATGAAGCTTAAAGAAAGTAAACACGTATCTGGCTTTTGCTGCAACGTGTACATGAAAAGCCGTTGTCATCCGCCATAATCGCGTGTCCAATCAGCAGACGATAAATTCGGTTGAAAAGTTGACTCATTCTTTACGTTCTCATTTTACTACTACTACTACTACTACTACTACTACTACTACCATTACTACTACTACTGTTGCTATGAATATTACCGTTATCATTATCTTTTCTTTTCTTTAGTCCCTTAATGAATCAAATCAAATAATTACAAATCAATTGATATTACTCTATTACAGAGAGAGAGAGAGAGAGAGAGAGAGAGAGAGAGAGAGAGAGAGAGAGAGAGAGAGAGAGAGAGAGAGAGAGAGAGAGAGAGAGAGAGAGAGAGAGAGAGAAAGAGAGAGAGAGTGGGTGGAGGGATGATAAGATCCTGTGAACATCAAAAGTTGAACTTCAAAAGACTCATCTCCTCACCCTTAATATGACGCGAAAACAAACTGAACAACGACTTTTTGTGGGATGGGATTGTGGTGCGATTGGGGGGAGGCAGGGGGGGAGGAGGAGACAAAGAGAAAAACAGAAAAATATGCAGGGGAAAAGTGTGTGTGTGTGTGTGTGTGTGTGTGTGTGTGTGTGTGTGTGTGTGTGTGTGTGTGTGTGTGTGTGTGTGTGTGTGTGTGTGTGTGTGTGTGTGTGTGTGTGTGCGGGGGGTGTTATAATATAGTATGCATATGCATAATAATTATATACTGATGATTATTGAAGAGAAAGAGAGAGGGAGAGAGAGAGAGAGAGAGAGAGAAAGACAAAGAAAGAAAGACAAAGAAATAAAAAAAAAAGAGATGGAAAGAAAAGAGAGACATCCAGACAGACCCTAAGAGAAAGAGACATCCAGACAGAGAGCAAGAAAGAGAGAGAATACGAACGAGAAGAGAAGAGCAAATGAAAGAGCAAATGAAAGAGCAAGGCGCGAGGGCCGACTCACAGTCCCGAGTGTTGCGTCACCAAGGCCGCAACCCCGAAGATGGGCTGTGTTGGCGATGCTGCTTTACCCACCTGCAAAGGAGAAAGGAAAAACACGTTTATGTGGGGCCTTTCAATAAGAATTATACTTTATGGTTATTTATAGTTTGGGGTATTTCTCTATTCTTTTATACTTTTGTTTTTAATGTATTTTTTTTATCATTATCATTATTATCATTAATACTTATCTTTGTCTTTTAAACTGTATTTCTCCCTCCCTCTCTCTTTCCCTGTCTGTCTATCTGTATGCTGTTCCTTTTTCTATCTTTCTTCTCCCTCCCTCACTTACCCACTCACTCCCTCAACCCCCTCCCTCCCTCCCTCCCTCCCTCCCCCCCCTCCCCCCACCCCATTCAATCCCGAAACCCGAGTCTCGTGTCGAAATGCCCCGGGTCAGTTCGGGGCGCGACGTCTCCCCGCCCGTTGCGAGATCCCGCGAACAGTTGCGTCCGTGTGCGTGCGCTTCTTTGCCGGGGATGCTCACAAAGGCGTGCTTCTCCCGTGACTGAGTGTGCTGAGGACGTGCTAACATTGCTTCTAGGTCACTGGCACCGCCCGGAGCAACAAAGGGCTGACGTCTCCATTTCGTTTTTCTTTTTTCTTTTTCTTTCCGGCTTTTGCCGTGTGTGTATGAATGTGCGCGTGGCAATATG
>NW_028234421.1:13247585-13250085 GCF_977035675.1 Penaeus japonicus | reverse complement strand
GTATGTGTGTGTGTGTGTGTGTGTGTGTGTGTGTGTGTGTGTGTGTGTGTGTGTGTGTGTGTGTGTGTGTGTGTGTGTGTGTGTGTGTGTGTGTGTGTGTGTGTGTGTGTGTGTGTGTGTGTGTGTGTGTGTGTGTGTGTGTGTGTGTGTGTGGGTAGGTGTTTGGGTGGGTAGGTGGGTGGGTGTGTGCGTGCGTGTATGTGCGTATAGACAGAAACAAAGACAAACAAACACACAAATGGATAGATTGCAAATTGGACAAACATATCGAGTAATAACTACAGATATGTAGATAAATATATATGTATACAAATATATAGAAAACGCACATGTAGACAATATAAACAGACATACGTGGATACAAACGCGTATCGCACATGTAAACACACATACGTACAGGCATTTCACTGTTAAAAACTAAGATAAGATCGGAAATGCAGACAGAAAAACACGAAGAAACATAAGTGATATAACATTCTTTGCAGTGTAACCGCTTAAAGTGTTTCCCGCGCAAATTTAATTTAAACGAATATTACACAGAAAACCAAGACCAAAACGGACCCGCATTTTGAGACCGCCTCCCCTAAAAAAAAATCCAATCTATCAAACTCGACTTTCCAAAAAAGGTTCACTTAAAGTTGCGTTAAAAGAGAGTTGTCTACCGTCGATGATCATCAGACTCAGCGATGGGCGTGGCTTAATGACGTCACGACTCCTGTCTTCCCGGTAATCAGAAACATCAAAGCTGATCAGTCGAGTTAATGTATCAGACCGAAAGGGGGGGGGGGGGGGGGGCGTGGCCAGCTGACGTCAATGGTATTTAAACATCTCTAATTAGAGACATCAAAGGCGTTTGTGATTTGACCGTGTCTAGCTAAGGCGTGGTATCGTAAGATCATGGTAATTACCTGTTGTTGATTACTACCCAGCTGTCTGGTTACATCATCAAAGCTTCTCCAAACTGTACCTGTAAGGAATTAAATTTGACATTAGTCTATTGGAAAGAATAAAGCATTCATTCAAAACAGAAAACAAAATTATTACAAATCTTCACAGAAAAGTTATAAAAATCCTGCCCATCAATTTACACACTTAAAATAATATATCTCTTGTTGACTAATGAAAACCTGAGTGATTTCTTTACTTAATCTTAATGGAGATGACATCATAATATTTTAAAATCCAATCTACATGCGATTCTATCTAATCTCGAACAATTCATGACCTAGAAATTTCATGACAAGAACAAGTCCTGCTCTTGTGCATGACACTGACATTGAAGAAAGAAAGAAAGAAAGAAAAATCTTCATCTTCTGGGAACGTCTTCAGAATTCCGACTTCCGGATTGCACAATCGAGATACATGCGGGAGAGGGGGTGAGGGATGTAGGGAGAGGGCATGGAAGGGGGGGGGGATGGAGGGAGAGGGCATGGAAGGGGGAGGGAGGGACGGAGGAAGAGAAGAAGGGAGGAGTGAGAGAGGGAAGGAGGGAGAGAGATAGGATGGGAAGGAGGAAGAAAGGAAGCGAAGGTGGCAGGAGACAAGGAAGGAGGGAGAGGGGAGGGAAGGAAGGAAAATAAGGAGAAGGGAGGGATGGAAGGGGTTAGAGGGGAAGAAAGGGAAGGGGGAGGGGGAATAGAGAGGGGAGGGAGGTGTAAGAGAGAAGTCGCCCACCGTACGATAATTCAATCATGCTTCTCCAGACTGATGGTTCGTTCTGATTGTCTGACCTGATCGTTGCACTGCATGGCGTGAGGGTTGTTGGGGGGAGAAGGGGAGGAGAAGGGTAGAAACGGAAGAGATAGATGGGAGGGAGGAATGGAAATGAAATTAAATGAGATGAGATGAGAAGAGAAGAGAGAAGAGAAAAGAAGAGAGAGAGAGAGAGAGAGAGAGAAAGGGGGGGGGGCATATACAGTAGATACAGAAGTGAGGAGAAAAAAAAAAGATAGACAGAACGAGAGAGACCGAGAGAGAGAGAATCAGAGACGAGACTAAAAAGAGAAAGAGAGAAAGAATGAAGAGAGAGAGAGAGAGAGAGAGAGAGAGAGAGAGAGAGAGAGAGAGAGAGAGAGAGAGAGAGGACATATAGATACAGAAGTGAGGAGAAAAAAAAGATAGACAGAACGAGAGAGGCCGAGAGAGATAAATAATCACAGACGAATAACTAAAAAAGACAAAGACAAACGTGAATGAAGCCCCCACACCTATAAAAAAGGACACATCGCACAGTGCTACGAGAGAGGGATCAACAAGCCTTATAAACGCCCTTGATCCTCCTGGGAGAGAGTTTGATCCCACAAAATCCCGCCGAAGCAGGCAGTAGGATGAGCTCCTGCTTTTTATTACCATGAGCAGAGATGAGAGGAAAGGGTGGGGCGGGGGGAGGGGGGTATGAAGGTGTGTGAGAGGAAGGGGTGTACGTATGAAGTGGGTGAGAGGATGAGGTGTGCGTATAGGGGGAAGGGGGGATGCAGTTTTAACCGAGGACTAAGACACA
>NW_028234421.1:13230085-13232585 GCF_977035675.1 Penaeus japonicus | reverse complement strand
CATATATATATATATATTATATATATATATATATATATATATGTGTATGTGTGTGTGTGTGTGTGTGTGTGTGTGTGTGTGTGTGTGTGTGTGTGTGTGTGTGTGTGTGTGTGTGTGTGTGTGTAGTCATATTTATATATAAATGTGTGTATTCTACTTTTTTGGTTTCCCTTCCTTTCTCTATTTCTTTTCTAATATCTCTATCCCCTTTTCTTTTCTTCCCTCCTACATTTTTTCTCTTATCTCCTTCTCTCCTCCTTCCCTTCCCTTCTCCCTTTCCTTCCTTCCTCTCCCTCCTTCCCGCTTCCCTCCTTTCCTACCTTCCTTCCTCCCTCTCCCCTTCTCGCTTCCCCCCTTTCCTACCTTCCTTCCTTCCTTCCTCTCCCCCTACCCCCTCTCTCCTTCCTTCCTCTCCCTCTTCCCTTTCCTCTTTCGCATTTCCTCTCTATTTCTCGTCCATTCTCTCCTTCCTGAATCCTAACAATCACAGCGCACCGACTATTGACCAACAGCCAGCAAGGAACTGTGGCGTCGAAATGAAATTAATGGGATTTTTGAGGACCGGCACGAGGGGAGCGGTGGGTAATGGGGCGGGAGGGGGGAGGGGGGGCGGAGTGAGGGGAAAGGGTAGGGTGGGGGTGGGGTGGGAAGGGATGGGGATGGGGATGGTGATGGTGATGGGGATGGGGATGGGGATGGGGGTGGGGATGGGGATGGGGATGGGGATGGGGATGGGGATGGGGATGGGGATGGGGATGGGGATGGGGATGGGGATGGGGGTGGGGATAGGGATGGGGAAGGGGAAAGGAAGAGAGAGTGGTAAGTGAAAGGAAAAGGGGAGCTGAAAGAGGGGTATTGGAGGGATGGAGGGAAAGGGATAAAGGCAAAGAAGGAGGAAGGGAGGGAGGAATAGAGGCAAAGAGAGAGGGAGGGAGAAAGGGGAAGGAGGGAGGGAGGGAGGGATGGAGGGAGTTGGAGGGCGAAAAGGAAGGAGGGAAGGGAGAAGGGTAAGAGGCAGGGGAAACGGGAAGGTGGAAGGGAAAAACGGGAATGAGTGAGGGAGGAAGAGAGAGCAGAGGATAGAGGGAGAAAAGAGGGAAGAAAGTAAAAAAATAGGAAAGTAAGGATGTGGGGAGGCAGGGAAGGAAGGAAGGAAGGAAAGAGCGAATAAAAGGAGAAAACGAGAGAAAAGAGAAAATCAGCAGCCAACTCCCCGAGAACTTCGCGTCCCGCCACACAGCGCGCGAGGCACCTGCACAAACATCGAAGGCGCTCCTAGGACTTCTTCACTTCCGGTCGTGAGGATCTATCTCGAGACCTCCTTCCCAGCCTCCCGGAGAGCTCTCAGCGGCGCCCCATCCCACTGCGCATCCCTCAGCCCTTGTCTCCGAATCAGAATTATAGATGGGATGAAAAACGGACTGAAGAAAATAAATAACTGATTCATTCCGTCTGTGAGATGAATGCGATGATGATGGTGAGTGATGTTGATGATAACCATGATTAATAACGGTTAATTAGCATGGTGGTGGGTTCACTAGGGAAAGTTATTCAGAAAAGTTAAAGGAAATTGAATATTACTCTCATCAAATTGCTGATAAACGGATCAGCGGAGGGGGGGGGGCGTAATATGAATATTTATATAGAAGATTTATATGCATATTACATATCTAACAATTGTATTAAACTTAATCGCGGAATGGTAGTTTCAAAACACTGTACCATAATACTCTGTTATCCTTTACTGTTTAAAGAGAGAGAGAGAGAGAGAGAGAGAGAGAGAGAGAGAGAGAGAGAGAGAGAGAGAGAGAGAGAGAGAGAGAGAGAGAGAGAGAGAGAGAGAGAGAGAGAGAGAGAGAGAGAGAGAGAGCAAAATGGAAATGAACAAGTAAATGTGTGGAGTCCCCCTCAAATTGCATTTTAAATTGATTTATGATAAAATCGTTGCAACATGGCCTCCGTAATAGGCGAGGTGGGGGTGAGGGTGAGGGTGGGGGGTTAGGGAGATGGGGAAGCCGTCGATAATCTGAATATTTTCCTTATTACCGAAATGCCAAAATTCTCGTTTTCTTTGGATGAGTAACGACTTCCGGTCCGAGTTTTAATCATTTTGAAGGACGAAAATGGGTGGCCGTTTTGTTTGACGTGTATGTGTGTGTGTGTTCGTCTTCAGTTCTTTCTCTTTTCTCTCTCTTCTGCCTCTCTCTATTTCTATTTTTATTCCTCTTTCTCTCTCTCCTTCTTTCTTCTCTCCCTCTCACCCTCCCTCCCTTGCATAAATATTATCTCTTACATCTCCGGAGCCTCTCACGCAAGCACAGACCTTCATGCAAACAAGCATACATAAACCAATACAAGAATAAAACAGAAGGCAAATAAACATTACGTCATTAATATACACAATTAAAAGGAAAAGAAAAAGAGTTCTTTAAGGGGTTTGAATTCGAATTTTCTTTTTCTTTTTTTTTCTTTTTAATTAAATAATGACCTTTTTGCTCAC
>NW_028234421.1:13222585-13225085 GCF_977035675.1 Penaeus japonicus | reverse complement strand
GAGGAAGGGAGGGAGATAGGGTGAAAGGGAAAGAAAGAAAGAAAGAGAGGGAGAGAGAAGGCAAAGGGGAGAAAAAATGAGAGAGAAAAAGGAGAAATACACTGAAATAGAAAACAGAAAACACAAGAAATCCTGAAAAGGCTGAGATGCTGAGACGGTGCAAAGAAAGGAGAGAGGGGTGGGGAGTGTGTGGGGGGGGGAGGGCAGGGAAAGAAAGAGAAAGGAGAGGGGAGGGGAAAGGGAGGAAGCTGTCTTGCAAGACGGGTGGGCAGACATCTTGAAGAAAATCCGCGCCCATAGAGACAGAATTAGATCTTGGAAGAGCTGGAAAGGGGTAGGGGAGGGGGAGAAGGAGGGATTGAAGAGGGCAGGAAATGGGGGGGGTGGGTGTCAGGGTAGAAGAGAGGGAGGGAGGAATAGAGGGGGGCTTAGACAGAGGAGGGGGTCGGAGATTGAGAGGTGGGGAGGGAGGAGGGGAAAGGGTGGAATCAGACTTTCAGGCTTGATACGAAATTCGCTATATACTTTTCCCCATTTGATCTTTTTTTTTAACTAAACTTTTATTTTTTATTGCTTGATCCTGCATCATCAGAAGTTTATTTCTATCTTGTTTCTTTTCCGCTGAATACTTTTTGCTCATCTTATTTTGGAAATGAGCCGTCGTTTCAGAGAACCTCTTTTCTTACGCGCTTCTTTATGGAAACAGAACATGGTACAAACGGCATATAGAGCACACAATATAAACTTTTGTATCTATATCTACGTGTTACGTATCTGTTTTCGTGTTTTATTTCATCTGTCCTGATGACACGTTTATCTGTTTGACTACCTAAGAACCTCTCTTTCTGTCTGTTTGCCTGTTTGTCCTAACTGCATGCTTCTCTATCTGACTGTTTAACTGCCTACCTGTCTGTTAGTCTTTCTCTCTGTTTGCCTGACTATCTGTTTGCTCTTCTACTTGCCTGACTATCTGTTTGCTCTTCTACTTGCCTGACTATCTGTAAGTCGTTTAATCTAACTGTCAGATTGCCTGCGTGTTTGTTTGCCTGCCTGCTTACTTGTCTGTCTGCTTATCTCTAAATCCTTTATTATGTCTGTCTATGTACCAATAAGCCAGTCATTCTATCTATTTACCTGTCAGTCTGTCGCGATTTACATGTCTTACTGTTTATTTCTTCTAGTTTTACTAATTCATAGTTTGTTAACTTCCAGTCTTGACTAGCTTACAGCCTGTCAGCCTGTCTATAAGTCAGTCAGTCTGGCTTTTTATTATTTTTTTTTTTTTCATCATCTGGTTAGCCTGACTGCTCGCTCCTCATAACTCTCTGTCTCTCCTTCACGCCCATACACCCTTCCCTTTCCTTTGCCTTCCCACACTGCTTCCTACTTCTCGAATTCTCCAATCGCCCTCCTTAGCCCCCGTAGCCCACCCGCGAGCCCCACCCACGCCCACCGCCGGCAGTCACAGCACGTCCCTCCTCCTTGCCCTTTCCCCTCACCCTTTACCCCCTCCCCCATACCCTTACCCCCGCCTTGATGGTTTACTTGACATTCGTGTTAACTGTTCTGTCTGGCTCTCATCCTTCCTACACCTACTCCTACTCCTCTTCCTCCTCCTCTTCTACCTCTTCCTCCACCATCAAACTTGCTGATCCTCCTCCTCCTCCTCCTCCTCCTACCTCTTCTTATTCTTATTCATCTTCTTCTTTCTCCTCCTCCTCCTCTTCTTCTTCTTCTTCTTCTTCTTCTTCTTCTTCTTCTTCTTCTTCTTCTTCTTCTTCTTCTTCTTCTTCTTCCTCCTCCACTCTCCCCTTCCTGGCGCACCCTCGCCTGTCCCCTAATTGGCACCTCCTCCCTTCCCTCCCCTCCTCTCGTCACCCATCCTTCGCCCCTCCCCCTTCCCCCACCCGCCATCCTCCCCCACCCCCGTCCCCGCCCCCGCCACCACGGCACATGCTAAGTTTGTCTCGTCTTAATCAATACGCATTCACTATCCCAGTCATACGTAACTGTCTTTCGCACTCCGCCATTGACGAATCCTCAAGACACAAGCTTTTTTCAGGGCAACGGCGGTGGCTATAGGGGAGAGAGAGAGAGAGAGAGAGAGAGAGAGAGAGAGAGAGAGAGAGAGAGAGAGAGAGAGAGAGAGAGAGAGAGAGAGAGAGAGAGAGAGAGAGAGAGAGAGAGAGACTATGTGTGTGTGTGTGTGCTTGTATAAATCTATAAATATATCTACTGCATGTATCATATTTATATATGTATACAGATATGTAAGATTTGCAGATCTATACATTTTGCGTACATCATCATGTATGTCTGACTGTGTGTCTGTCTGTCTGTTTGTCCGTCCGTTTGTGTGTATACATGTATGCATACGCGTATGTAAATGCAATTGTATAAGTAGACATTGCATAAATACGTACTACATATGCATGATTTTGCGTGTTTATGTGAATATAACAGTCCCTACAGGAACAAATAAAATTCAAAGCCTAATGTT
>NW_028234421.1:13212585-13215085 GCF_977035675.1 Penaeus japonicus | reverse complement strand
CCTGCAATCTCTCACGTCCGAGTATCTCATTGCAATACCTGGTCTTTGAAGTAGCATTCGAACTTAACTTGCATGTCTTTTTTTCGCCTTTTTCATCTTTTCTTTTTCTTAGGACGGAGTAGAAAAGGGAGAAGGAAGAGAAGGAGAGAACTGAGGGTGATGATTCGTTGGGAAGAGAAGAGAAGAGAGATGAAATGAGATAATGAGCATAATAGTATAATAATAATAATAATAATAATAATAATAACATTAATGATAACAATAATAACAATAATAAAACCAAACAATAAAAACAAAATACAAAAAAGACTAAGATGAAAATTCCCTCTCAAAGAAAAGGAAAAATCTAAAGAACAAAATCTCATGACGGGATTTTATTACAATTTAGGATCTTCTGCCTGTATCATTAGCACCATACAGAGCCAAGGTACACACTTAAGTAACTTTGCTTTTAAGAGTTGGCACCAGTCCACATCTGCAGAGGGGGGAGGAGGAGGTCGAGGGAGAAGGGTATGGGGGAGGAATGGATGTCACTAGATAAAGGGAGAGCAAGAAGGGGGCAGGGGGGAGGAAGGGAGAGGGGGTGGGGGATGGGGAAGAGGGAAGCGAGAGGGGGACGAGGAAGGGAAAGGGAGGAAGGGGACGGGGAAGAGGAAGGGAGAGGGAAGAAGTGGACGGGGAAGGTGAAGGGGAGGAGGAAGGGGGGGGATTGGTCGGTGTAGGGTGTAATTAAGAAAGAAAATATGGCTGATGAGGATTCTCTTTTGCGTCATCTTTTAGAGACAGATAGAAGGTAATTTTCTTTTCTTTTCTTTCTGTTTTCTTTTTCTTCGTTCGTATTTTCTCGTTTTTTCTACCATATCAAGTGAGTGAAAGCGAGACTGGTAATCATCGAAAATAACGATTACAAAGAAATTAATCAGTTCTAAAACAATTGATGATGAGGACGATAAAAATAGCTCTAAATAATAATAACAACAATGATAATGACAATAATAATAATAACAATAATAAAACCAATAATGATAGTAATGATCATAAAAATAGTAATAATAATAATGAAATATCAATAACAAATAATAAGAACTATACTATTAGAAATAATAATAATAACAACAATAATAATAGTATCAACAAATTAATAATAGCAATAAGAAAAATATATGACGATAATAATAATAATGATGATAATAATAATCATAATAATAATAATAACAATAATAATGATAATAATATCAACAACAACAACAACAACAATATTAATAACAACACCAGTAATTACAAAAGCAAAAAAAAAAAAAAAAAAAAGCATGAAACAAAAGCCTCCCCTGCAGCGCTGAACCAACAGGAGCTCGCTCGCGTTGACAGCACAGTTCCTGAAGGAGTAGCGGAGGAGGGGAGATTGCGTTTGAGGTGGTGGGAGGGGAGGGGGAAGGGGGGGAGGGTTAAAGAGGAGTGGGAGGAGGGAGGGGCGGGGGGGAGTTAGGAGCGGGGGAGGAGGAGAGGGTTAAAGAGGAGTGGGGGAAGGGGAGGGGAGAGGGGAGGCAGGAGAAACGAGGGGTGGGGAGGGGAGGGTTAAAGAGGAGTGGAGGAGGGGAGTGGGAGGAGGGGAGGTTGGAATGCTGTTGAGGAGTAGGAGTAGGAGTAGTTAGGAGCGGAGGGGAGAGGAGGGGAGGAAAGGAGGGAAGGGGAGGGAAGGGAAGGGTTAGAGAGGAGTGTGGGGTGGGGAAGGGGAAGGGGAACGGAAGGGGAGGGAGGAGGGTTGGAGAGGAGTGGGAGGAGGAGAGGAGGGAGGGGGGTTAACCGGGACAAAGCCACTCCAGGATAGTGAGAATCTTGTCTGTCACTTGCTCTCTTTTGTCTCCCAATCATGACCGTGGAGGAGGAGGAGGAGGAGGTGGAGGAGGAAGAGGAGGAGGAGGAGGAGGAGGTGGAGGAGGAAGAGGAGGAGGAGGAGGAAGAGGTAGAGGAAGAAGAAGGAGAAGAGGAGGAGATAAAAGTGTGCTTGTGTAGGGAGTGTAGGAGAGAAGGGAGAAAAGGGGAGAAGAGAGAGGACCGAAAGGAGAGAGGAGAAGAAGAGAAGGGAAAAGAGAGAAGGAGAGAAGGGAAAAAAGAGAAGAAGAGAAGGGAAAAGAGAGAAGAAGAGAAGGGAAAAGAGAGAAGGAGAGAAGGGAAAAGAGAGAAGGAGAGAAGGGAAAAGAGAGAAGGAGAGAAGGGAAAAGAGAGAAGAAGAGAAGGGAAAAGCGAGAGGGGAGGTGGAGAAAGGAGAGAGAGGTCACGCTTGATTAAGTTTTGCACTCGGAGCCTTGGGGTTGGTGCTGGAGGTGAGCATGCATGTGCAGAGAGTGTGTGTTCTTGCTTATTCTGTTTCCTTTTCCCCCCGTTTACTTATTTTCCTTTCTTTCTATTGTTCCTCTTTTTGATTGTCTTTTCGATGTCTTTGCGCTCTAGTGATCTTCTTTCTTTTGGATTTTAATATCTAATTCTTATTCTTTTCTTT
>NW_028234421.1:13205085-13207585 GCF_977035675.1 Penaeus japonicus | reverse complement strand
CCTTCGGATTCGACTCGCTTCCGTAATATTGTCGGTGGGTCTGCGAAGTTTTCCAGGGATTCGGAGGCAGTCCGGGCAAGGATTTAAGAGTACGCAGGTGGCTCCAGGTGGCTCGGGTTCCGTCGCTCCGAAACCCCCTGGAGGACAGACCTGGCTGGCTGACCTGGGAGACAGACCTGGTTGGTTGATCTGGAGGATAGACCCGGCTAGCTAACCAGGGAGACAGACATGGTTGGCTGTCCTGGAAAACAGACCCTACTGGTTGACCTGAGAGACAGACCTAGTAGGTTGACCTGGAAAGTCGACCCTGCTGGCTGACCTGGAGGACAAACCCAGCTACATGACCTGGTAGACAGACTCGGTTGGCTAACCTGGAAGGTAAACCCGACTGGTTAACCTGGAGCAGATCTCCCTCGCAGGACTTTCAGCTCCCTCGATAGCAGCATCCCTCGCCGACCGCCGCTCGCTAATGCATCTGGCCAATAAATACAGCAGCACTTCTATAACTCGCGCGGAGGAGAGGAGGGCCGTCGCCACCCCTCCCCCCACACACCAAACCAACAACCCCACCCCCACCCCCACCCCCACCCCCACCCTCGCCTCGACCACGCTCTTGATAAACTCCTCAAGAGTCATTTCGCCTTGGGAGATGTGCTGCATGGACGTGGGCGGCACATCGTCGGCGCAGACTCAATGCGTTTTATGAGCCCAGTGGACTGAGATGATTCAGATATTGGATTCATACTTCGCAGCATCATTGAGGAGCTCTGAGGGCGTCCTCGTTAAGTCCCACCCGCCCATCTTCGGTACTGGGAGACTGATTTCGTCGGGGTCTGTTTTCCTCGCTGTCGCCATGATCTTGGACTTATTACCTATATCTTATCTATTCTATATCATTTTTAATGATCATGGATTGTCATTATTTCAGCCACTCTTAGATATTTATCACCTTTTTTTTTTCTTCTTATCGTCATTGCTTTGGAGTTCATGACCTGTCAATGGCCGGCGAGAGTAAAGGCCTGTGAGTCAGTCCCTCAACCCCTGATGTCCACTTCGCCTCAAGACCGAGTTAAAAAAAAACACTGCGAATCTCTAGGGTTGGAAATCATATCCCATCTCACTAGCACTTACGTCCCTACTGACGACCTAGCCTAGTCTGCTCTGCTCATTTCTTTCAGTTGCAAGAAATCATCTGCATAATGACCTCGTGGGTGTTCATATCTGTGCTTTCTTCGCCTTTTTGTTCATCGTCATTCCTTCTTAGAAATAAGTCGTTGGCGATCCCAATACGGTGATTTTCAGCAGCCAGTGATGTTGAATGCCACTGCGTATCCGGGTCTTATCATTTGAATAATTGCTGTCTCTCACTCTCTCTCTCTCTCTCTCTCTCTCTCTCTCTCTCTCTCTCTCTCTCTCTCTCTCTCTCTCTCTCTCTCTTCTCTCTCTCCCTCTCTCTCTCTCTCTCTCTCTCTCTTGTCTCTCTCTCTCTCTCTCTCTCTCTCTCTCTCTCTCTCTCTCTCTCTCTCTCTCTCTCTCTCTCTCTCTCTCTCTCTCTCTCTCTCCTTCTTTCTTAGTTCTTGCCCCTCATCCCCTTTCTCTCCTCTCTCTCTTCCTCTCCCCTTCCCCGTTTTCCTTCTTAGTTCCTACCCCTCTTTCCCTCTCTCTTTCTTCCTACCTCTCCTTCCCTCTCTCTCCCCTTACCCACTTTCCTTCCCAATTCCAACCCTCTTTCCTTCTCTCCTCTCTCCTTTCTTTCTCCGTTCTTACCCCTCGTTCTCCCTCTTTCTCTCTCCTTTCCTTCCATCATTCTTTCCCCTTTTTCCCTATCTGTCTTTTCCTCCTCCGTAACGTAAAGATGGGAAAATGAGGGAAAAAATCAGAGGAGAAGAGGAGGGAAAGATGGAAGAAAAGATGGGGAAACAGAAAACAGAGGGAAAATGTATGGAAAGAGGGAAGGAAACAGAGTATAAAACGAAGGAAAGAGGGAAGAAAACAGAGGGGAAGTGGAAGGAAAGAAGAAAGGAGGGGGAAAGGAAGGAAAGAGATTAAGAGGTCAGGAAGGAGGAGAAAAGGAAGGAAGGAGAGGAAGAGGACGGGAAGGAGGGGAAAAGGAAGGAAAGAAAGGAAGAGGACGGGAAGGAGGGGAAAAGGAAGGAAAGAAAGGAAGAGGAAGGAGGGGAAAAGGAAGGAAGGAAAGAAAGAGGGAAAGACGGGAAAAGGAAGTAAGGAGAGAGGTCGAGAAGGAGGAGTGAGGGGAGATTACAACGGCAGACTCAACTAAGCTTGCTCTTCCCTTAACACCGATGATGAGGATGTTAAGCGACCATTGTCTTCAATTCTCCTGCTCGTCTGCTTCGTTTCTCTGTTTCTCCTACTGCCTGCTTGCTTGTCTGTTTGTCTGGCTGGCTGACTAGTCTATCCCTGTCTGAGTCTGTGTGTATCTACTCGTGCATAAGCTTATATCTACACTGATGTCTCTGTCTCTCTGTCTGTCTATCTG
>NW_028234421.1:13182585-13197585 GCF_977035675.1 Penaeus japonicus | reverse complement strand
GAGGGGGAGGGGAGTGGTGAGGAAAGGGCGGGAGGAGGAGAGGGAGAGAGGGAGGAAGGAAGGGAACGAAGGACAAAAGGAGAGAGAAAGAGAAAGAGAAAGAGTGAAATGCTAGCTATTCGCAACCCCGGGAGGCAGAAATGATGCATAATGCACTAGTCTCAAAATATGTATCCGAAGACGATAATAACCCTTTCAAACAAATGTATCTTTGATTTATACCGACAATAAATCTAACCTACATTATCTAAAAACTTGAATATATCCAAAATCCAAAATCGGTAGCGATATCATGACCTCTATAATCTATCGGTAAACGACCTTTCCGTTCAGCAGTTCACATTCTTCCTCGGGGCCTCCGGTCAAGAAGGGCGTACAGAGAAGCTTTATAATGTAAAGCCGGAGGGTCAAGTCTATGTCCTGGCTAGAATTTATATTGGTATGCAATCTCACTATTGCTAGGAACAATATTGGTAATTATTATCGTTGGGAACTCGAACAATAATATGAAGAAAGTAGCAGTGGCCGAAGGAGAAGCAGAAGCAGTGGAGGTGGCAGTGGTGGTGATGGTGCAAGTTGCAATGATCCTGGTGGCGGAGTACAACCCTCTTGCCATCGACAGGTAAACTCTCGAGCCGATAACGTATCGCATTGATTCAAGTATTGAAGGATTCTGGACACAGGGACCAAACCTTCCCCGACATTCGACTCCCGACCCGCCGTGACCACATGCCAACGAGGATAAGCACGAAGGAGGGAGAAAGAAAGAAAAGAAAAAAAAAAAAGAGAGAAAAAAAACAGGACCCTCTTCCGAAAGAATGCAAGCCCTTCGATTGCAATGGTGCCTTCACCCCTCGAGAGCAATGGGTCCTCGGGCGGAGAAGTCCTCTCGAGACGCGTCCAGGTCATATCCCGAGACACAAAACCGCTCAAGAAGTTACTTAATAAGCTTCGGGGCTGAGGCGTCGAGGCAGCTCCTTCGATCCGACGTCTTCCTGAGAATCATCGAGTCCCGGGACCGACTCGCCTTTCCAATGGACTGCACGCTCGCGGTCACTGCACTCACACAAGCACGCGGCTCTACAGACACTTGAGTTGTAGGAGTTGAAGCAGCAGCGCAGTAGTAGTAGTAAGTAGTAATAATAGTAGTAGTAATAGTAGTAATGGTCGCAGTATTAGGAGTAATAGTAGTAATAGTGGTACTAGTAGTAGTAGTAGTAGTAGTAGTAGTAGTAGTAGTAGTAGTTGTAGTTCTTGTAGTTGCAGTAGTAGCAGTAGCAGTAGCAGTGGTAGTGGTAGTAGCAGTAGCAGTAGCAGTAACAGTAGCAGAAGCAGAAGCAGCTCAATATATAGATGCACAGCATAGTGTAATGTAATGCGCATGGTGGAGTGGGGGAAGGGGGATTAAAGGCCATAAAATAGAGGAAAGTGTTCGCAATTACCGATACATTCATTATATCATTGAACACTATTGGCATCACGGCCCGTAAAGTAAAATGAAAGCGGAGAAGGAGAACGGGAGAACTAACATATGGCAGTTGACACGTGACAAGATTATTCATTGCGATTAATTGTCTGTATCAGTAAGATGGAATAGGAAATCAGGTCATTTATTCATTTTTCTGTCTCTGTCTCTGTCTCTGTCTCTCCCTCCCTCTCTCTCTCTCTCTCTCTCTCTCTCTCTCTCTCTCTCTCTCTCTCTCTCTCTCTCTCTCTCTCTCTCTCTCTCTCTCTCTCTCTCTCTCTCTCTCTCTCTCTCTCCCTCTCCCTCTCTGTCCTCTCTCTTTAAATGCAACAAAACAATAAACCTAAAAATAAATTCACACCAGAAACACAAAAAATCTTCATATTCCCCCCCCCCCTTGTAGAAAAAGAATAAGAATAAGAAGAGAGAGAAAAAAAACAAACAATAAAAGCAATATCCCACACTGTCCATTAATCTCCCGGCATGCTCTTCCGATGCTCGTAATATCCAACGACCTAATAATTTTTCACAGCTTGATTAGCGAAGCCCCTGATTATGAAATTACAAAACTGATGATCAAAGTGCAACAAACTGCTAATTACGTGTTCCATCGCTCTATTTTCTTTTCATTATTCTGACTCGTTATTACGGATTGCAAATAATGGGATTTTGTTGATTCTCTTTGCAATGACTTGTTTCTTTTCTCTCTTTTTTTCTCGTTCGTCCTTGCTCTTTCTCTTTGTTTTTTGTATGTGTCTCTGTCTGTCTCTCTTTCTCTTTCTCTCTTTCTATTTCTATTTCCATCTCTATTTCTGTCTCCCTCTCCCTCTCCCCCACACCACGAAAGAAGAGAAACGGGCAGAAGGAAGAGTAAAGAGCGTAGAGACCTCCCAACTCCACCCTTAACTTCGACACGACTTGTTAGATTGGTTTGGGGGGAAGGGGGGAGGGGAGGGGGGCCTGGGGTGTCCTGGGGCTGCTCTTAAGGGAGTCAAAGGGACAGCTCAGGGTGGAATGGCCAGGGTGGTCGTCTGGGGAAAGTCAGGCCGAGATTAACTCAAACAGCAGAGCGTCCACATGTCCACGCAGGACACCCACAGACGTACACGGACACGTATATACCCACACGTATAACAAAGTTGATACGTACAACATATATGCGCACATATACATACATACATACATACATACATACATACATACATACATACATAGATACAGCTACATATATCTACGCACGCGCACACGCACACGCACACGCACACGCACACGCACACGCACACGCACACGCACACACACACACACACACACACACACACACACACACACACACACACACACACACACACACACACACAGTGAGTCAAACGCGGGTGAATCAGACAAGGTCCAGACAGGCATTTCAAAGTCCTATAGTCTCCCAGGGGTGCGAAGAAAGGGGAAGAAGGGAGGGGGAGGAAAGGGATAGGGAGGGAGTGGGGGAAGGATAGCCATGGGAAAAGGGGGTGAGAAGGGGGTGAGGGAGGGGAGAGGGGGAGGGGGGATCATATCACTTTCAATGTGACCTTGTGTGGATCTTGACAAGATCTCTACGGCCTTGCGTAAAGAAATGAAGGGGAAGAGAGGGAGGAGGAGGCGGTGGAGGAGTAGGTAGGGGAAGAGGAATAGGAGGAGACGCGGGAGTAGGTGAAGGAGGAGGAAGAAGAGGAGGAAGAGAAGGGGAGGACCAAGAGGGGAATGAGAAGAAGATTAGGATGAAGAGAAGGAGGAGAAGGAGAAATAGTAAGAGGAAAATGAGAAGGAGGAGGAGGAGGAGGAGGATAGGGGGATGCGGAAGGAGTAACAGGTGGACGACGGAGGGGATTAGGATTAGGTTTAAGGAAGGACTAGGAAGCGCGGTGGTGGTGGGCGGGATGGGGGGGGAGGAGGAGGAGGAGGAGGAAAAGGGAACTGAGAATGACAAGAAGAGGCGGAGAAGAAGAAGAAGGAGGAGGAGGAGGAAAAGGGAACTGAGAATGAAAAGAAGAGGCGGAGAGGAAGAAGAAGGAGGAGGAGGAAAAGGGTACTGAGAATGAAAAAAAGAGGCGGAGAAGAAGAAGAAGAAGAAGGAGGAGGAGGAGGAGGAAGAGGAAAAGGGGACTGAGAATGAAAAAAAAAGAGGCGGAGAAGAAGAAGAAGAAGAAGGAGGAGGAGGAAGAGAGGACTGAGAATGAGAAAAAGAAGAGGAAGAGGAAGAAGAAGGAGGGAGAAGAGAGGGAGAAGGCGCCGTAAGAGGAAATAGAAAAAGGAAGAGGAAAACGAAGAAGAAGAAGAAGAAGAGGAGGAGGCAGAGAAAGAAGAGGAACACAGCCTAGTCTAAAAATCCCCGACCGTCTCGAGTTCATAAAAGAGGAGAGTGAATACACAAAACTCCGATCAAAGGACCCGCTTAGGCCGAAAAAGCTTTCCACGCGTTCCATCGCCTGTCTAAGATATCCCCCCTCCCCCCCCCACCCCCCTTCCCCATCTCGCTTCCTCTTTCTATCCCTTGTCACTGTGCCACTCTTTCGCCTTTACCTCTCTCACGCTCTTTCCTTCGCCCTCCCTCCCTCTCTTTCTCTTTCTTTCTTTCTTTCTTTCTTTCTTTCTCTTTCTCTCTCTCTCTTTCTCTTTTTCTCTCCTTCGTCTTCTTCCCCTTCCCTTTCCCTTTTTCTTTTCCCTCTTTCTCTTTCTCGTCCTCTCCTTCCCTTCAGCCACGATGGCCGAGTGGGTTAAGGCAAGAGACGTTTATATTTGAGTTCATAAGTTCCCTTTTCCTCTCCTACTCCCTCTCCCTCTCCCTTCCAAGCCTTTTTCCTTTTCCTTTTCCTTTTCCTCTGTCTATCTCCCTCTTTCTCTCCATCCCCCCTCTTCTATCCTCGATCATTACCACTTGCTTTATTCCTCTCCCATCTTTCTCCTCTCTCACTTTTTTCTTTAAGCTCTAATCAAGTTTTAATTTTCATCACTCTAATTATTTTCTTATTTAAATGGTTTCATCTCTTCTAACTATTTTCTTATTCAAATACTTTTATCCACTTTTCCCTTATGGAAAGATTTCCACTATTTTCCACTTTTCCATTTTTATCCACTCTTCCACTATCTTCATCCCTTCTAACTATTTTCTTAATTGAATACTTTTATACACTTTTCCCCTAATATGGAGCAAATAAAAAAGCAAGGGGGGGATAAATGAAGGGGAAGGAGGGGATAAAGAGGAGGGGGGAGATGGGAAAGAAGAGAAAAAGGAGAGAGGGAGAGGAAGAGGGGTAGGGGGAGTTGAGAAGGAGGGAATTAACAGGTGGGAGGGGAATAGGGAGGAAAGAGGGAGGGAGGGAGAAGGGGAAAGAGAGAGAAGGGAATGAGGGAATAAGAGAAGTGGGGGGAGAAGAGAGAAGGAGAGAATGCAAATGCGTGGAACATCGTATACCACACACAACTAATTCGTGCGTGCGTGTTCGTGCGTAACTGTTTGCGTGCGGCAAAGGGGAAATGACTCAACGGTTTGCTAGTTGTGGGAGTAAAGTGCAAAGGGGTTAATGGGAGACAGGGGAGGGAAGAAGGAAGGGAGGGAGGGTATAGGAGAGAGAGTGTATGAGTGAGGGAGGGAAAGGGAGGGAGAAAGGTGGAAGAAAAGAGAGAAAGCCTGGATGGATGGACGTACGGACGGGCGGACGGATGGATGAATGGATGGATGGATGGATAGAGGGAGGGAGGGAGGGAGGGAGGGAGGGTGAGGGGAGGGAGGAAGGGAAAAAGGGAGAAATGAAGGAAGGAAAGAAAGAAGAAAAGAAAGAAGAAAGAAGAATGAAGAAAGGGAAGGAGAGGGGAGGGAGAAAAGGAAGAAGTGAGAAATGAAGGAAGGAAAGAAAAAAGAAAAGGATGAAAGGAAGGAAAGATCTGAGAAAGAAGGAAAAAGAAAGAAGAAAGGAAGGAAGGAAGGAAGGGAGTTGGTGCCAGGATAACCGCCATGCAAGCGTCTCTCCCCTTTCTCGCTCTTCTCATGACCGACAGACACCGCCTGCCATTTCCATTCTTTGATATGGACTCTTGACATGCAAACACATACATAGAAATGCATACATACACACATGCGCACATACAAACACACATACATACACATTCAGGACAAAGCCAATTCTAACCAACAAATATTTCACTATCGGAAAGAACAATTAACGCGAACAATAACAAATTCGGCGCCACTGACGAATGAACTCTGTCATATATTGATAAAAAATATTTCATTCATGAATATGCATGAACGCTACTAAGTAAACAAATGGGGGAAATTATTGCAGAATAGTTTGTGTGCATTGCGTGCGCGTGTACGAAGGCTTCCATACATACAGTGTATGTATGGAAGCCTTCGTCATACACCACTGTGGGTATACATAAACACGTTTTTTTTTGTTATGATTTTTTTGTGTGTGTATTTGTGCGTGTGCGTGTGCGTGTGTCTCCGTTAAGAAATAACTCGTACACACCTGTCCATCCCCTGCTCACCGGAATAGGCCTACTATCTCGGACATCGTACCTGGAAATGGATAATAAAAATTAGTGCTGGTGTAAGAGGAAGATAAAGGCATAAAAGACATTGTTGGAAAAAATGATAATGACAATGGTGAAGATGGTGATGATGATGATGACGAAGACGATGATACCAAACAAAAACAAATAAAACAGCAAACAAAAGACATTCCCTCCCCCCACCTAAAAAAAAAAGAAAAAAAAGTTTACACAACCAAGAAAGGCCAAGACAGACAACCCCGACAACCATTTTCCAGACAAGCCCCCCCGCACCCCCCCTCGAGCAACTGAAAATCATCCTGCCGTCAAAATAAAGGCGTGATACATCTCCGCTTGCAATGTCTTACGGAGACGGGGAGGGGAGGGGAGGGGGGGAGGGGAGGGGAGGGGAGAGAAGACAAGAGGGGAAGGGGGGATCTTCCAATACTCAATGTTGTGATTCTATTGATTTTCCTTTTGTATTTATCTTTTTGTAGGTGTTTGTTTGTGTTGTTTGAATATGCTTTCTTCTGTCTGTCTGTCTGTCTGTCTATGTCAGTCCGTTTCTCTCTTTCTCCCTCCATCTCTCCCTCCCTCTCCAATCCCTCTTCATCTCCTCTCCCTCTCCCATCCCTCTTCATCTCCTCTCCCTCCCATCCTCTCACTCTCTCTCTCTCTCTCTCTCTCTCTCTCTCTCTCTCTCTCTCTCTCTCTCTCTCTCTCTCTCTCTCTCTCTTTCGCTCTTCCTCTACTCTGTCACCATCTCATGACAGTGCTGCCATCACGTTATCACAAATATCTCAAATAAACACAGTTCCTCGCCCCCCCCTCCCCCGCCCGCCCCCTTCGCGAAAGTAGCGAATAAATACCCTAAAGGTGTATGGTCGAAGGTAAGGTCCAGCGCCGTGTTGGGGTTTCTGCTTTTCTTCCTCTCGATTTGATCTCTTTCGTCTGGAGAAACTGGATGGGAATTTGGTTTGAGTTTCCATGGTGTGGTTTCTATTTTTTTCTTTTTCTTTTTTTAGTGGGGGGGGGAGGGGAGGGTATTCTCTGTCTTACTTTTCGTGTTCCACTCCCTCTCGCTCTCACATTCCCCCATTCCTTCCCTCCCTCCCTTCCTCTTCCTCACCCACTCCCTCCCTCCTTCCCTTCCTTTCCCTCTCCCACTCCTTCCAATCCACTCCCTTCCACCCTCTCTCCCACTCCTTCCCTCCCTCCCTCCCTCCCTCCCTCTCCACTGCTATCTCCCTCCCTCCCTCCCTCTCCCCTCCTATCTCCTTCCCTCCCTCCCTCCCTCCCTCCCTCTCCCCCCTACCTCCCTCCCTCCCTCCCTCCCTCCCACACCTTAAATCATTTTCACTCTAATAACTCACAGAAAAGCCTTCGTTAAAGTTTCATAAAACGCGTCAGAATCTTCTTAACTCCATCTCTAAAAGGTAAAAGACTCCATTTTTATTTCCAAGGATAAGGTTTTTCAAATTCTGCATTCAGATAATTTCGCGTTTGCTCCTTCATTTGCCTTATTCAAATTCGTTTTATATTTATTTCTTAAATATTCTTTCTGTTTATATATATATTTTTATATGTGTTTTTTTTTCACTCACTATCTGACTATTCTGCGGGTTGGATCTCTCTCTCTCTCTCTCTCTCTCTCTCTCTCTCTCTCTCTCTCTCTCTCTCTCTCTCTCTCTCTCTCTCTCTCTCTCTCTCTCTTTCTCTCTCTCTCTCCCTCACTCTCTCTCTCAAACTCTATCTATCTATCTATTTTTCTATCTGTCTATCTCTCTCTCTCTCTCTCTCTCTCTGTCCCTTTCACTCACCCACTCACTCATTCACTCACTCACTAATTTTGTCTCTCTCACTCATTCGCTCACTCACTCACTATCTCACTACCTGTCTGTCTATTTGTCTATCTGTCTCTCTCTCTATATATATCTTTCTCGTTCAGTCGATTTCTCTCTTACCAGCCGACAGAAAACCCTTAGACTTGTCAACAAACTTTCCTCGAAAACTTATTGGACTTTCCCTACCCCCCCTCATCCCCAACCCCATCCCCTACCCATTCCATTCTCTCCTGATATCCATGTTCTAACATCATCTTCCCCTATTCTGCCAATCCCTTTCTTTAAATTCCATTATCCGCATTTCACGATCCACTGTAGACATAAGGATCAATAATAATAGTAATTATGATAATGATGATGATGATGATGATGATGATAATAATAATAATAAAAATAAAAATTATTATAACAATTCTAATAATAATAATAATAATAATAATAATGATAATAATAAAAACAAGAATGATGATATAAGCAATACTACTACTAATAATAATACTAATAGTAATAGTAATAATAACAAAAATAATAATAAGGATGATGATAACAATAAAAAATAACAATAATAACAATAGCAATAACAACAAAATAGCAATAACAATCCCGACGAGAGAAGAGAAGAGTACAGTCAACCCAAGCCTCACAAAACACCGCGAATCCAACTCAAAATGCCCATGGATAAATCTGAATCCTGTATCCTTTATCCACTCTAGGCCTAACAAAGCCTAGTCGGATAATCGCAGTTTTGCCAGGATCACTGAAACAGTCAGCCGGAAGCGCAGAATTATCCATCCTAAGTTACCCGCATTGTATCCACATAAATGATCATGTCTATGGGTATCGGGATAAGTTTTAACTAGTCTAGGAAATGTTTCAGGGTTTGGTAATACTGTTTACCAGCCGAGGAAGAGTCTATTGTTAGGGTATGGTAACACTGTATGCCAGCCGAGGAAGAGTTTTCTGTCAGGTATGGTAACACTGTATGCCAGCCGAGGAAAAGTCTTCTGTCAGGTATGGTAACACTGTATGCCAGCCGAGGAAAAGTCTTCTGTCAGGTATGGTAACACTGTGTGCCAGCCGAGGAAAAGTCTTCTGTCAGGTATGGTAACACTGTATGCCAGCCGAGGAAAAGTCTTCTGTCAGGTATGGTAACACTGTATGCCAGCCGAGGAAAAGTCTTCTGTCAGGTATGGTAATACTGTATGCCAGCCGAGGAAAAGTCTTCTGTCAGGTATGGTAACACTGTATGCCAGCCGAGGAAATGTCTTCTGTCAGGTATGGTAACACTGTATACCAGTCGAAGACGAGAATAAAGGTTTGATAACACTGTTTACCAGCCTAGGAAAAGACTCTACCGTTATGGCATGGTAATACTGTAAACCAGCCGAGGAAGAGACACTACCGTCATGGTATGGTAACACTGTAAACCAGCCGAGGAAAACACCATCAGAACATGGTAACACTGTATTGTCCCATCGGCTATCGCAGACTCGCCTATAATATCGTGCCTCCGCCGTAGCTGAACCTGGAACCTGAATAACTCATGTTATGGGAAGCGTTGTCTGTACGGCGGCTGAGGGGAAAACGAGGGGAAGGAGGAGTCTACACAGAGAGGCCAAGTCGTCGCCGTGACATATAGATCGCGAGGGGAAAAATAAAAAGGAATTTCAGCGTTTAAGGGGGAATAGGGGATGGGGGGATGGGGGTAAGGGGGGGTGTGGGGGGTTGGAGGAGTGTATGTTTAATGACGTTGAGGGAGGAAGGAAGAGGAGGAAGAAGAGGAGGAGGAGGAGGAGGAGGAGGAAGGAAGGAAGGTCTCCCCTCTTGTTTAATAAATAAAATGGGGGAGAATCCACGTTAACGACAGGGCCTTGTTTAGAACAATACGGTGCACAAGCTTTGCGTTCGCGGGGGAAGAAAGGGACCTACCACGTTATACTAATAAGGCTCAGTGTGACAAATGCTTTCAATTAGAGGCCAACGTTATTGTAATGGCAAGTTTATTCCTTCCTTGCATTCTATAGGATAAAGCCATGGAGTCCCACCAAAGGGGAGAACGCGAGGGATGGAAACACTCCACCGCAAGGGCTCATAAGGGCGGAAATCATGACGAAACACGTGGGTTGAATAGACCATGTAGTAATCCCTGCTTCCCGCGGCTTCGAACCGACGCCGGGTCATTGCACAAAGTTGGAGAGGAATTGTTCTATTGGAATTAATTACTTAAACTCCCGCGTCAATAACGAGGGAAAGCTTAAGCGTTTGTTTGTCTTATAACGAGGGGAGGAGAGGGGAAGGGAAGGGAGGGGAGGTAAGTGGAGGGCAGGGGAAGGGAGGAGAGGGGAAGGGAAGGGAGGGGAGGGCAGGCCAGGGGAGGGCAGGGGAAAGGAGGAGAGGGGAGGGCGTTTAGTGAGGGTGAAAGAGGGGAGGATCCTGGGGAGGAGAAGGGGGAGGGGGTATCCTGTAGGGAGAATAGGGAGGGGGATATTTTACGGTCGATTCTAAATGCACACAGACATGGATAGACACAGAAACACACACGCACAGACACACACATATACATATATATTCAAGAGTCTATGAAAAAGAAGAAAGCGAAGAAAAAGAAGAAGAAGAAGAAAAAGAAATGGGAGTAAAAAGAAAGGGGAGAGAAAAGAAGAAGAAAAGAAGACGAAAAGGGAAACATGTTCAAAAAGTAAACAACGTTAGTGTTTCGAGCGGCTGGCGGACGGCGCTGTCAGGGAGTGAGGGGAAGGGGAGTTTCGTGTCTTGACGAACGAGGGGCGGCCGTCGAGGGAGGTCGGCTTCCCCTCACTCTGGGGGGAGAGAGGACGACGACGAGGGGGGATAAAGAGGAGGGGAGAGGGGAGAATAAAGAGGGGTGGATAGGGAGAGCGACTAGGGGAGGATAAAGAGGGGGGTGGAGGGCGGCGAGGGGAGAATAAAGAGGGGGTGGAGGGATGGGGAGAATCAGGTAGATAGGATGGTTGAAGGGAAATGGGGGGGGGGGCGAGAGAAGGAGAGAGGGGAGGAATAGGGTATGAGGGGAGAAAGAGGAGGAAGGGGAAAGGAAGGGGATGGGGAAGAAGGTGAGAAAGGAGTAAGGGGAGAAACAGACAGAGGAAGGGGAGGGGAGAGATCACGAAAGGATATGAGGGGGGAGAGGGTGGAAGATGGAGGAGGAAGGGGGAGGGGGGAGAGGGACGGAGGGGAGGAAGGGACCGGCGAAGGAATGTCAGAGGGCTAGCTACGCTGGTGATTGATTGAAAGTGACAGGTGACACTTCGCAGCGGCCAATCAATTATCCACATCAAATCCAAGGCTTTTGATAGCTCTATCTACTTTATCTAACACTTTTATCCTGATCAACATTCACATCTTCCCATACTACCTGCGCGTCATTGCACACCCTTTTATTTTAATCTAAATATGAACATCTTAATTAGATTTTGCCTCTCTGCTATATCGCCTCCGCCCTCCAACCCCACCCCTCCCCACCCCTCCCCCTACTTTTATTAAGATGCCACTCACTCCCTCTTAAGGATAAAAATATTAGCATATCGCCTTTCAGCTCACGAATTTTTCAAATTTATTGGCCATTTCAGATTACAATTTACTTATTAATCTGGTCGATATCTTTATTCAAAATTGTTTTGTTTTTTTTGTATTTTGTTTCAAATCAACTTTGACTAAACGTTTTCGGATTTTATTATTGAGTTAGGTATTTAAAAAAAAAGTAAACAAACAAAAAAAGTTTAAGAATAACATAAATTGATAAACACGAAAATTTAATTTCATTTGTTTCTATCCTCTCATGCATTCTTTTCTCTTCGCATTTTCTTTCTTTTCATCTCTCTTGACTTCCTCTCGGCTTTTGAGTTCGCACGCCACTTTCTTTTGTTTCGTCTAGACACATTTTTCGTTCACTTTCGCTCTCTTTTCGATTCTTAATTTTCTTTCTCGCTTTCGCCCTTTCTCGAGTTTCTTCTCTTTTTTTCTCTCTTCGTTCTGGGTCCCTTTGTCTGTTCTTTGTTCTTTCCCCATATGTGCTATTCCCTTCATTTCTTCTTCTTCTTCTTCTTACTCTTCCTCCTTCTCCTCTTATTATTGTTTTTGTTTTCCTTCTCTTCGTTTCATTCCTCCCTTTTCTTTCCTTCTCTTTCTCTTGATTCCATTGGTTTTTCCTCCCCCCATTCTTCCCTTCAAGGAACATACAGCGCCTTACATTAACTCTACAGAAACCTAATGGCGGCTTTCACTTCCACCTGACCGCAGGGACCTCAACGTAACCCCCCTCTCCCCCTCTCCCCTTCTCCCCTCTCTGCCCCTCTCTTCCTCTTTCTCCTCTCTCTGCCTCTCTCTTCCTCCTTCTCCTCTCTCTTCCTCTTTATCCTCTCTCTGCCTCCTTCTCCTCTCTCTTCCTCTTTATCCTCTCTCTGCCCTTCCTTCTTCTCCTCCCTCTGCCTCTTTCTTCCTTCTTCTCCCCTCTCTCTTCTCTTTTCCTCCTTCTTCCCTATCTGTTCATCCCTCCTCCTTTCTCTGTCACTGCCCCATTTCCCCTCTCTATGTCCCTTCTCCATTCTCCCTTCTCTCATCTCTCTTCCTCCTTCTCCCTTCTTTGCTCCTCCCCCTTCCTTCGTCTCACTCACTCTGTCTCCCTCCCCCCTTCTTCCCCTTTTATTTTCCCCTTACTCTGCCCCTTCCTCTTTTTTCTACCCTTCCCTCGTCTTCATTTTCGCTGCCCCTCCCCCTTTCCCCCTCACTCTCTGCCCCTCCTCTTGCTCCCCTCCCCCCTCCTCTTCTCCCCTTCTCCCCTCGGTCTGTCTCCCTCTTAGCGGGGTTCTGACCGCAACCCTCCTCTTTCCTTACGATATGGGACCACATTTGTAATACACATATTTTTTTCCCCTTTCTTAATATTGGTTTCTGTTAGACTCTATGGGTCTCTATGAGGGGAGTATATATACTGTTTTTATTGACTTTCCCCTCATTTTTTTTTTCTTACACGTAAATAAGTAACCTGGGTCGTTGTGGGGGACCCCTTTGCGACCACCAATAGGCTGAGGTGAATGTCGTGCGCCCTCTGGGTTGGCTTGCGTAAACACATAAACAAAAACAAGTAAACAGATACATAAATATGGCACGACACACGAGCATATGTACAAACGCACGGACTCTCACAGAAATGGATGGATACAAACATACATGCAAATATACAGACACAAAAACACACATATACACACAAATAAATAAACACACACACACACACACACACACACACTCCCTACTCCCACACACACATATCCACACTCTCCCCACTCAACCCCACCCCACCTCAGCCCAAACACACACCCTCCCCAAACTTCCCAAACCCTTTCCCTAAACCGTCATCCCATCACCGAGTCTTGCATGAAGTTCCTGCAACAGAAGCCAAACAAAATCGAAAGCACACGATGGTTACACTCGGGTCGGCGTTGCTTCGACACTCGCTCGCTCGATCGCTCAATCGCTCGATCGCTCTAAGGTTTCGTCACGTAGGGAGCGACGGAGGCATATGCGACAGAAGGGAATTGAAAGTATAATAAAAGCAGTCAATGAGGATATGTCATCAACTGAAGAAAATTAATAGTTTTACGTATTGTATCTTCAATTCTGCTACGCACACACACCCGCACACGCACGCACACGCACTCGCACACGCACACGCACACACACAAACACACACACAAAAAAAAGTCCAGATAAAAAAACATCATTATTTAAAAAAAACATCATATCACGCACAGAATATACAAAATAATAGAATAAAAAAACAGCATAAGGCACACATGTACCGCAGAGAAGTACACTACCACATTCCCTCGAACATCGCAACGCAACAGTGCCACCACCTTGTTGACGCATGCAACAATTAGCAGGACGCGCTGCCGGGAATCACTTATTTATATAAACACCATCCCTATGACGTCATTGCCTGGAGGAGGAGCAACGCCTGGTGAGGAAGACTAGGGGAGGGAGGGAGAGAGGGAAGGGGAGGATAAAAGCGGGTGAAGAATCGAAGAGGATGAGGATAAAGAGGAATAGGAAGATGTGCGGGAAAAAAATCGTTGTTCATAATAAACACAAATTACGACAGGTGAAAGTAGATGGAGATAGAATGATAAATCTAAATCGATGTGCCAGTCCATCCTCACATCGACTTGAATTTCCTCCTTGCTTTCTGATCTTCTCTCTTTCTCTCTCTGTCTCTGTCACTCTCACTCTCACTCTCTGTCTCTCTCTCTCTCTCTCTCTCTCCTTCTTATTCCTCTCTCTCTCTCTCTCTCTCTCTCTCTCTCTCTCTCTCTATATATATATATATATATATATATATATATATATATATATATATATATATATATACACACATATCTTTCGACCTTTCCCTCTCACTCTCCCAATTTCCACTCCCACTCTCACTCCCACTCCGTCTCCCTCTCCTCTCTTACTCCTTACTCGTCTCTCTCTTTCCTCTCACCTCTTTTACCTCCCCCCCCCCCCCTCCAACAACACACAAAGTCTCATGGGAGCCCCCACCCCCTCACCCACCACCGCCAGTCGACATAAATCCCACGCGGGAATATTCGTCGAGATGTTAGGTGAGGGTGAGGGTGAGGGAGGGGAGGAGGGCGGGATGGAAGGAGGGAGGGAGAGGAGAATATTAAAGGGGAGGCAGAGGGCGGGAACTGAAGGAGAAAGAAAGAAAGAGAGAGAGAGAGAGAGAGAGAGAGAGAGAGAGAGAGAGAGAGAGAGAGAGAGAGAGAGAGAGAGAGAGAGAGAGAGAGAGAGAGAGAGAGAGAGAGAGAGAGAGAGAGAGAGAGAGAGAGAGAGAGAGAGAGAGAGAGAGAGAGAGAGAGAGAGAGAGGAGAGAGAGAGAGAGAGAGAGAGGAGAGAGAGAGAGAGAGAGAGAGAGAGAGAGAGAGAGAGAGAGAAGGAGAGAGAGAGAGAGAGGGAGAGAGAGAGAGAGAGAGAGAGAGAGAGAGAGAGAGAGAGAGAGAGAGAGAGAGAGGAAAAATGAAAAAGTTCGAGAAGATTTGATGTGATTCCATGACGTTACTGACATCAAGAGGAATAAGCCAGGATACCGAAGAGGAGATCTCGGGCGAGGGGAAGGAAGGGGAGAAG
>NW_028234421.1:13172585-13177585 GCF_977035675.1 Penaeus japonicus | reverse complement strand
ATAGATATCCCACGTGAAGAAACACATCAACACGACAGCCAGTTGTTCAAGACAGTAAGGGGAAAAAAGAGGCTGAAATATGAACTAATTTGGACAACCCTTTCTCTTTACTTTACAAACTAAGATGAAGGATAAAAAAAATGATGGATTTGACGAAATTAAAAAAAAATAATAAAGAATAAAAAAAAACTTGAAATGTACTTTGGTTTGTTTAGTAATTTGTCATATGCGAACTTTCTGTGGCGTGAGAGATTTCTTCTTTACAATCTAAATTAAGAAATGAGATTCTCTCTCTCTCTCTCTCTCTCTCTCTCTCTCTCTCTCTCTCTCTCTCTCTCTCTCTCTCTCTCTCTCTCTCTCTCTCTCTCTCTCTGTCTGTCCTTTTTCTAATCCCTGTCCCTGTCCATGTCCTTGTCCCTGTCCTAATCCATGTCCCTTTTCTTCTCCCTCTCCCATCAGCTGTTTGCGGATGAAATATTTTTGATTCGAGATTGAACAGAAAAGGTGACGTTATAGATCATCAAAGTATAAAAAGGTAAAATAACAAGTATGCATAGAATGAATTGTATATATATTGTTACACTTACTACACAGTGGCACAACTGCTGTATTTTAGAAATTCCTGCTAAAGAAAAAAATAGAAGAAAAAAACATAACAATAACAGTAAGACTTTTCACAAACTAGTTTCAAAATCCTGGGCTGAAATTTTTAAAAATCATTTTTTTTCGAGCAACAATAAGTTTTATGAATAAAGGGAAGGAGGGAGGGCATAGGAGAGAGAGTGAGGGAGGGGGGGGGTTAAGCTTTCCTGGCTTGAACAAGATGCTCCTGACTTCCTTTATCTAAACTTTATTTAATTGATTTCATTCCAAATCCATGTCTGCTTCCTTTCATAAAAAAGAAAGAAAACAAACGAACTTGAAAGAAAAATAAATAAAGAAACTATATCTGCATACACAATTTCAGCATGTGGAAGTGCAGTCAGAGAATGTTAGGCATTGGATCCCTTAATATTCTAGCAACATTTGATGGAGTGTCATTACCAGAGACTCCCTGTTTAATAGCATGATTTTCATATACGTGATAATGAGCGAGAGAGAGAGAGAGAGAGAGAGAGAGAGAGAGAGAGAGAGAGAGAGAGAGAGAGAGAGAGAGAGAGAGAGAGAGAGAGAGAGAGAGAGAGAGAGAGAGAGAGAGAGAGAGGAGGAGAGAGAGAGAGAGAGGGAGAGAGAGAGAGAGAGAGAGGAGAGAGAGAGAGAGAGAGAGAGAGAGAGAGAGAGAGAGAGAGAGAGAGAGAGAGAGAGAGAGAGAGAGAGAGAGAGAGAGAGAGAGAGAGAGAGAGAAAGAGAGAGAGAGATTCTCATTTCTTGATTTAGATTGTAAATTTACAAATATAGCATATAAAAATAAATATATATATATTTTTTTTTCTAAATGCGTCCTTCTATTCTTGAACCTGGATATAGCCTTCCCTGCGCAACCAACAGCTTATATACATTGGGGGATTTTTTTTCTCTCTCTCTTTCACCTCTTCTTTTATTCATTCATTCCTTTACTTGAACTTTTAGAACTTTTGTGGGGTCATTTTTTTAACATTTTTCCTGGTTGGTCTTCGGTTCTATGTGTTTTTATGTTGTCTGTCTGTCTGTCTGTCTGTCTGTCTATCTGTCTCTGTCTGTCTGTGATTCTCTCGCTCTCTTTGCCTTTTCTTCTTTTTTTCCTTCATATATTCATTCATTTCTTCTTTCCTTTCCGCCCTTCCTCCATCTCCCGATCCTCTCCCGCCCTCCCTCACTCCCTCCTCCTTCCCTCTCCTACTTTACCCCCCTCCTCCCTCTAGGTGAGACCAGGTGAAGTCCGAACATCACGTGGGAACTGACTTCGCACTGTTCAGGATCTCCCGCATCCAGCCTGCACATGACTCATGGCATCGCCTCCCGAACCGCAGTGGCACCCTGGTGGCACTCGAGCCTTTCGTGACACCCAGGGAGTGGCGGCCCGGCCCGGCGTGGCGTGATACCAATTGTCGGCCACTTGTGCGCACGCAAATTCGGCACAACCCAAAAAAAGTAAGTTTGTACTCCGAAACGGCAGTTGGAATTGCCATATTAGTAAGGCTACACATACTCGGACGCACGTACACACGCACACGCACGCACGCACACGCATACAGGCATACATACAGGCGCATACATCCGATCCGCAATACCGAAAAAGGAACAAGTTATGCAATATCTTCTCGAAAATATGACCCCAACAGCCATCACATGTGAGCAGACATCAGCTGGTGAATGAGGGGGGGGGGGAGACAGGGGGATAGAGTGGGAAGATGTAGGGGACAGAGGAGGGGAAGTAGAGGGGATGGATGGAGATGGGAGGGGAAGGGGTAGGAGAAGACGAAGGGAAAAACTGACCGAAAAAGAGGGGGGGAGGGAGGAGGAGGGGAAAAGGAGACTGAAACAGAGGAAGAGGGGAATAGGGAGGGAAAGGAGAAGGGGTAAAAGAGACGAAAGGGGAAAGGGAAGGAGAGGGGAGGGTATAAAAAAAAAAAAAAAAACGAAGAGAGAGGAGAGGGGCTGAAGCGAGAGGGGGAAGGGGTAAGGGAAGGGGCAGGGGTTGAGGCAAGCCGACATGCTACAGCAATACAACTCTTGTGATACTCTGAGGCAAGGGAATTCGGAAGGACAAGCACTGGCAAATTCAATTCATCTCGGCCTTCGTCTACGCCTGTGCTCGGGGGAGCTTGCTTGGGTGCGTGCTTGCGTGCTTGCGTGCGTGCGTGCGGATTCAACGGTGGGAATTTTGGCAAGCGTAAATTATAATTTTATGAGTGTGTGAGTGTGTGTTTCCTTTCTTTCTCTCTTTCTTAGGATAGGGAACTGATGTGCGAAAGATGTCCTTTTTTTTCTTTTCTTTTTTTCCGTTTTTGTTTTTGTTCGTGGGGGGGGGGGAGGTAGTATGGGTATAAGAACTGACCGTAAGGCTTCAAGAATAAGGCGCTTGAAGTCGCCTACTTGCTGTCGCCAGAGCGCCCGCGTATCATGCATCCGAATAAAGACTCGAGCCCTCCCGAACGTCAATCCTAATCACGGAGCGGCAATATCAGCCAATCTCGGCCGCCATCTTTTATCATCGGGGCATCCGGGCGCCTGCTTTCTACCCCTCCCCCTCCCCCTCCCCCTCCCCGGGCCCTCCCCCACCCCGTCCCCCGGCTGTTATCCCCGCTGCCTCGAGACAAGCGCTTGGATCAGGCAACAAGGCCGGGTCGGGACTTACACAGGAGCTTAAGGGATGGCTCCGAGATGTCGCTGTGGTCGCGGCGGTTGTGAGGGAACATGGCGGCGGCGGCGCGGGAGTCCAGCCCCGTCGGGAGCCCGCTTTGGAAATGTCCCGAAATTGGGGCCGTTGCAGCGCTTTATGCAATGCCGATGGTTCTGCACCGGTGCTTGGGTGATGCAGAGCCTTGCTTTTCTTTTGCCGCCGCCGGAGTCAACTCTCCTTTGCTTACTCTTTATCTTGATTTTTCTTTTTTCTCTTTTTTTCTACTTCTTTAACTTCCGTCTACGTCGCCCTTTTTTCTTCCTTTTCGCTTTCTTTTCTTCTCCAACTTACTATTTTCATTTTCTTCCTACTCTTTCTCGTGATCAAACTTTCCTTTAGTTTTTCTTTTCCTTTTCATCTACGCCCCCTTTCTTAGTTCGTTTTTATTTCTTCTTAATATTTTTCTTCTTTGTCTCTTATTACAAATTTACTTCTAATCTTCCTCCTCCCCCTCTTCTCTTCTTTATCCCTTCTCCCTCCTCCCTTTCCACACCTCCGCCTCTCCTACCTCATCGCCTCCTCTTCATCCCACCTCCGCCCCGCCATGCACCCCCTCCCCACTCCCTCCGTATGGGCGTGCACGGGCGTGGATGCACACGAGCCGCCGGGGGTTCCGGGTTCTAGTAGCCTCCCCCGCCCACCGCTGCCTCTTTGTCACGGAGGAAAAGAGGGAAAGACCGAGATTTTTTCCCCTCGCTAATTTTCCTCCACCTCCTCTCTTCCCCTTTTATTTTTGCTTTGAGTTCCTTGTGTCTTCTTTGTTTTATTAATGTTGCTAGCGGCTTCTCTCTCTCTCTCTCTCTCTCTCTCTCTCTCTCTCTCTCTCTCTCTCTCTCTCTCTCTCTCTCAATCTCTCTCTCTCTCTCACCCCTTCTTTTTCTTCTTCTCCTCCTCCTATTCCTCCTCATTTTCATAATTTCTTTCCTCCCTCTTCTTCTGCTTTTTATTCTTCCTCCTTTTCTCTTTCTTCTCTTTTATCTTTTTCTCTTTCGCCTTCTTTTTCTTCTTCATCATCATCTTCATCTTCTCCTTCTTCTTCTTCTTTTTCCTCTTCCTCTTCCTCTTCCTCTCCCTCTCCTTCTGCCTCTGCCTCTCCCTCTCCCTCTCTCTCTTTCTCCCTCCCTCCCTCCCTCCCTCTCTCCCTCTCCCTCTCTCTCTTTCTCCCTCCCTCCCCCTCCCTCTCCCTCTCCCTCTCTCTCTCCCTTTCCCTTTCCCTCTCCCCCTCTCTCCCTCCCTCCCTCTCCCTTTCCCTCTCCCCCTCCCTCTTCTTCCTCCTCCCCCTCCACTTCCTTCCTGATCACACCAATACAAGTGACAGAAGGAGGAAAGCCAAAGCTGCTGAAACGATGACACAAAATTCCTCAATGCTCTTTATTGAAGGAATGGGGATTACTCGCCATCTGCGTGTGTGCAATTGTGTGCAATAAGAACTTTTTGAATATTTGTTGTCATCACTTTTGTTATCTTCTTTTTGTTATGAAAGCATTTATGAACATCAATAAGAACTTTTTGAAAATTTGTTGTTATCATTTTTGTATCTTCTTTTTGTTATGAAAGCGTTTATGAACATCATTAAGAACTTTTTGAATATTTGTTGTTATCACTTTTGTATCTTCTTTTTTGTTATTAAAGCGTTTATGAACATCAATAAGAACTTTTTTTAATATTGGTTATCATT
>NW_028234421.1:13162585-13165085 GCF_977035675.1 Penaeus japonicus | reverse complement strand
ACACACACACACACACACACACACACACACACACACACACACACACATATATAGATAGATTGATAGAGACAGAGAGAATGAGAGACAGACAGGCAGAAAGAGAGAGAAAGAGACAGTCAGAAAGACAGCGCAAGCGAGAGAAACAACCAAGCAAAACCATCAGATAGAACACAAACATCTCACCTCCCTTTCCTGAGCATCACCCACACAGACCAGCTTCCAACCCAGCAACCGCCTTCAACCAAAACCCTCAGAAAATCAACCGGATAATTTCGCAACAGCCAAGAAAAAAGAAAATAGTCTACCCCCTCCCCCCCTAAAAAAGAAGAAAAAATTGGTTGCCGAGCCCTCTACCAAGGTGTCGGGGCGTGCGAGTTGCAGACCGAGTGCAGGACAGACCCTTGCAAACCATCCCGTGTTGCAAGGCAGCCTCCACTGAATCTTTTACCAGGTATCAACACGGAGGACGAACTTCACTTGGGGGGGAGGGGGGGGGAGGCCGGCAGGCAGAGAAAGAGGGGAAAGAGAGCGGTAGAGAGAGAGAGAATTGAGAGAGGGGCGTGGGGGGGGGGGGAAGAGTGTAGGGAAATGTGGAGAGAAGAGATGAAGGAAAGGGAGAAGGGGTGGAAAGAGGGGGAGGGGGAGGGGGAGGGAAAGGGGAAGGGAGAAACGGAAGGGTGAGGAGAGATGGAAGGGGAGAGAGAGAAAGAGGAAGCGAAAGAGAAATAGAAAGAGAAATAGAAAGAGAGAGACAGAGAAGAAAGATAGAGCGATGTAATATGACTGCCCTACACCCCCCCCCCCTCTCCTCTAAGCACTGTGTACAGGAGCCTCTATACTGGCACTACATTATAATATGTTTTGACATAAATACCCTTTCCTTTCTCTCCTCCTCCCCACTCCTCCCCTCCTCTCTCTCTCCCCCTGCTTCCTTCTCCTACCGTCTCCTCTCCTCTCTTTCTCCCCCCACTTTCTCCTATCCTCCTCCCTCTCCTTCCTTCCTTTCCCCTCTCTTCTCCTCCCTTCTGCCTTCCCCTCCCCCTCATTCCTTCTTCCCCTTCCTCGCTTCCCACCCTGCTTCTTTCTCTTCCCCTCTCCTCTCCTCCTTTCCTCCCTCACCTTCTCCTCCCTTCCTCTCCCACCTTCTCCTCCCTTCCTCTCCCACCTTCTCCTCCCTTCCTCTCCCACCTTCTCCTCCCTTCCTCTCCCACCTTCTCCTCCCTTCCTCTCCCACCTTCTCCTCCCTTCCTCTCCCACCTTCTCCTCCCTTCCTCCCCCACCTTCTCCTCCCTTCCTCCCCCACCTTCTCCTCCCATTCTACTCCCTCTCCTTCCAGAGTAGAGCTATGCACTTGTCAAGGGTGGTTGACAGATTGACAGATTGTTGATGATTGGTGACAGGTTGGTGATTACATTTTTTTTCGTAAATAACTGGTGGATGATGAAAAATATTTGAACCACAATAGTGTTATCTGACCACGTTGCATGCAGCCGGTCATCACTAACCACTGTGCATCTTTGTCTGGATAAAAATGAATGTAATAGATGAAAAAGAGGGGGAAGAAGCTGAAAAAAAAGGAAGAACATGAGCATAAATTACAAAAAAAAATGAAAAAGGAGTGAGAGAGAAAAAAAACAAAACAAGAAGAATGATCATAGGAAAGAAAAGAGAAAACGAAAGTAGCAGTAGAAGCAGAAGAAGCATGAGCATAAAGAAGGGGAGACGAAGGATAATGCACCGTCATGGTACCCTGGAGTACCATGGAGAGGACAAGGAGGAGGAGGAGGAGGAGGAGGAGGAGGAGGAGGAGGAGGAGGAGAAGGGGGAGGAGGGGAGGGAGAGAGAGGCGGGGGGAGGGGGGATGCTCTCTGCGTATTAACGACAGATACCTAAGAATATTTTGTTCTCATATACATGGCGTGTCTATCTGATCAGCTTATAATGCTGATATCAAGAGACAGAAATTTTGACTACGGAATATTTGCATCATAAAAAGGTCTTAAAATCATTTGTAATAGATAATGATTATGCGAACAAATATATAGACCTAATAAATGAATGCAACAGATTCACGAAGATTGTAAACGAGCGAATTATCATGTCAAGAAACCCGAGAACTACAGAAATATACGAGCTAACCCGTCATCTTGCAGAAAAGTTGCAGGAGTGAGGTGAGGATGAGAGGGGAGAATGGGGGGGGAACCTTAAAATTGGATTTACAATTGCGATAACATATCTGCTCACACCCTCCTTCTCTTTCCGTCTTCGATACGAGTATATTCATGAAGATATTCATAATTATAAATATTAAAATTAATAATAAAAATACGTATAATAATAATAATGATAATAATAAGTATAATAATAATAATAATAATAAGTATGATAATGATAATAAAATAAATAATGACAATAGCAATTTAAATATCAATAATGATGATAACAATAAATAATTAATAAATCAGATTTTATTTTATGAAAAAATAGCCACAGACAAAAA
>NW_028234421.1:13117585-13120085 GCF_977035675.1 Penaeus japonicus | reverse complement strand
CCGTTCTTAGCATCTCTCCTACAAAGCTCCCCTCGCTTCCCCCCCTGCCCCCCTCGTCTTTCCCTCCTCCCTCCCCCCTCCCATCCCCCTTTAGTCGTCGTGATCGCCGTCCGGTAGAGGGGGAGGGGAAGGGGGGGATTCAGAAGGGGGAGGGGCAGACGACCATCGCCAATTACCAGTGATTCCGACTTCCTCTCTGCCACCCTCGCTCTGCCCGCTACGGATTCCCTTTTTGCATCGCCGGTCGTCGTGCTTTCAGGTGCTTGTCTGCTGGCCTTTGTTTTTTATGGTTTGGCGAATAAGAGAGAGATGGTGGGGTAAGGGGAGAGGGAGGGAAGTGGGGAATGATGGAGGGAGGGAGGGGGGATGATGGAGGGAGGGAGGGGGGGTGAGGGAGGGAGGGATGGTTGGAGAGGGGGGGGGTTTGAGTGAGGGACGGGTGAGGGGAGGGAGGGATGAAAGGAATGATGGATGGAGGGAGGGAGAGCGAAGAGCGGGGTGAGGAGAGAGAAGATGGAGAGGGAGTGATGATGGAGATGGAGGGAGAGAGAGAGAGGATGGAAGCCGGAGAGAGAAGAAAGAGAGAGGATTTGAGAGGAGAGAGAGAGAGAGAGAGAGAGAGAGAGAGAGAGAGAGAGAGAGAGAGAGAGGAAGAAAGAGAGAGAAAAAGAGAGAGCGAAAGAGAAAGAGAGAGAGAGGGAGAGAGAGAATGAAAAAGAGAGAAACAGAGCGAAAAAAAATAAAGAGATAGAGTGAGAGAATGAGAAAGAGAGAAAAGAAAAAAAGAAAGCGAGATGAGAATGCAAAAGAAAGAGAAAAGAAAGAAAGAAAGAGAGAGAGATTAGAGACGCCAACCTACAGGGCTATAGTGATGGCGAGATGCAATATCTCTTGGTGTCACTGGTCGCTTCGAGCTTCCTGGAGGCTTCATGGGTTCTTCCCGTGGTGGGCTGGGAGGAAAGGGGGGGTGGAGGAGGGAGGAGGGAGAAAAGGGAGGGGGGAGGGAGGAGGGAGGAGAGGGAAAGGGGGGATAGTGGAGGGAGGAGAGGGAAAGGGGGGATGGTGGAGGGAGGAGAGGGAAATGGGGGATAGTGGAGGGAGGAGAGGGAAATGGGTGGGGGTGGGGGTGGAGGGAGGAGAGGGAAAGGGGGTTGGAGGAGTGAGGAGAGGGAAAGGGGAGGAGGGACAGAGAGTAAGTGAGGGCTTCCCTCCGTCCTCATAATCTGATAGCGCTGCCCTCACCACAATAGCAATCTCCCATAGCCTTGTCCTCTTCATCCTCATCCTCTGTACAAAACGCTTTCTAAGTTCATAAAAAAGGGACATATTTCGGCTTTTGTTTTTCTTCCTTGTTTCAGATTTTATTTGCTCGTCCTCCATGGCTCCCCTCGTTCCTCACGGCCAAGGACTTCGCTTCAATTATTGCTCTTCCTTCCTGGGGCCGTCCTCACACTTCCTTCCTGGGAGATGAAGAGGCGCTGGCAGAGGGCGGAGGAAGGGGATAAATGAGAGAGAGAGCGAGAGAGAGAGAGAGAGAGAGAGAGAGAGAGAGAGAGAGAGAGAGAGAGAGAGAGAGAGAAAGAAAGGGGGAGTGAGAGAGAGAGAGAGAGAGAGAGAGAGAGAGAGAGAGAGAGAGAGAGAGAGAGAGAGAGAGAGAGAGAGAGAGAGAGAGAGAGAGAGAGAGAGAGAGAGAGAGAGAGAGAGAGAGAGAGAGGGAGAGAGAGAGAGAGAGAGAGGAGACAAATAAAAATTAAGTAACAGAAGAAGGGAAGAAAGTATGAGAGAAATGGGATAAACAGGAAGAGGAAGAAAGACGAAGAAGCAATCAAAGAGATAGAATAAGAGAACCCAAAAGAAAGCAAGAAGAAGGGAGGGCGAACAAGAATCACTGGAAGAAATAGACAAGGAAACAGGCAAGAGAGTCCAGTCAAAGCAAAGGTGGCCGTAAATACAAGCTAATGAGCGACGGCCGAGGACTTCTTCAACGGCCAAGGCATATATACATATATATATATATATATATATATATATATATATATATATATATATATATATATATGTGTGTGTGTGTGTGTGTGTGTGTGTGTGTGTGTGTGTGTGTGTGTGTATTTTTAGTGTCTTCTTATCATTCTAATGACCAAACACAGTGTAAAAAGCATACACACACAAAGAAAAATTATTGAAAGGTGTTTCTTCAGTAAACCTATGTTGTGCAGTCGAATTTCTACCACTGTATCAACATGGTAGAAGTTTTGACATTAGGAGCAATTTAAATGGCATCAGAAACAACAAAATTATTAATAGTAGTCATACTAGTATAAATAGTATAACTGTCACAAGAGCATTTGTGGTTATAGTATTTGCAATATTGATATTACTGCATACCGTATTGCATATTTCTTTCAACATCAGACTTACTGGATATTATCTACTCTTATGTTAATCTTATCGCATATATCTTTCTATATCAACCTTGTTTCATATTCTTCCATCATTATTT
>NW_028234421.1:13092585-13105085 GCF_977035675.1 Penaeus japonicus | reverse complement strand
CACACACACACACACACACACATATATATATATATATATATATATATATATATATATATATATATATATATATACACAAAGAAATACATACAAACACACACACACACACACACACACACTCACACTCACGCTCACACTCACGCTCACACTCACACTCACACAAAGTCTCTCTCTCTCTCTCACACACACACACACACACACACACACACACACACACACACACACACACACACACACACACACACACACACACACACACACACACACCGACACGCACACGCACACAAATCCAAACACACAGGCCATGAGTAACTGTGTCCTCAACGTTATAAGCAAGGCACATTCATCGTAATTAAAGCCGTGATACAAATACAGACGAGAGTCAGGTCCACCATACGTGTCCATGGCGAGTGAAAAGCCTACAGACAGTACGTTATATTTCCATTATTTATGTCGCTATTCAGGTTAAATTGCAGCCAACACATCCATTGTATTTTTGATTCACTTTCTCTTGATAGTTCACTCCCTTTCAAATCATCATTCCTATGGAGCAAGAGAGAGTTTGGCTGTCCGTGCACAATCGTTCATTCTAGAGAATAGGGGGGGGGGGGGTAAAGGTAGGGGGGAATGGCAGCCTGCTTGGGTGGCCTGTTGGTGATGACAGATGATGACTTAAGGGGGAAACTTTACTACCTTTTTTTTGGCTCTCTCTTTCTAGCTCTCTTTCTTAAGTTCCCTCTCTTTCTGCCTCTGATCTCTCTCTCTCCTTGTGTTCTTTCTATTTTACTTTCGCTTTGTCGTATTGGGTCCTCTATCTCTCTCTTTATCTCCCTCTAACTTTTTTTACTATCCTTCTCTCTCTCTCTCTCTCTCTCTCTCTCTCTCTCTCTCTCTCTCTCTCTCTCTCTCTCTCTCTCTCTCTCTCTCTCTCTCTCTCTCTCTCTGTGTGTGTGGCGTATTGGGTCCTCTATCTCTTTTTCTTTCTCTCTCTTCCTCTCTCTCTCTCTCTCTCTCTCTCTCTCTCTCTCTCTCTCTCTCTCTCTCTCTCTCTCTCTCTCTCTCTCTCTCTCTCTCTCTCTCTGTTACACTTAATAACCGGGTAGAGAAAGTCCGTATTTAAAGTACCATTTTGCATTTCCCTTCGCGGCGGTGATCGAAATCTTGCGAAACGGGTTGAAAATGTGTGTTGTTAAAGATAAATGACTACATGGCTGAGTACACATGTCGTCCCATTTTTTAACGTTTCATTTTTTAAGACTACTATTGCCTTTCTTTCCTTAAATGTCATGGTTATAATAATTATTGTTGTTCTATGCTTTTTTTCCGATTTGCAAAAGGTGTTTGCAACAGTGAAGTTTCTCTTTCCACCAGAGTCGCAGCTCCTGCAGTTGCTATTTGCACTGGTACTTTCTCAAGGAAGTTTCAAGAGAGAGATGTTCCTTCCGGCAGCAATTACCTCCGGCGCAGGTTTGCCTTGAAATGACACCCTCTTCCGCCCTCAGTGTGAAAGAGTGCCAATGTGGAGCGGACGTGTGTGAATATATATACACATATATCTTCACCTCATTATATGAAAACAGCTCATAAGAGCTAATTCACAATAAAGAATACATATGAAAAAGGGCGTAATTGGTTTTCACTTCGAAGGAGGACCAGGACCAAACTCTAGATCACGCGCACCGAAATGGCAAGGCGCGCGTAATGAGTTCATTCGACGCAGCTCGCCAATCAATCACCCTTGCCCCACTTGCTTTAATTGGGCACTCCGTTGGCAGTGGCGTTGCATAACCATCCGCTGCCTCGTTCGACGCGATGCTAATTACTACCCTGAGAGGGAAGTGTCTACTAACAGCCAATCGGCATTCGTTACGTGATGGCACGAGGGTTGGGTAGCGGGGGGTGGGAATAGGACTGAGGGGGGGGGGGGGCGTGGAGGAACAGTCACACCAAGAACTCATCAGCGAGTGACAAGCTGAGTCTCCTCGGGCGAGACTCTCATGCAGAGCGAACGCACTTCGGGGCGTTCACAATGGCGTAACGGTCATGACGTCATTCATCACGGAAATCAGACACGAAAAGACGTCCATGGTTCGATTTCTATTCTTACTTGTGTTAGATTCCTGTTGAAGTCCTCTGTTAAAAAAAAGCTAGACGATTTTTTTTTATATAAAAGTAAATCAAAGTTATTTCCACCTTGCCGAGAAGACGTTAAAAAAAGGAAAGAAAGAAAGAAAGAAAAAGAGTTAGAGAAAATCTGAGCTAGAAAAAATGTGAAAGTCTTGCTTCCATCTTGAAAACTTCAAAGACAAAGAGCGAGAGAAAGAGAGAGAGAGAGAGAGAGAGAGAGAGAGAGAGAGAGAGAGAGAGAGAGAGAGAGAGAGAGAGAGAGAGAGAGAGAGAGAGAGAGAGAGAGAGAAGAGAGAGAGAGAGAGAGAGAGAGAGAGAGAGAGAGAGAGAAGAGAAGAGAGAGAGAGAGAGAGAGAGAGAGAGAGAGAGAGAGTAGAGAGAGAGAGAGAGAGGAAGAGAGAGGAGAGAGAGAGAGAAAGAGAGAGAGAGAGAGAGAGAGAGAGAGAGAGAGGAGAGAGAGAGAGAAAGAGAGAGAGAGAGAGAGAGAGAGAGAGAGAGAGAAAGAGAGAGAGAGAGAGAGAGAGAGAGAGAGAGAGAGAGAGAGAAGAGAGAGAGAGAGAGAGAGAGAGAGAGAGAGAGAGAGAGAGAGAGAGAGAGAGAGAGAGAGAGAGAGAGAGAGAGAGAGAGAGAGAGAGAGAGAGAGAGAGAGAGAGAGAGAGAGAGCAAACGCAGCTATCAATAGCAGCATCCCAAGAGCATAGGACAAGGGCCCAACCTCGCACCTCGCCCTTGAACCTTCACACCAGCTTCCGCTCGAGGACGAGTAAACGGCTACTCAAGAGAGGGCGAGTGGCGAGTGGAAAGTCATCGACACTCGCGCGGAGGAACTGAAGCAGATTCCGGCGAGGAAACGAGAGAAAAAAAAAAAGAAAAAAATAGAACAAAGGCAAAGGAAAAAGAACATATTAAGGACAAGTAATATTTCCAGATGCTCATAGTTGCAAGAAAGAAAGAAACAAACAAACAAACAAAAAAGAGCACTTCAAAGGTGTCTGTCGGGTTTTTTGAAGACCAGAAAAAAGGGGAGCATGATAAGCACACCCTCTCTATCCCCTCGGCCTATTATTGGCGCCTGCCATTTCCCTTCCCCTTAATGGACTAACGGCCTGAGGGCAGTTTCCCCTTTATGTACGGGACTCTATCGTGGCTAATGGCGAAAGCGTTTTTGGAAATTGTACTTAGCATTAAGCGCTTATCGTCGCGTTTTATTTGTCTTCCATTTCCCCTCTTTCTGTTTCTTGGTGTCTCGTGTTATTCATTTATTTATTTATTTATTTTTTAAGTTCGGTTCTTGGTTTCTCTAGCTTGAGAAAATTCGTGAATGTATTTTACTTTTTTTTTCGTTTTTGGATGGTTTGCCTTTGGTGAGGAGATGGTCACGTGTCTACTCTTTTCTGCCTTTGATATATGACCGCCATCATCATCATCGTCATCGCTTTCTTTTTCGTCTTCATCATCGTTAATTTCGTCTTCATCTTCATCCTCAACTCCATTACAGTCACTATCATCCCCACCATCACCATCACTAACATCATCATCCCGTCACCATTATCGCCATCACCGTCACCACCATCTCAGTCACCATATAATAGTGTCTTTCTCTTTCTTTCCTCTCTCACTCTCTTCTCTATCCGCCCCCCTCTTTCTCTGCTTACCTCGCCTCTAGCATCTTCCCCTATCTACCCCTTCCTCTCTTCGATCATCTTCCCCTCTCCTCTCCATCTACCTCTCCCCTCCCCCTCCTTCCGTCTTCTATTTTCCTCTCTCCACCTCTTCCCCACCCTTTCCTCCTATCTAACATCTTCCCTTCTCTCTCCCACCCCTTTCCTCTCCCGCCTCCTACTCCCTTTTCCCCACCCCTCTTCCTTTCCCTTTCCCCTTCCCTTTCCTCTTCCCCCCACTTCTCCCCACCCTTATTCCTTCCCCCTTCCCCTTCCCCCTCCTTTCCCACCCTCCTCCCCACCCCCTATTCCTTTCCCCTTCCACTTCACCCTCCCTTCCCACCCTCCTCCCCACCCCTATTACTTTCCCCTTCCCCTTCCCCCTCCCTTCCCACCCTCCTCCCCCCCTTTCCTCCCCTTCCCCCTTCCCCCCCTCTGTCCTCGAAAAAACTTTTATTCACACCCTACTCTCCTCCATTGTCCGCACCTGTTGTCAAAAGCCAAAGGCGACCGTAATAATCGCCTTGTCCGCCCGGGAGGTGAGCTGGCGGATGGACGAAAAAATGAGAGAGGAAGGAGCGGGGTCATACGAGTGGTCATAAAATGGCCTGACTCGCGCGCCTTGTCGTTTGTATAGTGGTAAGCGGGCGAGGAAGGATTTTCGCATTTTCGCCATTCGACGGACATCTCTCCATCTTTCTCAGGGGGGGGGGGGAGGTAGGGTGGGGGGGGGAGGAAGAGGAGGGCAGAGGAGGATGGACGCCTGAGAGAAGAGGGTGGGTAATGGCGAGGGGGAAATGGTCAAAGAGGGAGAGTGAGTGGAGGTGGAGGAGGGAGAGAGAGTGGGAGGTGGAGTGGCGGCTCTGGTAAGAGAGTGGGAGGTGGAGTGGCGGCTCTGGAAGAGGCAAGGGACGGGAGATGGTACAGATGGGCAAGCAGAGATAGAGGAGTAGATAGGTAGAGATCTGTAGTATAGGTAAAAGAGGTACAAAAAATGACTCTCACTCTCTCTCTCTCATACTCCTATATCTCTCTAATAGCTATATAATCTCTCTCTCCTCTCACTTTCTCTTCTCTCATTCTCTCTATGTATCAATATATATTATATAAAATAGATATATATTTATATATATTATATTATATATTTATATATATATATATATTTATATTATATATATATATATAGATATATATATATATACTATGTATATATAAACACACACAACACACCACAACCATATATATACACTGTAGTCGCATATACTCATAGTTATATGTATGAAGTATTAGAGTATATCTATCTTATTTAGTCATATATCTGTGACTAGAGTATATCTATCTCATAAGAGTGTCCTACATTCTCACTCAGAACAACCTTTTAACTACTATTACATCTCTGTATAATACTACAATATATTATATTAAATAAATACAGAAGCATAAATATAACTATCAATCATATAGTGACTATCACTCTTACATATAAAAATCCTACTATTCTAATAACAAACCTGTATTGAACTACACCAAAAAATCACGAAAGATACTGTAAAGACAACAGAGAAGAGAAAATAAAAATGAAGATGATAACTCACAATAATGAAAGAATCAGTAACAAAATAGAGTAAGAATCCCAAAAAAGGGAACAGAGAAGAGAGAAAAAAAAAGTAAATGAATTATATGAGGAACTCACTGAGAAAGAGATAAGAGGCGAATGAGAATCCCAGTGAATAACACAAATCACTCAGCATAAGCAATGAGATACAGCTACTCACCAAAACGTGTATAATTATCTAGTTCCGCGACGGCCCGCGATCTCTCGTATTCGTCTCCCTTTTCCTCCTTCCCGATTGCAACCCTTTAGTACATGACGATCAATTGCAATCTGGTTCGGAGTGCAAAGGCCACGCGGATGCATTCTGATGCAATCAGTGCCTCTTCTTTTCTCGGTTCGTTTCATTCGTCTCTTCACTATTTATTTTTTTTGTCACCGTTTCTTCATTATTTATTTTTTGTGACCTTTCCTATATTTTTGTCTTCCATTTACTTGTCTATTCCTCTTTTATGTCGTTTTCTCCCTCTTTGTATCCGTATTTAGAGTCATGTCTGGCAATTGGGTCTTTTCCTTGTTTTAATTTTTTATTTAATCATCTGGGTCGGTCGTATTTTTTGGCGGTTTATTCATGAATTAGTTTATCTTTTTTTTTGTTTTCCTTGTTTTAACTCTTGAACTTAGAAGTTTGAATTTTGAATCCTTGACTTTTAAATGGATCACCTTGGCGTTAAAAAACTCTTATCTTGCCCTTGAGGTGACCTCGTTCTTTGGAAATCACGGCTGTCGTCGTTGCTAGTCTTCTCATTTGCTTGCAGAATATAGTAATTATGCTTTGCCATCAAGCAGACAGGATGCGCAGAAAATTGCTTTGCTGAGTATAGAGGACTTCGAAACTCGGAGGGTTTTATAACTGTTGTGAAAATGTCAGCGTTTGTCACAGCAGAGGGAGTCAACTAGAACGAATACGACTGAAGTGTTTACTTTTAGATGATAATGGCGTGTGGGTTTTCTTAGTTAACATAAAATATCGTTAACTGCAGAGGGAGAATCACCATATGGAGGTCAAAGGTCAGAGATAAATTGCAAAGGATGTCCCGGACTAATTTTTGTGATGAATATTTCCAAAAGCAAGATATTCTACAAGGAAGTGTATGGCTGACATGATTATTACCCATCGTCAAGGTGAGATATTCACGTTTTAACCAATTGTATTTCAGCATCAATATGATAAAACACACACACATACACAAACACACACACACACACACACGCACACGAAAACGCAAACGCACACACACACACAAACTCAAACACACACACACAGACACAAACGCAAACACACACACACACACACAAACACAAACACACACCCATACCCACACACAAACGCAAACACACACACACACACAAACAAACACACACACACACCCATACCCACACACAAACGCAAACACACACATACATACACACATACAAACGTAAACACACACACACACGCACCCATACCCACACACACACAAAGCTAAATGAATATTATGCCTTTCCTCCCAACCATAGGACCATTAACTCATAGAAACCACTCGACCTCGTCCTACAAACAAGGACCAGGCGAAACCTCAGCCTATATTGTCAACCTCAGTTTCCGGAACTTGAGGTTGACTTGACGCCATAGCAGGCAAGGTTAATGTCATAATTAGAAAACGGGAAATTTACGGCTTTTTAGACGGGGTACTTAAGTAATACACGCGAGGTATCACATGTCAAAACTGAGGGTGGTATGGTAAAACCACAGGTGTCATATAATTATGAATTTTCTTCCAAATGTGGGGCATACAAAGAAACAAAGAAATGGAATGTGTTGAGGCGATATCTCTCAGTGTCATCAGAACAAATAAAAACAATGGAAGGTCGGAGGTATCACGGTAGAGGCGGTAACCCTATCATCTTTTATTTAGTAACACTGTTTTCTTAAATCAGAATGTTTTACGATCGTACATACTATTTAAAAACAAAAAGCAAAAATAAAACTATTAAAATTATATGTTCTTCAAGTTATCAAAATTTTCATTTTTAGTTGCGTAACAAGTCAGAAGAGATAGATAGATAGATGGATAGATAGAGAAAGAGAGCGAGAGCGGGGGGGGGGGGGGAGGGAGGTAGAGGGGTAGGGAGGGAGGGAGGGGGAAGGAGGGAGGGAGGAATGGAGGAAAGTAGAAAAAGAGAGAGAGATACGAGAGAGAGAGAGAGAGAGAGAGAGAGAGAGAGAGAGAGAGAGAGAGAGAGAGAGAGAGAGAGAGAGAGAGAGAGAGAGAGAGAGAGAGAGAGAGAAAGTGATGTTCCTAAGACGAACGCCAAACCCATAAACATGATTTGTCTCCTCGTTCGCGTAAGACATGGAGGTTACAGGTGGATTCAACCGACTGCAAGATTCCGCTCTTAGGAGATTGAAAAGTAAAGTTGCAGGATTCAGTCAGTGTTGTTTCTCTAAAAGCTCACTAGACGGATGCATATGTGTGTGTGTTCGGGGGGGGGGGGTACAGGGTGAATAGGAGAGTACTGGGTATGATATAGGTTCATTTGCCAAAGCGAAACGGAAAATATTTATCATGAAAAATATATATTTATCATTATCATTGGCACGAGCATTGCGTCCTATGCAACTCGAGTCGAAGCTTATTTACAATCTGTGGAAAGATAACGAATCTACTAATAACATATCAAAAATTGCAAATCATTCCGCTTTGTCATTTCTTGCACACTCACCTCCAAAACAACATCTGTCAGTATCCACCTACCATCTATTTAACTATTCTTCTCCCTGCTATCTACCCATCTCTATGCACAAATACATTCATTTCAACCAATTCTACTTTCTATTTCAAATTTCCACCAGTCAGTAACAACGTAATTCCATGCATTTTCATTAGCTATCAATAAAATTTCAACCACAGAAAACGATGACGCTCATCAAAGAAAACGGCTGCATTCTTGCCAATACTCGTTTTTTTTTTAATAGACCGATTTCTAGGCTTGATGAATGTTTTCTTAATATGCAGCGGCTGGTTTTGTTTTCATATTGTTATACATATAAAAGCCAGAGGGTGTTTTTTTGTTTTTATGTGTATAACGTAGAGCTTTTCAATACCTCCTAATTGCTCCTTCTATGGAGGAGGAGGTAGAAATACGGAGATAGAGATAGATATATAGATAGATAGAGATATAGATAGAGATAGAGATATAGATGTAGAGAGAGAGAGAGAGAGAGAGAGAGAGAGAGGAAGAGAAAGAGAAAGAGAAAGAGAAAGAGAAAGAGGAAGAGACTGAGGACCAGGAACAACAGACCTAAAGAAAGGGACTATATACTCACACATCAGAATGGCATTGACCGAGAGGAAAAGAGTCCATCAATCAAAATAAAGAGAGAACAAACAGCGACAGTGACCTTGCCTTAAGGATGGAGGTAGGGGCGGAGCAGCCATTGTTTACATCCGTACGCTTTTCGTACTTCTTTTGTTTTAAGATTTTTTTTTCTTCTCATCTCTCTCTCTCTCTCTCTCTCTCTCTCTCTCTCTCTCTCCTTCCAAATATACGAACATTAACGAAGTATGTTACCGGTAATTTTATTCTTATTTATTTTTTAAAAACAATATACAAATAACAATAATTCTGCCAAGAAAGTCTAAGACTGGCGAGATATGAATATTGTATCCACACTATAAACACGGTTAATATACCGATAATTTTCAAACATCCGACACGATATCAAGACAAGGAACTGCATGCAAATAAAGATGCCAAGAACTGGTCACATCTGGTTCTTAAAAAAACATACCAAAATACCTCGCCATCTTAGACCAGATAGAGAAATTCGATAATGGTCTAAGCAGGTGGACCAATATGGGGTTGGGAGGAAGGGAACGAAGAAGAGGCAGAGGACGAAGAAGAGGTGGGAGAGGAGGAAGAGAAGGGTGAAGAAGAGGTAGGAGAGGAGGGTGGAAAAGAGGTGGGTGAGGAAGAAGAGGCAGAGAACGAAGAAGAGGTGAGAGAGGAGGAAGAGAAGGATGAAGAAGAGGTGGGTGAGGAAGAAGAGGCAGAGAACGAAGAAGAGGTGGGAGAGGAGGAAGAGAAGGATGAAGAAGAAGTGGGAGAGGAGGAAGAGAAGGATGAAGAAGAGGTGGGAGAGGAGGAAGAGAAGGATGAAGAAGAGGTGGGAGAGGAGGAAGAGGAGGGTGGAGAAGAGGTGGGAGAGGAGGGTGGAGAAGAGGTGGGAGAGGAGGGTGGAGAAGAGGTGGGAGGGGAGGAAGAGAAGAGTGAAGAAGAGGTGGGAGAGGAGGAAGAGGAGGATGAAGAAGAGGTGGGAGAGGAGGAAGAGGAAGGTGAAGAAGAGGTGGGAGAGGAGGAAGAGAAGGATGAAGAAGAGGTGGGTGAGGATGAAGAGAAGAGTGAAGAAGAGGTGGGAGAAGAGGAAGAGGAGGAGGAAGAAAAGATGGGAGAGGAAGAAAAGGAGGATGAAGAATAGGTGGGAGAGGAGGAAGAGGAGGGCGAAAAAGAAGTGGAAGAGGAAGAAGAGGAAGGTGAAGAAAACTTGGGAGAGGAAGAAAAGGAGGATGAAGAACAAGCGGGAGAGGAATGAAAAGAGGAGGGCGAATAGGAGGTGGAGGAAGAGGAGGGTGAAGAAGAGGCGGAGGAGGAAGAAAAAGAAGAGGAGGACGAAGAAGGTGAATAAAGAGGGGGGTGAAGAGGAGAAGGAAGAAGAAGAAAAAAAAATAAGAAAAGGAGAAAACAGAAAAAAAAAGAAAAAAGAAGAAGAAAAAACACGAAATATAGCAAACCAAGAACCAAAATAAGAAGAAAGAAAAGAAAAAGAATAAATAATGAAAGAAAAAAGAATAAGAATAAGACCCAAGTCGACAGACATCATCGAGAAATCCATTGTTCGTTCAGCGATCGGCCTGGCCAGACCCGCATCCGCACTCGCACCCGCACTCGCATCCGGACTCGCATCCCGGTAGTCGGATCTCTTATCTCACGTACGCAGACCAGGTGATAACGCGAATCATTCCCTCGCGTGAGAACTACGGGTCCGAGCCCTTGTGTGATGCTGATAAGCCTTGGTCGGGCTATCAGGACCTCCGGCGGAAGTATGTGATGCTGGAGATGTGTTTTTTTTTTTTATGGAATGGTGTTACGGGATTTGGAGAGTGAGGGAAGGAGGGAAGGAGGGAGGGAGGGAGGGAGAGAGGATGGGAGGGTGAGAGAGAGAGAGAGAGAGAGAGAGAGAGAGAGAGAGAGAGAGAGAGAGAGAGAGAGAGAGAGAGAGAGAGAGAGAGAGAGAGAGAGAGAGAGAGAGAGAGAGAGAGAGAGAGAGAGAGAGAGAGAGAGACAGCGAGAGTAAGAGAGTCAGCGAGAGCAAGAAAGAGAGAAAGAGAGGCAAGAGAGAAAACAGAAAAGAAGAAAGGGAGAGAAAAAAGAAAGGAAACAAACAAAGAAAAAAAGTGAGAAAAAAATCAACCCTGCATCAAAGCAAAACAAACACCATAACCAAAACAAAAGCCGAGCCGAAGCGCAAGGCAAGAGGCCTCCGTACCAACCTAGCGACGCCGGCGGACACCCACGTCGACAGCGGGAACAAAGACCTCCTAAGACTGATCTTCTCTTCAGTCTTATGACACACGAGAGCACGGCGTCTCCAAGACATTGATGCAGAGCACACTTCTCATCTCGGCGAGGGTGAGAGAAAACTTGCAAGCATTCTGGTCCTGGTTTTAATCCCGTTTAAATGGCGATCATTTATTGTTATTACGCTTGTTTGTAGCGATCGACGGATTTGGGAACAAGGACGAAAATATTCTTAGCATATTTTACGGTGTTTATAATGTGTAAATTGTGATTAAAAAACGATATTATTTCCCTTTTACTGTTGCTTTTAGGACCCTCGTATCAGGACCATCGCTGCTCTTTTATTGCCCTGGAAAATCATTATCATCATTAAATCTACGATCATAATATGTACTACTATAAACACACTCTTTAGCCGCTTAGCACCTTTCTAACTCATCATCATCATCATCATCTCCTCATCATCCTCATTATCCTACCAAGGACGCCCTACTTCCTTACAAGGAATATGAGTGACACTTTCCCATGACTATTTGTTGTGGCTGACTGTGTAATGTCCCTCAGCCTAACGCGGTTGCCATTTGGGACATTTAATTGTCTTTTTTTCGATTTGAGACCTTAATGAGGTGTAATTACTTGTGGTTCTGCGATACAAATTACAGCGCATTTGTATCTGTATTCACGTTTTTTTTTAAGTATTTCTTTAAATATCTATGTTTATTTATTTATGTATTTAACTATTCATTATTATCTAAAAATAATTTTCATTATAATCATTATTATTAATATTATCATTATTATTGTTACTATTGTAATTGATATCATTATCATCATTATTATTATTGTTATTATCATTATCAGTAGTAGCAGCAGTAATAGTACCACTATCATTATTATTTTCACTACCATTTGTCATTATCATTTTACTTTTATCATCGTCAATGTCATTACCTTTTGTACCATTGCTATATTTTGCTGTCTATATAATATTTTAATTTTTAGTAGAAACGTATTTTTCAGTATCAATATAACCATCGTTGTCCACATCCTAAGAAAAGAGATAGATACATACTTGCCCATATATATATATATATATATATATATATATATATATATATATATATATATATATATATATATATATATATATGTATATATATATATATATATATATATATATATATATATATATAAGAAAATATAGGAAGAGAGATAGATAAATCGATAAACAGACAGACAAAACACATTTTTCCTATTTTCTATCCTTTTTTCCATCATTTCATTTTAAAAAAGGCGAAATCCTTATAGAGGCAAGAGGCGAAGGACGTTTTTCCCTGATTTTGAATAAGCAAAACGACCTTGGTAGTAGTAATGGGTGTGATGGTTCCTTTGCACCTTCTTGAATTCCCACGCTTGATTGCCTGTGGTTTTGTTCGACGCCTGGGGAACAAAATTTACCTACTACCCTTATTTTCTTTCTTTTTCTTTTTTCTTTTCTTTTTTGAAGTAGGTGTTATTTTTCTGTTTTATTCGTTTGT
>NW_028234421.1:13060085-13065085 GCF_977035675.1 Penaeus japonicus | reverse complement strand
AAATAAAAAAGGTAAAAGATGAAAAAAGAGTCTTATAAAAATATTCCCTTAAACATTACACGCTATTTAAGTTTTGAATAACACGATGCACCAAGGGCGGTGCCGACGTACACGAGAAAATAAAACACTTCAAGACTGACTGACAGTGTTATTGTAATTTTTTGTTTTCACTAATGTCTAAATTTTTCTCTTTCGTTTTTTTTTTTTTTATTTCCTCCGAATAAATCAAAGGCGGCTAATCAATATGAAATTTGAATCTATCACGTCAAGGTCATGTCTCTAAAAGGCGAAGGAATCTCTCCCTTTTTTCTTGTCTTACCAGCTCCCCCCTGTCTCTTTATTCCTCGCATTGTGTCTCTATTCTCTTCTTTCTTTTCTTTTCGATTTTTTTCTCATCTTTATTCTGTTCATTTCTCCTTATCCTTTTAAAAATAAATTTACTTATCCTGTTTCTCTCTCTCTCTCTATCTTTCGTTTTTTTTCTTATTCTTATCTTTCTTTTTCATTTTTCGTCTTTTCTTCTAAATTTCCGTTATTTTCTCCCTTCTTTTATCTTCCCTCCCCCTCTCTTTCTCTCTCTCTTTTCAATTTTGCACTCTCCATCTCCATCCTTCCTTAATCCTATATGGATGACCTCCCTTTAGACAGCCAGACGCACGAACTAAAACCTATATCATAAATTCACATAGATCTATAGTTCAATATAATCCAATCATCCTGTATATATCTTTTTTTTCATGGCGTTACATCCAAGGTCGTACAGTACAACAAAAACCTGTAATTATCCTTATCTGACGGAAGGATAGCCTCTCGCACTGTACCCGTGCTGTACCCTTGGAGTGTTCTTTGTATCCGGCTATTGTATTCGAGAAGTTGTTCTCGTCTGGATGTCGAAAAGTGTTCAGTTGAAGGCTTGCATGTTCTTTTACTTATTTTATTGCGTTTGCAGTGTTCCCAGGGATTTTTTTTTTCTTGTTTCAATCTTTTTGTTTTTTTCTTTTTAAACTTCCCAACACAAAAATAACATCCAGCGTTCAAGATCACTGTTTTTATTCATCATGACTTTTGCTTTGATGATATTTTAATTACCTTCGAACAAGTGCGGGACACTCATCCGGTAAATATTTAAATGAAAGATCCTTAATTGCATATGTCAAGCCTGACATAACGTCATAACGTTCTCTCTATCTCTGCACTTCTGCTGTCTGAGTCACCTTCTTTCTCTCTATTTTTTTTCACTCCTTTTTTTCTTCGAAATCTCTGTCTCTCTGGGTCTCTCTCTTTCTATTTTCCTTTTTCATTCATTGTCTATTTTTTATTTCTCCGTTTTTGTTCGTCTATCTCATTCTCTCTCTGTCTCTCTCTCTCTCTCTCTCTCTCTCTCTCTCTCTCTCTCTCTCTCCCTCCCTTCCTCCCACGATCTCCCTTTCAACTCGTGAGCACCAAAAAGAAAACTCACGCAAAAAATAAATTAAAATAACAAGCAAACTTGTGGACATAAACCTCCCTGTGTCTCGTTACTGAGTGAGTTTCATCATGGCGGGAGATTTTTTTTTTTTTCATTTTCTCTCCGTAATGAAGCGGTCTTCGTCCTCCATATTGTTTGAGGAAAAAATGGGGAGGAAAATGCAGGGAAGAGAAAGAAAAAAAAAGAGGGAAACAATGAGTGTGTGTGTATGTGTGTGTGTGAGAGAGAAAGAGAGAGAGAGAGAGAGAGAGAGAGAGAGAGAGAGAGAGAGAGAGAGAGAGAGAGAGAGAGAGAGAGAGAGAGAGAGAGAGAGAGAGAGAGAGAGAGAAAGAAGAAGAAGAAGACGAAATGCACTTAGCAATGCATCGTTTCCACGTCTTTATCATCTCCGTGCATTAGCAGACAAAACACACTTAAACGTAGATACAGAAACGCAAATACCTACAACAAAAGGAATGTCGCAGCAGAAGATAACACGACAAACATGCAACTAGAAATAAATAAACAAAAAGTAAGCATATTACACAGTAATAAAAAATTCCCCAAAGGACCTAATCTCACTTTCCTTTGTTTACCAACTCGACGGTGCTGCCACCTACCTCCCCAGGGCCAGCGTTTGTGTAGAGAGACGCCCCACATTGTCTGTAGAACAATCCCATCTACAATTTCCTTAATCAGATAAAAAAGAAAGAAAAAAAATCCATATTCTTTGTTCTTTTCTCACGAATAAGGTTGGTGTGACATCCGATGTAGTAGATCTTGAGATGGTTGAAGGTTGCAGTCGATGTTTACTTAATGTTCGGTGTAAGATCAGTATTTCTCACCTGAAAGAGAGAAAAAAGAAAGACATTAGCAATTAGTCACATTTTATCTTATAACTATTAACGTATGTGAATATCTTCGTAAATATCTAAAGAGGAACGTTGCAAGTTTAAGTTATCTCCTAGAGAGACACCTGTTTCATCCCTGACACTTTTTTTTTTCTTTCTTTTTTTCAGCTGAGAACTTATCTACCTCCGTTTTCTCTTGCGTCCTTTCACTTGTTACAGCTGATGAAAATCCGTGATTTGCCTGGAGGAGATTTAGAGGGGGGGAGGAGCGAAATAGGGGGGGGGGGCGGACTGAATGAGGAAAGGGGGTTAATTATCTCTCACATGAGCACATACTCATGCAACATACATTCATTTAAATTATGGAATCACGGAACGTCTTAGAGAAGGGGAATCATGCAGGAAGTTCGGAACATAATTTATGAGTAATTTGACTGGTCGTAGCGAGAAAGAGGAACGAGAGGAAACATAAATAAAGAAGCAGATAGATAGATGCAGATAGGTAGATAGATAGATAGATGAAGGAAAAGATGGAGAGACATGGGAATATAAAAATAATATATAGCTAGATAGATAGATAGTGAGAAACAAAAAAGGGAAAGAGAGAGGAAGATACATAAAAAAAGAGAGAGATAGAAAGAGAGAAAGAGAGCCAACGAAGAAGAATCATAAAATCAAGAAGCAAGAGGCCGTTCGACAGTTCCACGAGACAGGTTCCGCTACTTTGTCGACTAACCAGTCACGTCTTTTTTTCTTCTCCCTCTTTTTCTTCTTCTCTACTAGCGAGTCGGCCAAAGCTCATGGATCGAATTCAAACCGCTTTTTATTGGTGCAAAATCACTGTCAACAACCTTCAAAGTTCTTATGTACGTAGAGATGGAAGGAGGAGGGGGGGGGAGGTACTGGGTAGCCGGGGGGGGGGGTAGAGGGTAATCTATAGGAGAGGAAATAAAACAATAAAGGTTTATATCGTTGAGGGTTGCAAAAATCATTCTCTTTCTGTGTGTGTTTATGCCTGTGTGAGTGGGTATGTTTATGTGTGTGTATGTGTTTGTTTGTGTGCGTGCGTGCGTGTGTGTGTGTGTGCGTGTGTGTGTGCGTATGTGTGTGTGTGTGTGTGTGTGTGTGTGTGTGTGTGTGTGTGTGTGTGTGTGTGTGCCTATATATACGTATGTGTATGAAAGTGTATACCTGTGTATATATACACACCTGTTTTTGAATGTATCTACGGGTTTACACACAAAAAAAGGAGTCGACGCCTGCTTCTACCACTACCCGAAGCGCCGAGACCGACAGAGGAGATCTCGGGAGCATCAACTCGTCTTGACAATGTAAGATTCTCGTTACGTCCCTCGGCTTTTCCGTGACTCGTTTGGATAACTCGTTCTTCTCTTGTTTTTTTTATATTATAGATTATGCCATTTAGAGTACATGAGGCTAGGAGTTTAGGTTAATAATGTGGATGCCGAGAAGAAAATAGAGTGAGTGAGAGAAAGAGAGAGAGAGAGAGAGAGAGAGAGAGAGAGAGAGAGAGAGAGAGAGAGAGAGAGAGAGAGAGAGAGAGAGAGAGAGAGAGAGAGAGAGAGAGAGAGAGAGAGAGAGAGAGACAGACAGAGACAGACAGAGACAGACAGACAGACAGAGACAGAGACAGCGAGAGATCGAGAAAGAGAACCAAACAAACAAGGAAAGGAGAAATCCAGAGACAAAGAAAGAAAGAAAAGCAAAGAAGCTGGCCGTCGGGAGCGAACAGAGGGCCAAGAAATCACAGGAGCGTGAAGGCGTGACAGAAGGACTCCCTGCATCCTTCTCCGCCCTCTGACCGGCAGCAGGAGTAATACCAGGGTGCGAGAGGGTACAGGGGGTACGGTACAGTCAGTACGTATTCACTCAGATAATGGGTATGTATGAGTAAGATGATGATGATAAAGATAATGGTAACTATGATTAGAAAAGTAATCATGATGATGATGACGGTAATAATGATACTAATAATAACAATAATGATGATAATAACAATAATAGTAATGATGATGATGATATAGATCATGATAATAATGATAATAATAATGATAATGATATTAATAACAATTAGTATTATGATAATAACAATGGCAATAAAAATAGTAATAATAATAACAATAAGCTTCTGTTTCATCTTTATGTGTGATCTGTGTGTGTGTGTGTTTGTGTGTGTGTATGTGACAGTGTTGGATGTAATACCCGTTGTTAACGTATTGTTGTGCCTTCGTCTTGACTGCAAATGCTGACCTGTACATATACTCATGATTATAAGCCACATGTTATCATAACGTGATGAGGAACAAAGTTAGTGAAGAGTAAATATTGAAGTCGTTTTGTAAGAAAAAACAACAATGTTATAGATAACAATAAAAGCGATTTTATCACAAGAATCTACTGTGAAAATATATAGACATATGCATTGATCAAGGTATACGGAATGTATAGATACATAATTAGAGGAATAATTAGTCTTGCTAAATGCTATCAACAGTGGTAGAGAGAGAGAGAGAGAGAGAGAGAGAGAGAGAGAGAGAGAGAGAGAGAGAGAGAGAGAGAGAGAGAGAGAGAGAGAGAGAGAGAGAGAGAGAGAGAGAGAGAGAGAGAGAGAGAGAGAGAGAGAGAGAGAGAGAGAGAGAGAGAGAGAGAGAGAGAGAGAGAGAGAGAGAGAGAGAGAGAGA
>NW_028234421.1:13045085-13055085 GCF_977035675.1 Penaeus japonicus | reverse complement strand
TGATCTATCGCACACCCTCGCACCAGGTAAGACCGCCCCACGTGGCCTACTTAAGGCAAAAGACCGTGTTCCCTTCCACACAAATCAATCTATCGTTATTACACCTACAACCCTTCCTCATTCCCTATCCCCTTCCCTACCCCCCCAACCCCTTTAGCCCCGGGCATGCGTGCGTGCGTGCGTTCGGGCGCGCGGGCGTGGCGTGAGAACGATACATCACATCTCAGGGAGTGCTTCTTCGTGTTTACTTCAGCCGACGAAAACTTTCACTCGGGAAGTTGGATTGCTGCTGAGGGCCGGCATGTGGGATGCAGATGCACTCGTTCACAATACGCGTGCATTGGCACACGTATATACGCGGAGACACACACACACACACATACATACATATATGAATGCACACTCACACTCAAACACACACATACACATGTGCACACGCTCACACGCACACACACACACAACAACAGCAAAAAGCACCCCTCTCTCTCTCTCTCCCTCTCTCACTCACCCACTCTCACTCTCTGTCTCTCACCCGAGATCGATCTACTGGCCTTCAGCATCCCTCGCCAGCACCGTGTTGAGAGCCAAGCTTCTGTTCCCCAAAAAAGGAAAGATCCTTCGTCTCCCCTCCTACGCCATATCCTTCCTCCTCCATCACAGTGGCTCGTGAGGGTCTTTCGCCTTCCTCATAGTCTTCCTGCTTCCTCCTTCTGTCTCATTTCCTTTTTTTTAACCCATTATTATGGAATTATTTTCTCCCTTCTGGTTCTTAGTTGAAGAAAAGGAAGGAGAAAAAGAAAGAACGAAGGAAGAATGAGAGCAAAGACAATTTCTCCTTCACCACCGCCCACAGAAAGGGTTAACATAGCCGCGGGCGTGAGCGTGGGCGTGGTAGTAAGCCCTCGGTAGTCGGCGATGGGCGGGGTCGCGGCGAAGCAAGGAAGGTGTCGGTCTTATCAAGATCTACAAGACAAGCGACATCTCAAGAGGTCCTTCGATGTGTGGATAAGGACCCTGTCACCCAAGGACAGACTCCTGCACTTTCTAAAGCCTCTTGTGAATCCTTCTGTAATTCCTTATCCCTTCCCCTTCTCTCTCTCTCTTTCTGTCTCTCTTTCTCTCCTTCTCCCTCCCCTTTCCCCTTCGCCTCCCCCCTTACTCCTTTCCTTTCCTTATCCTTAGCCTATCCCCCTTCCCTTCCCTTCCTCCCTCTTACTCTCCACAATCCTATTCCTTTATCTACTCCTTCCCTTCCATCCCCCCTTCCCTCGTCCCTATCCCACGAAAGGACGAGAGAAGCAAGGTTTGGAAGGGAATATTGTTAGCTATTCTTCACAGATCTACAGATAGGAAGTCATTTTGATTTGGATTTTGAATTGTACCGATGCCATTAGCCCACTTAAGGACTGGTCCCTCCTTTTTTCACAATAGTATATTCTCGATCATTCATGTTTGTCTTATAATCGGTTCAATTTTTTATCACTGTCCAGTCACAAGTTATCCCAGAAATGATTATTTTCCCAGCTGACTATTTATGTTGCATTGATAACGGAAAAGCACAATAGAATAATAAATTCAAATCAAATAGAATGGCTATGAAAAGGTTAATCAACAAACATAATAAACATACGCGTAAAAAAAAGAACAACGAACATAAATAATAAAATTGATTAAAAAATAAATATGTAACACTCCCCTCCCCCCCAAACCACCCATAAAAATAAAATAAAACAGAAAATAAAACTAACCTTCAGATTATAAAAGCGAACACACAAAATTTACGAGCCGCTTGTTAATACAACAATTCTTAAACATTACGTCCCGCGGCCAGGGCGTCGGTTACTACACCAAACTGATTAACCGCCGTCACACTGATGCCAGTACAGCGTGGGAGGAGGACAGACGACGCATTGTTACCAGACGATCAATTGCGGGAAAAAACCCTTGCGTGTGTCATCTTGATTGCGTAAAGAAGGGGAATTTAAAGATATATATCATCGTCTTTTTTTTATTTTCATTCTTAAATCTCCGCTGTATCTGTAATAATTGTTGTATTTTTGTCTGTGTGTGCATGTATGCCTGTTTGTATCTCTCTATAATTCTTTTTCTTTCTATCTCTCCCCCTCTTTGTCACTGCTTCTGTCTGTTTGTCCGTTTGTCTCTCTCTCTATCTTTCGCTTCACATAAGGATTACGAGTATTACGAGTGTTCATTAACAAAGGAGTTGAGATTGTCCTTCAAGCTGTCTCTAAACTAGGTTAGCCTAAGAAATAGGCCTAGGACGAATAAATAGGCCTTAAAAATCGTAGCAAAAAAGGAAAGAAAAAAATAAGGACGCGAGATACTATTATCAATCACACTACACAAAGGCTATTATGGTTGACGCTACAACACTGGGGAAAAAATACAAAGAAAAGATTAAAATACGTCACGTTCTTATCAGCTAACGATTATACATTCTTCCTTTTTCTTCTCACGTACATGAGAGAGAGGGGGGGGGGTGAGATGGAAAGGGAGAGGGAGAGGGAGAGGGAGAGGGAGAAGGAGATGGAGAGAGAAAGAGAGAGAGAGATGGAGAGAGAGGAGGGGAGAGGAGAGGAGAGGAGAGGAGGAGAGGAGAGAGAGGGAGAAGGGAGGAGAGAGAGAGGGAGAAGGGAGGAGAGAGAGAGGGAGAAGGGAGATGAGAGAGAGAGAGAGAGAGAGAGAGAGAGAGAGAGAGAGAGAGAGAGAGAGAGAGAGAGAGAGAGAGAGAGAGAGAGAGAGAGAAAGAGAAAATAAAATATAAAGAAAATGAAAGAAAAATAGATAGATCGAGTGAGACAGGAAGATATATAGAAAAAGAAAGAAAGAAATAAAAAAAGACAGAAAGAGCGAGAGAGATAGCAACTTGGCCTTGTAAACAACAATAGCACAGCTCACTTTACGTGTTTGCTTTTGACCACATTTATCTTGTATTGGAAGCGAGTGTGAACACCTGCGGAGGGACCCGAGCGAACGCAAGAGAGAAAAAAAAGGACAAAGCAGAGAGATATTCCTGTTTCACATTCCTTTGGCCTAATACGAAGGGGAAGGCCGGCTCGCTCGCCTTCTTGGTACGGAGAATCTTACTGGAACTGAGCAGCGCGTCGGGTCAGGTGGGGTGTTGACAAACATTTATGGAGGATAATTCTTATGTAACGTTCGTGCGGGGCGTATATGCTTTGCGCACACACGTACATATATTTATACACGCACACATGCACGCACGCGCAAGCACACATGCACGCACTCACAATCACGCATACATACACTCGCAAACACACACACACACATACTCATATATCTTTATCTCTCTCTCTCTCTCTCTCTCTCTCTCTCTCTCTCTCTCTCTCTTTTCTCTCTCTCTCTCTCTCTCTCTCTCTCTCTCTCTCTCTTCTCTCTCTCTCCTCTCTCTCTCCCTCTCTCTCTCTCTCTCTCTCTCTCTCTCTCTCTCTCTCTCTCTCTCTCTCTCTCTCTCTCTATATATATATATATATATATATATATATATATATATATATCACAACGCATATGTTCTTTTGTGCAAAAGATCTCGTCACCGAAGCTCTAAAAGTCCAATTGAGAACACAGCATATCCCGCGGCCATAATCGCGGCCACAATTAGACCAAATATCGCAGAATAACGAGCAATTTCTAAAGATTACAGAATCGAGCGAACGTTAAACAGGTTAACTCCATTTGTTTTATATTTTCCTTCTTCGTTTTTTCCTCCCTTGACAATCCAGCGATTTTTTGTTCTATTTTTAGAATTAAGAATCAGAACACTTTTGCAATTGCACATCAAACGCGGCAGATTAGCATGCGATCATTTGTAATGTGTTGCAAACTGGATCAGCTTTAATTAGTATTGGCCAAAGGTGCTAACTATTCCGTCAGTATAATGAGAGAAGGCTAGTACACATAACACGTAGCTTGCAGACCACTTCAGCAACTATCCACTGGGTTTGCAGGGAACGTTGGTAAACTGGACTGCATTTCACAACATGGAGGGAAAAAACTTGGTCTATTTACTTTTGGCTGATGTTTTCGCCTACGAGAACATCAGAGCTTCGTTTTATCTCCAAAAAATAATTACTACTCGTAATTACTCGTATTTCTGACGGATTTAGAACAATGCAGAAAAAAACGGCGAAATAGGGGCATAGGATAGATAGCTCAATTAATAAAAAAAATAGAGATATAAAAGTATCTGGCACCTCATGACCAGCGGCACGATTCAAGGCTAAAATAAATTTGCGTTCGTATGTTCATCGGAGGTGCTGACGTCATCGGCCACCTGACCAACGGCCAATGAGATTGTCTAATTTTTTTCAAAGAGAGGATGGATGGGGTGGGGGGGTGGGGGGAGGTCGAGGGAAGGGGAGGAGTGGGAGTAGAGGGAGAAAGGGGGGTGGGGGGGAGGGAGTCGAGGGAAGAGGGAAGGGGAGGAATGGGAGTTGAGGGAAGAAGGTTGGGAGGGGGAGGGTCGAGGGAAGGTGGGGGAGGAGTGGGAGTTCGGGGAAGAAGAAAGGGGGGAGTGAGAGACGAGGGAAGAGAGGGAAGGAGTGGGGGGGGAGAGGTGGAGGAGCAGAGGATAGTCAAAGGGGAAAACAAAGACACATTCATCAGGTCTTATTTGCTAGCGCCGTTCCGACAAAGACCTAAATTTGTTGGAGATAAAATGGCGTGGTAATGGACAGGTGGGAGAATGCAGCGGAAATGGGGCCTGTGAGAGGCGCGAAGACAAATTAGTCTGGCGGAGGGAGTATGACGACTGAAGAAGAAGAAGAGGAAGAAGAAAAAAAGGAAAAACAAAAGAGAAATGAAAACGAAAACGTAAAAGAAGAAGAAGAAGAAAGAGAAGAAAGAAGAAGAAAAAGAAAAATGTGCAAAATAAAAGACTGGTGCAAGGCAGGGAGGGAGAGGGAGGGAAGGAGGGAGGGAGAGAGGGAGGGAGGGAGGGAGAGAAGGAAGGAAGGTGAGAGGGAGCGAAAAAAAGGTGCTTGTAAGGGTGGAGTTCCGACCACGCTCCCTCACCTATCCCTTAATTACCTGAAATCAAAGAAGGTGCGAGGCAAAGCGAGGAAGAAGAGGGAGAGAAAAGGGTGCTTGGAAGGGTGGAGTTCTTGGGCTAAATATCCCCCCTTGGAGTCTGAAGGCGGTTTCAGGCCAGCGAAGTGTCCAGTCATGGAGGGATCGGGCAGCCAAGGAGAGCCGGTGGGGGACTTTAGGATTCTCTACGCTGGATAATCAGGTGGATTAAGGAGATGGATTTTTAAAAGGTTTTATTTCTTATATGCTGAAGTTGGATTAGGATATATGATTGTTTTTCTGATGTACTGAAGATGGATTAAGATATATATAAATGCTTTTACTTCAGATACACTAGAGTTGCATTAAGATTTAGGAAAAAAAACTTATTCCAGATACACTGAAGTCGAAATAGGAAGGTGTATGAAAAATACCTCAGACACAGGGAAGTTTCAATCTTTTTAATCGATTCATTTTTCACCAAGCATGCATTACATCACTTTCAATGGAGATGTAACATAGCAACACAGTAGTCTTTATGAACGTGTCTTCAACAATCAAGATTCATGTACACAAACCTAATTAGATACACGCTGGCAGTCAGATGTTTGGAAAAACATTTCAGGAAAACAACCTGGTTCCTTTTTCCTCACGAAAGATTCTTATCACATCATAACATGGAGCAGAGAGAGAGAGAGAAAGAGAGGAAGAGAGAGAGAGAGAGAGAGGGAGAGAGAGAGAGAGAGAGAGAGAGAGAGAGAGAGAGAGAGAGAGAGAGAGAGAGAGAGAGAGAGAGAGAGAGAGAGAGAGAGAGAGAGAGAGAGAGAGAGAGAGAGGAGAGAGAGAGAGGGAGAGAGAGAGAGAGAGAGAGAGAGAGAGAGAGAGAGAGAGAGAGAGAGAGAGAGAGAGAGAGAGTGAAAGTGGAAGGAAATGACCGGGATTAGGGAGAGGTTGAGAGGGAAATAGAGAGAGAAAAAAAGAGAAAGAGAGAGATAGATAGATAGATAGATAGATAGAGAGAAAGAAAGAGAGAGAGAGAGAGAGAGAGAGAGAGAGAGAGAGAGAGAGAGAGAGAGAGAGAGAGAGAGAGAGAGAGAGAGAGAGAGAGAGAGAGAGAGAGAGAGAGAGAGAGAGAGAGAACGAAAGAGAAAAGACAGAGACAACGGAAGAGAGAAAGAACTAGATAAACAGAAAGATAACAAAACATATAAATAGCTAAATAAGCAAACATATAGACCAAAATAGATAAGCGAAAGATAAAAAAAGAAAAGAAAATCATCTGTAGAAACCTCGAAGGTTAAACGCAGACGTGACCATCTTAATAAACATAATTCTAAGCATTCTCGGAAAGAAGAATAATGCCGGACGACCTTGAGCCGTGTGATGAGTAAAGGGGGGGAGGGGGGAGAGGGGAGGGGGATGGGTGAGAGGAAAAGGGAGTGGGAGGGGAGGGGGGGAGAGGGAGAGGGAGAGAGAGGAAGGGGGAGGAAGGATGGGGGCGAGACAGAGGGGGAGAGGGTGGAGGGAAGGGCAGGAGAGAGAGAGAGGGAGAAAGAGAGAGAGAGAGAGAGAGAGAGAGAGAGAGAGAGAGAGAGAGAGAGAGAGAGAGAGAGAGAGATAGAGATAGAGATAGAGAGAGAGAGAGAGAGAGAGAGAGAGATAGAGATAGAGATAGAGAGAGAGAGAGAGAGAGAGAGAGAGAGAGAGAGAGAGAGAGAGAGAGAGAGAGAGAGAGAGAGAGAGAGAGAGAGAGAGAGAGAGAGAGAGAGAGAGAGAGAATAGGGGAAAGAGGAGGGGGAAGGGAGGAGGGTGTGGGGGAAAAAGAGGAGAGAGAGAGAGGGGAAAGGAGAAGGAAGAGAGAAGTAGAAGTAGGAGAAGAAGGTTGAAGAGAGTGATGAGGGAGAGGGAGGAGGAGAAGGAGGAGGAAGAAGAAGTAGAGGAAGGAGGGGAAGGAGGAGGAGGAAGTAGAAGGAGGAGGGAAAGGAAAAGGAGGGGAAGTAGGAAGAGGAAGTAGAGGAAAAAGGGGAAGGAGGAGGATAGGGAGGATGAGGAGGAGAAGAAGAGGGAAAAGAGAAAGGGAGAAGGGAAGGAAGAAGAGAGAGAAGAGAGAAAAGAAAGAATAGAGGAAGAAGAGAGAGGAGAGAGAAAAGAAAGAATAGAGGAAGAAGAGAGAGGAGATTTAGAGGGGAAGGGGAAGGAAGAAGAGAGGGAAGAGGGAGGGAGAGGGAGGCGGGAGAGGAGAGACTGCATCACCTCTCCAAGACTGAGATGACGAAGATGGCAAGACATTTACCGATGTTTTTTCTCTATTCAAGGTTAAACATCAACGGATTCGGAGGTTCTTGGGTTGAAGTGCTGTTGCAGGGGAGTTTTCAGAGAGGGTCTTTGATATATACATCTATGTATATCTACCTACATCTTTATCTAGCTAGTTAAGCTTATCTTAACCTATATATATTTATATATTCATCTACATCTAATTATCTATCTGTGCCTATGTGTGAGTGTGTGCGCGTGTTTCTGCGGATCTCCGTGTATGAATGTTCATGCATGTTCGTGAATGTTCACACATATTCATCAATGTTCATGCATATTCGTGAATGTTCATGCGTATTCGTGAATGTTCATGCATATTCGTGAATGTTCATGCATATTCGTCAATATTCATGCATATTCGTCAATGCTCATGCATGTTCGTCATTGCTCATACATATTCAAGAATGTTCACGCATATTCGTCAACATTCATACATATTCGTCAAAACACATACATATTCAAGTGTAGGTATGCAAGCACGTAAAGACATCTAGACCGCACGTGTCCAATGTATGAATACATATTGATTAAAAGATCTTCCCGGACCGCTCCATTACCGAAAGCACAATGCCAATTTGGAATCTTAATTACTTCGCTTTTAAACATGTATGAGGAATCAACAAAGTCCGACATGCGAGTCTGTTGAAGTTAAAGACGAGTTATTCGTTGTGTGTTCATGTGTGACGGACAGAGAGGGAGAGAGGGAATGAGTGGAAGGGAGCGTGTGTGGGAGCGAATGAGGGAGTGGGTGAGAGAGGGAGAGTGAGAGAGAGAATGGAAGAGAGTAATAGAGAGAGAGAGAGAGGAAGAGAGATATAGAGGTAGAGATAGATAGATAGATAGATAGAGAGAGAGAGTGAGAGACTGAGAGAGAGATAGAAAGAGAGAGAGAGAGAGAGAGAGAGAGAGAGAGAGATAGAGATAGAGATAGAGATATAGAGATATATATAGAGAGACAGAGAGATAGAGAGAGAAAGCGAGAGCAAGGAGAGGAAACTGATAGTGACAAAGTCCATAATAAGGATCATGACTACAATAAAAAGGATGTGAGTAATGATGTTAGGGATAATTCTAGTAAAAGTGATAGTGATCACAAAGATAATTATCATAAGTATAGCCAGGATGAAGAAGAAAGATGAAAGACGAAAGAAGAAAGAAGATGAATGAGAAAATAAGAAAAAGGCTAAAAAGAAAAGAGGGGGAATCAAAATAAAGAAGGAAGAAGAAAACAAAACAGATGAATCAAAATAAAAAAGAAAGAAAAAAAAGAAGAAAATAGGAAGAATAAAGCTAAAGAAATAATAATAAGAACACAAAACAAGAAATCACAGATCAACCAAATTAAAGATAGAAAAGAAGGGAAAAGAAAAAAAGAAGAAAAAAAAAAAAGTCAAACCAAAAGGTGAAGAACCAAAACGAAGACAAGAACCCGGCGCCGCGCCCCGACCCCGCGGCGGCCCTCGGAGCCCCCGATCTTTGCCGCGAGCCACGTGTGCGCCAGCACTGGGCGGCCTCGTGCTTCCTTCCTTGCACCGGACACGCCCAGGCTGCCCACGAGACAACTGTGATCACGCCCGAATACTTGGAGAGAGAGAAAAAAAAAAACACTATCACGCCCATGCTGCTCGTAAAACAGCTTTGAACACGCCCATGATGCTTGGAAAACAGCTAAGATCACGCTCATACTGATTGTAAGACAGTATCAATCAGGCCTAGCTGCTTCCTAGACAGCTACAATTACGCCCATGCTGCTTGCAAAACGGCTGTGATACGCCCATGCTGCTTGCAAAACAGCTGTGATACGCCCATGCTGCTTGCAAAACAGCTGTAATCACGCCCGTGCTACTTGCAAAACAGCTGCAATCACGCTCATACTTTTCACGGCCACGTGGCATTGATCATTATCAGGTACGTTTCTTATAATTTCGTATATGAACATTCTCGTTTGTGTCTCTCTACGTATGGATGAAGGTAAGAAAAAAAAAAGGCGTAGACATAAAAATAAAAAAAAAATGAAGTAAAGCAGAAAGAAGAAAGGGAATAAAAAATAAAAAATAAAAAATAAAAAGAAAGAGAAATATTAATAAAAAACAAGTAAAAACAAAACAAAAACAAACAAACAGACAAAAACAACCTATATTTAATAACAAAAATTTAAAAAGGCGATTTGTGGTGATAGCGAAAGAGGTGGAGGGGGAGAAGGGGGGCGGTAAGTCCTCCCCCCCCACACACACACCCTTTAACTTGTTCATTCACATAAAAAAATCAATGATATAACGTTGCTTTGTTCAACTTTTACTTCAGTTGAAAAGAAATAAGTACAATTAAGACAAAAATAAGGAACAAAAAAATGATTCTTTGTTGTTTTATCATTTGTGTTATTAATGCGTTTTGTTATGATTTAATTAAGATTAACATATCATTATCCTTCTTTTATTGTACTTATATCATTATTGTTGCTATCATCATTATCATTAATTATTATCATCATCACTGATGTTGTTGTCATCATCGTTATCTGAATTGCCACCATTATTGTAATCATCACCATTATTAAGATTATCATCATTATTACCAGCAGCATTATTATCATCATGGCTATAATCTTTATCATTCTCATTACGATTATCAAAAT
>NW_028234421.1:13017585-13027585 GCF_977035675.1 Penaeus japonicus | reverse complement strand
AATAATAATAATAAAAAAAAGATAATCAAGACGACACAACAAAGAGCTCACACTGCATCCACGAGCGAAGGAGCCACGGCGGGATGGAGCCATATCAAGCAGGAGCCACAGCAGGAGCCACAGCAGGAGCCATAGGAAGCAGGAGCCACAGCAAGAGCCATAGGAAGCAGGAGCCACAGCAGGAGCCACAGCAAGAGCCATAGGAAGCAGGAGCCACAGCAGGAGCCACAGCAAGAGCCATAGGAAGCAGGAGCCACAGCAGGAGCCACAGCAAGAGCCATAGGAAGCAGGAGCCACAGCAAGAGCCATAGGAAGCAGGAGCCACAGCAGGAGCCACAGCAAGAGCCATAGGAAGCAGGAGCCACAGCAAGAGCCACAGCAAGAGCCATAGGAAGCAGGAGCCACAGCAGGAGCCACAGCAAGAGCCATAGGAAGCAGGAGCCACAGCAAGAGCCATAGGAAGCAGGAGCCACAGCAAGAGCCATAGGAAGCAGGAGCCACAGCAGGAGCCACAGCAAGAGCCATAGCAAGCAGGAGCCACAGCAGGAGCCACAGCAGGAGCCACAGCAAGAGCCATAGCAAGCAGGAGCCACAGCAGGAGCCACAGCAAGAGCCATAGCAAGCAGGAGCCACAGCAGGAGCCACAGCAAGAGCCATAGCAAGCAGGAGCCACAGCAGGAGCCACAGCAAGAGCCATAGCAAGCAGGAGCCACAGCAGGAGCCACAGCAAGAGCCATAGCAAGCAGGAGCCACAGCAAGAGCCATATCAAGCAGGAGCCACAGCAGGAGCCACAGCAAGAGCCATATCAAGCAGGAGCCACAGCAGGAGCCATAGGAAGCAGGAGCCACAGCAGGAGCCACAGCAGGAGCCATAGAAAGCGCCAGACACAGCAGGAGCCACAGCAGGAGCCACAGCAAGAGCCATAGGAAGCAGGAGCCACAGCAGGAGCCACAGCAAGAGCCATAGGAAGCAGGAGCCACAGCAAGAGCCATAGCAAGCAGGAGCCACAGCAGGAGCCACAGCAAGAACCATAGCAAGCAGGAGCCACAGCAGGAGCCACGGCAGGTTCGGCAGGTCGAGCCACAACGAGGCGGCGCGGGTGGGGGTCACGCTGTGGTTTTCTGGCGGCGCGGGCTCTATGACGAGGGGAAGGTGGGGGATGGGGGGGGAGGGGGGGAGGAAGGGGTTAAGAAGAGGGGGAGGGGAGGGCGTGCCATGTGCGTGATCTGTCTTGACTGTTTATGGGCTCTTGACACATGACTTATTTTTCTTTTGTTCTTTTTATCGATCTATCTATCTGAATATATATACATACACATACATACATACATACATACATATATATGTATATATATACACACACATATGTATATATATATGTATATACATGTATATATGCATATATAAATATATATATATATATATATATATTATATATATATATATATATATATATATATATATATATTATATATATATTAATATATATGTATATACATAAATATATTCACACTCACACACACACACACACACACACACACACACACACATATATACATATATATATATATATATATATATATATATATATATATATATATATATATATATATATATATATATACAAAGTATACAAAGAAGTTTTTTGCAAATAAAATGTATAACAGAATAGGAAAAGGGAAACTGCGACAGCAGCAACAAAAACAAAACAAAAACAAAATAACTATAAATAAAGAAACAAACAAACGCACACGAGTCACGCACATAAATTAGCATAAACACGCATGTGTCTTTACGCCTAATCACGGGCGGAGTTAGACTAACAATGGGCGTGTGGGCGAGGAATTCGGTGTGTTTATGAGTGCCTTTTGGGATTCAAGAACTGCTCTCTCAGGATTTTATTTTCATCATTATCATTACCATTGGTATCATTACCACCATCATTATTATTATCATTATTATCATCATTATCATCACTGTCTTAAAGCTAACAATCATTTCTCATTTAGGTGAGGATGGAAAAAGGTTCAGTACGAAGGAAAGAATAAAGGAAAGAATGAAGGAAGGAGAGAAGGAATAAGATAAGGAAGAAGATAGAAGGAAAGAATATAAAAGTAACGACAGTAAGATTGGAGAAGGACTTTGATGATGAAAAGGAAATTAGAATAAAAGAGGTGAGAGTAGATGAGGAAACGAACGAAAAACGAAAAAAACAACAACAAAACAACAGCTACATAATCGAAAAAAACAACAGCAAAAAACATTAGTGGAAAGAATAAAAAAATAAAATATGAAACAAACTGAATCACTGAAAAGATTGCTATGTGAAGAAGTGAAGAATTAACTAAAAAAAGAAAGAAAAAAATAAAAAGAAATAAAAATAAAAATAAAAACCATAAGAACCAATGCGAAAGAGGGAAACAAGCAAACAAACAAAGGAGCAAGGGAACAAGAAAACGGAATATTCATAATGAGATAAATATTTACGCTTGTTTGTCTGCATGCATGCGTTTCTGCTTGTGTGTACGTGGCCATTTAACTATGCGTGTGGGTTTACTTATGTGTCCTTGTGTGTGTTTGTGTGTGTGTGTGTTTGTGTTTGCGTGTGTGTTTGTGTGTGTGGGAGTATTCTTACTTATCTTACCATCTAAATACAATAGCTTTCGTTACTTACAAAGCGAGGCATTTTCACTCATCCAAATCTCAAACCTCATCTTTACACAAAGAACAACAAACAAATAAAAAAATAAAAAAAACACAAGTCCGCATAACTTAATCTAATGACATTGAACTTGTACTTGTAACCCTGAAATATAATTAGTTATTCTTATGCTCCTAGGCAAATGGGGAGGAGGGGAGGAGGAGGGGGAGGAGGGGAAGGGAGGAGGAGGAGGAGGGGGAGGGGAGGAGTAGGAAGAGGAGGAAGGGGAGGAGGAGTTGGTGGAAAATTGAGACGAGAATATTTTATAGGTTATCATTATCATTGCTATTATTATTATTGATATTGTTATTGATATTATTATCATTATCACCATAATCATTATCAATATCAACATTTTTTATATCATTATCATTAGTATCACTTTGTTATCATTATCATCCTTATCCTCACTATCATCCTTATTATCCTCCTTATTGTCATTATCATTATCATCATTCTTATTATTATCATAATCCCTTTCGTATCAAACATTCTCCTTTTATGAGACCATTTCCTCCACCTCTGCAACGCCCCTCCAAACAAGAAAGCGGTCGTCCTTTATCTCGGTGCAAAGTCGCTTCTTAAGATCATTGCTAACATTACTTTCCTCTTCAATCAAAGTTAGTGAATCAACTTATCAACTTTGAATCTCGGGCTTCTGATAACTTCAAGTTTTCGACTCGAAGGAATTAGCTTAGATTCATTTTTTTATTTATCTATTCTATCAATTATTATTTTCTGATTTTCCTAATCTTATATTTGACTAGATCCTTAGACTCTGTTTGGCTTTTGTTTATTCCTTTGTCCTCCTCCGATGTTCCTAATTCTATGTGTCCTTAGAATATTGATAATCAATTGCAGATGGCTATTATAGAAAATATTCGCCATTGATATTAACTTGGCTCTCCTTATGAAAGTCTTCTACGTATTTGGAAAACGAAGAATCAGGTCAAATCTAAACCAAAGGCGAGTAAAGCAAGGGTTGAAAATATGAACGAAAGAAAATAAAGGAAATAGGAAAAAAGAGCAAATGAAGAAAACAAAATAAAATGAAAAAAAAAGAAAAAAAGAAAAAAAAATAGGACAAGAGAGAAACAAAAAATGAAAAGAATATTAAAACTGAACAAAGGAAAAGAAAAAAAAGAGTACTTACAGAGAAAAGAAGCAAAAGAAATATAAACTAAGATGAGCCAAGGATTGCCAATGAGAAAGAGCTCTGAGCATTGCCCGACCTCTTGACCTCTTGCAACACCCCACCCCCTCTTCCTCCCCCATCCCCTCGAATGCCCCTCTCCCCCCCCCCTCCCCCTCTCTATCCCTCCCCCTCCCTCTCCTTCTGACTTCGTTATAAATTTCGATTCAAGGCGAAGGTACTATTAAAACCTTCTCCTTGTGCTTTGTATGCATTTATTCCTTCGTAATGGCTGCCACACCTTCGTTCGAACACTCTCATTCTCTTTCTTAAACTCTCAAATTAACTTCTCTGTTTCTTTCTAACTAATGTGAGAGGTGAGTAAGATAATAGATGTCTATAAAAACTGGCATTTTCATGTATAGGAAACTTTATGAGGCATTCATATGTATAAGAAACTCCGTGTTATGAATATATGATCAATAGAAATGGCATATGCAAAATGTTACACGTATAAGAAAGTGAAATACAACCGCACCCACAAGCACACGCAAACACACACACAACCAGATACAGACACTCGCGCGCGTGTCCAAGCGAGTTCACACACACACACAAGCAGACGTACAAACGTACACACACCTTCACACACGCACTCGCGAAAGCAAACACACCCACAAAAGCACACGTACAATCACCAAACCTAAACATCCTAATCCACGTAAAAATAGAAAGAAAAGAAAAGAAAAGAAAAAAACACTCGATATGTATAACACACAAACAACAACAAAGATTACAATAAAGGATGGCAAACAAACCGTGAAACCCGCTGCCTGTTCACTCAGACCAACCTGGAAGAAGAAAGGAATATTAGACGGACAGAATGAAAACGAATAAATGGTGGCATAGGAATGAAGAAGTGAGAAGATATATATATATATATATATATATATATATATATATATATATATATATATATATATATGTGTGTGTGTGTGTGTGTGTTGTGTATATATATATATATATATATATAATTACATATATATATGTATATATAATTACATATATATATATAAATATATATATATATATATATATATATATGTATATATATATATATATATATATATATATATATATTATATATATATATATATATATACACACACACACAGTACATTACACACACACACACACACACACACACACACACATATATATATATATATATATATATATATATATATATATATATGAATATATATGAATATTAAATATGAATATAAAAAACAGTATACATATATCTATCTATCATCACGAGACAATTTGTTCCTTGGGCTGACCAGCTGTGCCATCCTCACCGAACAGTCTCTGCTTTGAGTTCCTCTCGCATGGAGACTGCTTTGGGGATGCAGTCAGGAACAAGTGAAAAGGCAAAGTAGAGGCCTCAAGGTGACATTATTTGCTTGGGGCTCTTACGAAGAGGAACATCTCTGCTTTCCTTTCAGTAGTACAAACCTTCCACCAGGCATTTACATATATGCGCAAGGACGGCCCTTATTGGCTCTCCGTACCAAGGCTCAGGCGAAACTGCGCATTCACTGCCATTGATCCTTGCGACATATGTAGAAGTACCTCACTGATCAATTTTCTGGGCTGATTCCGACCATCAGACACTTGTGTTTATAAGCTGATTTGCAACTGATGAACAACTTAGTGAAATCTGACTTACAACTCTTTGTTGACACTGCATTCATTTATTCTTAGTTATAGATTGTTTTTTTTTGCGACTTTGCCTCGTAAACAGGTGATTCGCAGCGAAGTTCGTGGCTCACGACAAAGCTGACCCGACCTTGCCCACGTTGCACCTCCGACATGATCCTTGACATGACCTGCAGTGTCGCGTTTCCGAGATCGTGACCCACTCGAACGTTCCGAACTCAGCACTATCGTAAACTATAAGGTTTTATTCGTTTCCCCCATTTTCTGTTCCTTTTTTCATTAGCCTCCAGGCTTCTCAAAATACTTCACTGAAAATATACAAAGCATTTTTTTTCTATATCTGATTGTACAAGAACGACGAGGTCATTCTGCTTCAATTCAAGATTCAAGTTGCAATTCGACCGTTGCAGAGAGAGAGAGAGAGAGAGAGAGAGAGAGAGAGAGAGAGAGAGAGAGAGAGAGAGAGAGAGAGAGAGAGAGAGAGAGAAAGTGAGAGAGATCGGGGACATGGCTTGAAGGGAGAAAACTGGAGGCCATTTTAGCAATAAAAAAGAATCAACAATAAAAGCAATGCAAGATGTAATAGTATGTAATAGCAATAGCAAAATCCTATTCAAGGTAGTAATAATGACAGATGTTAATAATAATAGTAACAGAAATAGTAGTTTAAGTAATAGTGATAATGCTATTGGTAAAAGTAGAAATTCTATAAATTATAGAATTTACACTAGTAGTAGTATTATAGTTGTTATTATCATCGTAGCTAGTAATACTGGAGTAGTAGTAGTAATGGTAGTTATAGTAGCAATAATAATAGTAGAAGTGGTAGTTGTAGCAGAAACAGTACCGGTTGTAAGCGTAGTATAAACAACAGGAGTGGAGTAGGTATTAATAATAACAGTAGTAGTAATAATAGTAATATTATTGATTGTATTGGCATTAGTTTGGCAGAAGCTAACATACGGTATCTGTGTTACTTAATGTTTACAGTAACAGAAGTGAGTAGTTGTAATAATCGTAGCAACAGTAGTTGTAGTACTAGTGGTAATGGTACTGTCCCGTAATATTCATGTTTTTACCACTGTCATTACCACTATTGACGTGAACGTGAAAGAAAATTCATTTTCTTACATAGACAGAACAGAGATATTACTCACATACACCAACATGAATGCAATCACACACACACACACACACACACACACACACACACACACACACACACACACACACACACACACACACACACACACACATGTAAGCATAATAGCGTTATACTAATGTACAAGGGGAGAAGGGATCGGGTTCTGAGTCGCTCACCTTGTTGCGGTACGTCGCAAAATCTGACTCATCAGCCCAGCCTGAGTCTGTTGGAGAATTATCCTAACTAACTCTGTGCTCAAAGGAGTCTTCTGGAGTCTTCCTCGTAGTCTTGAGTGTCGGACACATCAGAAGTCTCAAATTCTGACTCGTCACTCTGGTTCGAATCAGTGATGGGTTCGTAGTCGTTGAAGGGCTGACTCGTCCTCAGAGGTTTGTTTTGTGGTTGCATCAGCTGATCACTGTCTTTGTCCGTATTCAGTAAGATGGGGATACAGGCAGCACTCCACAAGGACTCTCGGGTTCCTCATGATCGGACACGTCGTTTGTCTCATACGTTTCAAAATCTGCGTAGTTACTCCTGCCCGAATCAGGTTCGTAGTTAATATGTGGATGATGTGTTTCCGACCTCCCTGACTTCCTCCTTGCTGCCAGTCAAGATGGACGTCTCGAGATCCGAGTCTTCAATCCGATCCGAATCAGTGTCGGATACCTATGTTTCCAGGTGGGACTTGTCTTTTATTAAGTACCAGTGCTTCAGGTAAACCTCCTCCTCAACTCTTATTTTGAATGAAGGCATCAATCCAGATTGATTTACGCTGTTGACCGGTGGCTTTATATCGACAACAGTAAAGAGCAGCCCAAGAGTTGACAGGAATTACTCCGAACTCAAACAGGCCGTCAAGGTCGCTGTAGAATTCGCTGAGAAGTCCTTCCGGCAAGTCGTCTTTAGCAGAGGCGTTCTAAAGTGTCGACGTTTCGGGTATCGCCAGAGAACCCGGCGTTCTCACATGAGGCGAATATCTCAAGTAATGCCAGAAGATTAACGGAGATTGGGGTCTATTTTCTTTATATACTAAGGTATTGATTAATTACTGGTTAAATTAAGAAGTTAAACACGCATTACTGCATGTTCGCGTGTGCGATTTTATCCGTCTATGTGTTTGCGGTTATCTTCATGCCTTCGTAATTATGAAAATGATAATACTTATAGTATGAATGTTAATATCATTGTTAATAAAAAGGATTTGATGGTAGCAACAATAATGATGACTATAATGATAGTAATACTAAAAATGATATTAATGATAATGAAAATATTAATGATAATGATGAAGATTATGACAGATGTTAGATAAAGAAGAAGAAACAGGAAAAAAAGAGAGTCTAAAACAAACCACAAATCCTAAATCAATCAGCGCTCATCACACGAAATGACGTCATACGAAGGTGAAACTGCACTCAAGGAAGCACCTCCCACTCTCCCCCTCTACCCACCTCAGCCCACGCGGGCGCTGTCCCACTAAGCCACAGGTGACCCACTCTTGCAAGGCCATCCAGCCCGCCCACAAAACGCCCACACGCCCTCGGATCCAATCAAAACTGCAAAACTATTTTACGCTTGCAGGTAAGATCGCTCGAACGTTTCCGATCTCCAATTTCTCTTATCTTTTCGTGTTATCAGTTTTCTTACAAGAATAATGGCGGGTATTAAAAGTTTTGTTTATCTTTGTTTTCTTGTTTCTTTTCTCCAGCACTTTCTTGTGATGTTTCCTGTTCTTTGTTGTTCTTTGCTTTCTGTTATTTGAGTGTAAATTCTCTTTTTCTTTTTTTCTTTTTTTGTTCTTCACCTATTTTCATAAAAGTGATCGATTATGTAGCACTGGCTGCATCTGAACACCGGTCACGCTAATGGTGATTTAAATTAGCATGATTATTCTTGATTTGATGAAGGGAAGATTTTCTGCCCCTTGAAATATAATGGAGACAGACTTATCATTTAATATTGGTAGGGAAATAATTCTTCGCTCTCTCTCTCTCTCTCTCTCTCTCTCTCTCTCTCTCTCTCTCTTTCTCTCTCTCTCTCTCTCTCTCTCTCTCTCTCTCTCTCTCTCTCTCTCTCTCTCTCTCTCTCTCTCTCTCTCTTCTCTCTCTCTCTCTCTCTCTCTCTTTCTCTCTTCTCTCTCTCTCTTCTCTCTCTCTCTCTCTCTCTCTCTCTATCTCTCTCTCTTCTCTCTCTCTCTCTCTCTCTCTCTTTATATATATATATATATATATATATATATATATATATATATATATATATATATATATATACATATATATATATATATATATATATATATATATATATATATATATATATATATATATGTGTATATATATATAACACACACACACACACGCAATATATATATATATATATATATATATATATATATATATATATATATATATATATATATATATATATATATATATATATATATATATATATATATGGGTGTGTGTTGAGTATATGGTTACACTTGAGACATCAGGACATCATAAGGAAATCGGAATAGGAGAAAACATGTTAACATTTCACGCATTTTGACCTTCTCGTCGGTCCGATATTCCTCAGGACTAAACAAGGTCTCTTCCGCCACTCCCCCGTTGGCAAGTGACCTTTCAGTGTGTTTAAAAATACAGAAAGTCAGTTATAAACGGACACTGCGAAGTAAATAACCTGAAATGATGTAGCATGATACAGAGCAACTGAAAATTGTGTACATGTGCTTTGAAAGTTCTTGCAGAAGTTTTAAACAACTTAGGATTTGGAGTATATATATATATATATATATATATATATATATATATATATATATATATATATATATATATATATATATATATTCTACATTATATAATTTACGTTCATTAACAAAGCAGCATACAAAAGATTAAGATTATTTCTCAAGCGAATGATACACTGTATGATTATACTTTCAATCACCTATTGTACAGCCTTTATAAAAGATGTTAAAATCGTAAAAAAGAAGAAAAAAACAGAGAGCTTTGGAAATTGGGGGATATAATCACTTACATTCACTTGCAAGTACAAAAGATTCGCAAAAATGCACCGTAAAATCCTCCGCCATTGCAGGGAAGGGCACACGTCACGGTGGCAAGTTTTTGCAAGCTGGACTTAATCTGAGCTTGCAGTGAACTATGACTTTATTGCTCACATATTGCTCGTGAGTCTTGGGAGGATAAGGGAGGAAGGGAGAAGAAGGGAGGGTGGGAGGGAGGAGAAGGGGGTGAGTGGGAGAGAACAAAGGGAGTAAGGGAGTGGGAGAGGACA
>NW_028234421.1:13010085-13012585 GCF_977035675.1 Penaeus japonicus | reverse complement strand
CACCCATTTCAACCACCCCCTCTCTCTCACCTTCTCCAACCACCCCTTGTCTATCTCACCCTTTCCCAACCCTCCTTCACTCTCTCTCCTTTTTAACCCGCCCCCATTCCCCATTCCCCCCTTTCTCTCCCCATCTCAAATCCTCTCTCTTGCCCCCCATTTCATCTACCCCTCTGCCCCCCCCCCACACTTTTTTCATTCCTTTTTAACCTCGCCCCTCTCTCTCTCTCACTCCCCCCCTCACCCCCCCATCCGTTTTAACCTCACCTCCTGCTCTACATGTAGGCTGCAACATGCAAATCAGGCTGTAAAATTGCTCATGCACGTTCATATGCGTGTGCACTTGGCTGGTCGCGTGCACGGCCAGCTCTTCTTCCCACCGAACCTCCCCAATTAAAACTAGAGAGAAAGATAGTGATTATAATGTTTATGAGGGCAATAGTGATAATACTGTTACTATTAATGATGATTGTAAACTCGTAATATCAATATCAACGACAATTATGATAATGACAATAAGCAGTAGTGATAATGAGGTTGATGGTGATGTCAATTAAACATCTATAATGATGATTACTACACTGATAATGGTGATATGGATTATTTTCTTTATCATTTTTCGCTTCATCATCAAAATATTATTTTTCTTCTTATTCTACTATTTCTCCTTCTTCATCAAAATCATCCTCTTTTTTCTTTTTGTTTAGCCTACACTCATTCATTTTCGTAACCGTCTTCATTCTTTTTCTTTTTAATTTTGTGACAAGACGCCGTTTCACTTAGGTTGAAGGAGGCAAGGAAGGAAGGGAGAAGGAAGGGAGGGAGAAGGGATGGAGGAAGGGAGGGAGAGAGAGAGGCAGGGATAAAGAAAGGGAAGAAATAAATAATAAAAAATAATAATATGGACGGAAAGGAAGAAAAAAAAGGAAAGAAAAAAGAAGAAAAAAAAAGGATAAAGGAGCAAAGACGGAAAGTGTGAAGAAAATTTCCCCTGTGAGTCTCTGGCCTCTTAATCATCGAGTATTTTCATGGCGGATATTTCCCCTTAAATTATTGTGCATTTTCTTCATTTTGAATTTCCATGCAATTTCTTTGATCTTTTCCTTCCCCCACCCCCCTCCCCGCGTCTCTCTCTCTCTCTCTCTCTCTCTCTCTCTCTCTCTCTCTCTCTCTCTCTCTCTCTCCCTCATTCTCATTGACATTATATAAATAAACAAAATTACACAAATTCTAAGAACAAAGTTAGTATTACTATCATTATTTTTTTCTCAATATTTTTCTTCCTTTTGGCTTGGAGTGTCGCCAACCCTCTCCTTCCCCAACCCCTTATCCCTATTTCACTTCTCCTTCCCCTTTCTCTATCCCCCTCCATCCCTAACTCACTCCCCTCCCCCCTCTCCCCCACTAACACCCAACCTTTCCACCCTCTACCCCAATGCTTCCCTCCCTCCACCCCTACTCCTCCCTCCATCCCTCCCCCCCCCCCCCCCACCAACCCCAACTCAGCAGGCATTAACCATACTTAAAGCCACGACCTGCCAGTACTTGCCCCTTCAGGTGTGGCTTCTGGCAACACTCCCTTCCTCGCTCTGGCAAATGAACCCGTCATTATCCTGTCATTATCAGATAATTAGCTCGTCGGGGGGAAGAGAGAGAGAGAGAGAGAGAGAGAGAGAGAGAGAGAGAGAGAGAGAGAGAGAGAGAGAGAGAGAGAGAGAGAGAGAGAGAGAGAGAGAGAGAGAGAGAGAGAGAGATGGGGGTGGGAGATTAACAGAAAGAGAGGTAGGTAGATAGATAGATAGATAGATAGATAGAGAAAGAGAGAGAAGGGAGGAGAGAAACAGAAACAGAGGTATATATATATATATATATATATATATATATATATATATATATATATATATATATATATAGAGAGAGAGAGAGAGAGAGAGAGAGAGAGAGAGAGAGAGAGAGAGAGAGAGAGAGAGAGAGAGAGAGAGAGAGAGAAAGAAAAAGATACAGACAAACAGACAGACACAGTAAGCGGTGGGGGTTGGGGAGGCTTTTCATACGCAACAGTCCCGTCGGCATGCAATTAATCTTGCAACCCTGTAGGTACTGGCCATCGGTTGCCATTAGCCAAAAAAAAAAAAAAAAAAAGAAATTGCCTCAAAGAATCTCGCTAATTCGCTGCACTCTGGCTAATTAGAGGCGCCGCCATTGTTGCTTGATCTCGTCCAGTCATAATCTCAGATAAATCACAGATACGATATCGGGCTTTATGATTGGCAAGGGTTGCAGCTTCCTCCAGACGTGCTTGTTTCAGAGATGACTCGTTTGTTCAATTTCACCTTATCATCACTATCACACTTACCAGTATAATGATCACCATCATCACCATCGAGGGATTACCATACTCTTAAAACCTCATGACATCACCACCATCCCTCTTACTAACATCATGATCACCACCGTAACACCATCATCACCATCGAGGGATCACCATACTCTTAAAACC
>NW_028234421.1:12990085-13000085 GCF_977035675.1 Penaeus japonicus | reverse complement strand
GCAAGCTCACACAAGTTCACCCGCTATTCAACGCCGTCACACTAAAGCAGTGGTTTTCAAACTATTTAGTATGACGGCGCTCTAAGAAACAACCAATATTTTGACGGCACACCTGCCCTTTGACACACAAACACACACACACACACACACACACACACACACACACACACACACACACACACACACACATATATATATATATATATATATATATATATATATATATATATATATATATATATATATCGTACTTGACCAGTCTGTTATTCGTAGTGCAAGTATTATTCACGCCAATTAATGTAAGGAATTCTCGAAACCTAGCTAAATTATATCATTTTCGCGGCACATTTAGGAGATAATGGCGACACACACTTTGGGAATCACTGCACTAAAGCCATGCTATTCTTGTGCTGTGTATATGTATATGCGGTGGCATGAATGGGTATGTATGGTGTGGTGAAAGAGTATAGATAATCAAAAGAAAGATCAGTATTTGAATTTTGAATTTGATTTAGGTTCTAAGTGTTATTGCATGTGTAATGTCTTAGATTCTTTTTATGGTCCTGATTATTTTGATTTCTTTAAAAATTTTATTTGCGAATTTATTATTATCATCATTACTATCATTCTATATCGTTGTTATTGCCCTTTTTAATAACGTTATTGTTATCATTATTACCATCATTATCATTATTGTTCTCATTATTATTATTATAATTCTCATTATTATCACAATTACCATTATCATTACTATTATTATTAGTATCATTATCATTTTCATCGTCATTATCTTCATCATGTCTTTGAAAAACTAAAATACCTGAACATGCTGTAGGCTGTTTCATATAAACAAGAGATATGCAAATCCACCTGCTGATTAAGAACTTAGAAAGTGAAAAACAAAAGCTAAAAAGTAGCATTAAAAAGTCTACGCATCCCTTATTGTTAAAAAATGTTAACTTTATAGTACACGTATACTCATACATGATACATAATACGCACTATTATAGGATTAGTTAATGTTATGTAATAAAATTACAAGTTATGAAATAACAATAGAAAAAAATACCTGTAATTACCTGTCATTCTTTCATATAAAAATCATTAGAGCATCACCAGTTGACGAGAAAAAAATCATAATTCCGTTCAGTATTTCATGGTCACATGATTCCGAGTCAGGAGGGGGAGGGAGTCAGGTAGAGGAGGGGGGGGGAGGAGGAGATTGTGGGAGAGAGGAGGGGTAGGAGAGGGGGTAACAGGAGGAGGGGGGAAGAGTGCACGTGGAGGCAGGGAGGAGAGAAAGGCAGGTGGGGGGGGGGGGGGGGAGGTAGTGGCATGAGGACGTATGCAGCAGGTGGAGGGAATGAGAGAAAGGAAGGAGGAGGGTGGAGTGAAAGAGAGAAAGGCACGTGGAGGAAGGAGAGAGAGAGAGAATTGTGGGCTCTTCTCATTAGCAAGATTGTCTAGACGAAACATTGCATGTTCCCGAGGGAGTCTTTTACTTAATCGGGGTGGAATTTTAGCTCGAGAGACAACGTAAGAATACGCCTATTCTTTCGTATCTATCTGTCTGTCTATCTATCCACCTGTGGACGTCTCTCTCTCTCTCTCTCTCTCTCTCTCTCTCTCTCTCTCTCTCTCTCTCTCTCTCTCTCTCTCTCTCTCTCTCTCTCTCTCTCTCTCTCTCTCTCTCTCTCTCCTTCCTTCTTTCCTTTTTCCTCTCCTTGGGGGGCAGGAAAAAAATTTTTGAGAGGGCAGGAACGGAAACTTTTCTCATTGTTATCTCTATTGTATTACTAAGTTATACATGTATATATGTATATATATAAGTGTGTATTTGTGTGTGTGTGTGTGTAAATATATATAATTTATAATAATATATATTTATATATTAATATATAATATATCTATATATATTATTATATATATATATACATACATATTGTATGTCTTTAGTAGGCATAAAATAGTATGTAGTTATCATATGTGGTGTAGTGTTTATAAATCTATATTGTGTGATGTTATGTTAGTGTGAGTGTGTATAGTGTGGTGTGTTGTGTGTTGTGTGTGTGTGTGTGTGTGTCTGTATGTGTGTGCGTGTGCATCTACGTATGCATGTTCGCGTGTACTAAGAAATAGGTCATGCAATAGCGAGGCACCGACCCCGAAGCCGCTTCCCAGGCTTCTCGCGTTGGACTTTAACCCGATACTTTGTGATCTCGATAAGCTAACTGATAATCACGCAGGCGAGATAGTTATTAAAAAAAAAGAAGATCAGTGAGTCAACCAAGCAGATCCATCAGTTAGTTCGTAGCGCAGTCATGCAGGTCATTCATTCTGCCAGGAAATCATGCGTGGTTGAGGGGGAGGGGCGTGGGGGTGGGTGTGGGGGTTGGGGTGGGGGCTCAAGAGGTCCTTAGACTGAGTCACGAACACGAGAGAGCGTGACAGGACACTTGCAGAAGAAGAGTGGCGAAAGAAAGAGAGAGAGAAAGAGAGAGAGAAAGAGAGAGAGAGAGAGAGCAGTGGAGAGAGAGAGAGAGAGAGAGAGATAGAGATAGATAGATAGATAGATAGATAGAGAGAGAGAGAGAGAGAGAGAGAGAGAGAGAGAGAGAGAGAGAGAGAGAGAGAAAGAGAGAGAGAGAAAGAGTAGTGGAGAGAGAGAGAGAGAGATAGAGATAGAGATAGATAGATAGATAGATAGATAGATAGATAGATAGAGAGAGAGAGAGAGAGAGAGAGAGAGAGAGAGAGAGAGAGAGAGAGAGAGAGAGAGAGAGAGAGGGAAGAAAGAGAAAGAAAAAAAGGAAGAGAAAGAGAGGTGGGGAAGAGAGAAACGAAAGACAAAAATAGAAACAAAGAGAGAGGAAGAGTCAGCAAAAGAAGAGAGAAAGAAAGAATCCCCTCCTCTTCCACCTTTCCTCTTTCCTCTCTCCTCTTATTCCACATCTACTCTTCTTCTTCCTCCTTGCCACATCCTCTCCATCCCCCCCCTGCTACACCCCCCCTCCAGTCAAAGGGTGGGCGGTCAGACTCTCCGGAAGGGGATAAGAGAGACAAAGAGGATTATGCCAAGTAGGGCCAGGGAGAGGAAGGGGCCTCGTTAGTTGGAGGTGGTGGAGGAAAATGAGGAAGAGGAGGAGGAAGAGGAGGAGGAGGAGGAAGAGGAGGAGGAGGAGGAGGAGGAGGAGGAGGAAGAGGAAGAGGAAGAGGAGGAGGAGGAGGAAGAGGAGGAGATGGAGGAAGAGGAGGAGGAGGAAGAGGAAGAGGAGGAGGAGGAAGTAGAGAAGACGGAGGAAGCTGAGGAGGAGGAAGCTGATGATGATTATGGTGATGATGGTGAGAAAAAGAAGAAGAGGAAGAGGAAGTAGATGAAGAGGAGAAAGAGAAGGATAAAATAATGATGATAAGAATGAGGTGAAGGAGGAGAAATAATAGGAAAAGACGACTAGGATGGTGTGAGGGTGCGGAGGTGTGTGAGTGGGGGAGGGGTGAGGGGGATACAGGGTAGGTAGGGAGGGAGAGGGGAAAGGGGAAGGGTATGGAAGGTCACGTCGATGGATTATGAGTGAAGGGATAATGATGGATAAACGGGGGAAGAGGCGAATGAGAGGAAATTTGAGAGAGAGAGAGAGGGAGAGAGAGAGAGAGAGAGAGAGAGAGAGAGAGAGAGAGAGAGAGAGAGAGAGAGAGAGAGAGAGAGAGAGAGAGAGAGAGAGAGAGAGCGATAAAATGGAAAGAGAGAGAGAGAAAAAAAAAGAGAGAGAGATAAAGAGAGAGAGAGAGAGAGAGAGAGAGATAAGAAAAGTATAAAGAGAATATAAAGAAGAGAGAGAGAGTGAGAGAAGAGAGAGAGATAGAGAGAGATAGAGAGAGGAGAAGTAGAGGAGAGGAGATCAGAGATCACAGCACAGAGAGATTAGGTAGGTAATATAATGAATAAATGGATTGATTATATGAGAAAAAGGATAGACGGATAGACAACAGGCAGACAGACTATTAGAGAGATAAATGTTAGAGATAAAAAACACAAAAATGCAATCACAGATAAACCACAAAAACATAATAAACCCAAATACTAACTCGGATTTCAAAAGAGTATAAAACAGCAACAACACAAGGAAACAGAAAAAAGCAAACGGCGCGAAAGAAAATGGACAAACACAGACCGTTACAGTTGACCCAATGCAATGTTTGCAAAATCGGATCGTTTCTGCAATCCCAGCTCGTTCCTGACACTCAAACTGCAAAAAAAGTAAACAAAAAAATTAAGCACGAAAAAAAAATGCCAACCAAAATCAAATCAAATGAAAAAAAAAAAAAAACAAAATCCTAAAAAAAAACAATTAAAAAATCTAAAAATTAAAAACCTCGTCGGCACGTTGTGGTGTGTCTGAATACCCAGTTACATAAACAGATACTGTCAATGTCGCTCAATTTGAAGAACACACACACGCTTGAGGGCGTATGTTCTTCTGATGTTTACTGTTTCAAAACTCGTCTGTTGTGCTTTTCGCCACTTGCCTTCCTAGGAACAATGGCCGTTTATGTTTCATATTGTGCGTCTTGTTTGTGTCTCATTTTGTTGTTATAGCAAGGCGGTGCCTGTGCGTGCCTTAGTTTTCCTGGATTTTCTTCCTTTTTGGGGGGTTCATGACTAAAGTAGAGAGCTTTCTTTCCTCTTGGCATGTACAGGGCTTCCTTGCCGCATTAATAATTCATGCACATCACCTACACCCTATTGATCTCACAGAAAAAAAAAAAATAAAAAAAACCTCAAATACTAACTTGGATTTCAAAAGAGTATAAAACAGCAACAACACAAGGAAACAGGAAAAAGCAAACGGCGCGAAAGAAAATGGACAAACACAGACCGTTACAGTTGATTGCGTTGACCCAATGCAATGTTTGCAAAATCGGATCGTTTCTGCAATCCCAGCTCGTTACTGTCACTCACCTGCAAGACAAAGTACATATATCATTAGAGTCACGAAAATAAAAATGCCAAACACAATCACATCAGATGACAAACACAAATAAGATAATCTAATATTACAATATGATATAATCTATAATTACAAACTCTCGCGGCAAGTTGTGTGTGTCTGGAAGACCCAGGTACAAACAGGATACGGTCTAATGTGCTCAGATTTGAACACACACACGCTTGAGGGGCGGATGTGCTCTGGTTGTTTAGCTGTTTCAAAACTCGTCTGTTGTGCTTTTCGCCAACTTGCCTTCCTAGGAACAATGGCCGTGATGTTCATATTGTGGCTGTCGTGTGTTGTGGCTCTGGGTTGTTGTAGCAAGGCGGTGCCTGTGCGTGCCTTAGTTTTCCTGGATTTTCTTCCTTTTTGGGGGGTTCATGACTAAAGTAGAGAGCTTTCTTTCCTCTTGGCATGTACAGGGCTTCCTTGCCGCATTAATAATTCATGCACATCAGCCTAAACCTATTAGCTCACAGAGAAAGAGAAAAAAAATATGGAGCACGGAAAGGGCTGTGTATTCATTTACTTATCCGTGTAACCATTTCCTCCTTCGGTGATGGAGAAGGGAATTAACTCAATCCAATCCATGTAAACAGAGAAACAAATACCAAAAAAAAGAACAAAAAGCATATACAAATAAAAATTTAAATAGACATCATTTAATAATTCATAAATGATCTAAAAAAAAGACAAATGAAAAGAGTGCATACCGGAGAGGATCGGATCCTTGGTGAATAAAATATGCGAGCGACCCGTGTGCAAAAGCGCGGGAAATTCGTGAAACGGAACGCAGGATATATGCCTGTATTTTTTTCGTATTTTTTTCATCTTTTTATTTTTTGTTCGTTCGGCAGGAACGTGCTTTGCTTCCTGGCGGAGTTCATTTGAATAATTTGAAAGGGTGTTTCTTTAAAATACGAGGAATGTTCGTTTCTGAGAATATAGTGAATGGAAAAATATCTGTACCGAAAAATATATTGTTTTCTTTGTTAAAGGAGATGAAAGGAGATATGGAGAGGACGAAGAGAGAGAAGAAGGACAAGGAACAAAAAATGAAATGGAGGAGAAAAAGAAGAAAGGGGAAGAGAAAGAGGGAGAATATGAGCGAAAAGAAAGAAAAAATGTAAATGTTGAAATAACACAGTAACATAAAATTCCAATTTCCTTATACGACACTAAACACACTTATACCCCATTGTATTCGATTGAGCAGTTGAACGATTCCTTTCAGTCTTCTCAATATTCCTTCTAAATGTGAAAAGTCAAAGCGAATAGAGAGAGAGAGAGAGAGAGAGAGAGAGAGAGAGAGAGAGAGAGAGAGAGAGAGAGAGAGAGAGAGAGAGAGAGAGAGAGAGAGAGAGAGAGAGGAGAGAGAGAAAGGAGGGGAGAGAGAGAGAGAGAGAGAGAGAGAGAGAGAGAGAGAGAGAGAGAGAGAGAGAGAGAGAGAGAGAGAGAGAGAGAGAGAGAGAGAGAGAGAGAGAGAGAGACAGACAGACAGACAGAGAGAGAGAGAGATAGAGACAGAGAGACAGACAGAAACAGAGACAGAGACAGAAAAGAATGAAAATAAAACCAACGAGAAAAGGACAGCGCAAAATTCCCTAACACAGCACACAACCTGCAGCGCGAGGCGAGACTCCTACGCCCCACCTCCCCAAAAGGGGATCGAATACCCTTCACGAGGATCCCAAATGGGAGATGTAGGATCCACGCCCTCGGGATGGATGTTCCTTCGCGCCATATAAGGCTCGGACGCACTTTCCCTCTTGACAATGGAATCCTTAACCAACATCCTTAAAATCCTTGAACATGTACCCTGTGTAGATAAAAGGCCTCGTATTAGATAACAGTTCCAAGTCAGACTGATAAGGACGGAAAACAGAGAGGCGTTAAGGTGAGAGAAAAAAAAGAGAAATGAGAGAAAGATAGATAGATGTAAGAAGTTTGCGAATAATCGATAGAGATGTGATGCACTGAGTTAAAGAGAGAGAGAGAGAGAGAGAGAGAGAGAGAGAGAGAGAGAGAGAGAGAGAGAGAGAGAGAGAGAGAGAGAGAGAGAGAGAGAGAGAGAGAGAGAGAGATAGCCAGGTAGGGTAGAGAGAGGAAAGCAGGGTATAGCAAGAATAATCGATAGAAAAATAAGACACTAAGGGAGGGAGAGAGAGAGAGAGAGAAAGAGAGAGAGAAAGAGAGAGAGAAAAAAAAAAGAGAGAGAGAGAGAGCGAGAGAGAGAGAGAGAGAGAGAGAGAGAGAGAGAGAGAGAGAGAGAGAGAGAGAGAGAGAGAGAGAGAGAGAGAGAGAGAGAGAGAGAGAGAGAGAGAGAGAGAAAGAGAACGAGAGAACGAGAGAACAGAGAGCGCAAAACAAGGCATAACAAGATGTAAGAATGAAAGAACAAGGTACACAAACCCCTGACACACATCTATAGGAAGTCATAACAATTTTCTTCGTTTGTTGACTTATCACATCATCATGATTGGGATAATAAGCACACGAGGAGAGAAGTGAATGACAGCATGATACGAGAGAGTGACAGCATGACACGAGAGAGTGACAGAGTGGCAGGGAAGACTGACAAGGGCAGTGGTGTTAGAGGCCTCAGCCTGAGCAATAACGTAATTACACGAAATAATACAACTGCAAGCTGCAAAACTCAATCTCGTTGAGTGTATTGCAGAAATATGACGTTCAACGCTGAACAATCCTCAGCGCTTAAATCGACGTGTGGCTGAACAGACCATATTGATGATGAATGAACGCAAACACACACACATACACACACACATACACACACTCATGAACACACTCCTGAACACACACACACACACACACTCACACACACACACACGCACACACACACACACACACACTCATGAACACACACTCACACACACGCACACACACACACGCACACACCATTCCCCAGTTCTCTTAAAGGCGTGTTGCCAAGACAGCATATCGGTTCCGGGAATGCATCACCCCGCTTGGCACGGATACATGCATCACCGTTCGCGCTAAGTGGCGGATTCATGTGGATTCAATGTGGATTCATGTGGATTCAATGTGGATTCATGAGGAGGCGTGATGTACATCTGAGCGAGATGTTGGGATGATTGGGATGAGTGAGTGTATGTAATGATGAGTATGCATACTGATACTCGGGCTTGTTCAATTGGTGAATGGGAATGTGATATTCCAAAGGGTTGGCGTATTATTTTGTCTTCACCTATGCATTTTCTTCTCGCTTTCTCTCTCTCTCTCTCTCTCTCTCTCTCTCTCTCTCTCTCTCTCGCTCTCGCTCTCTCTCTCTCAATATATATATATATATATATATATATATATATATATATATATAAATATATATATTCATACATGTATATGTGTGTGTGTGTGTGTGTGTGTATCTATACACACACACACACACATACACACACACACACACACACACACACACACACACACACATATATATATATATATATATATATATATATATATATATATATATATATATATATATATATATATATATATATATAAGAGGGCCAGAAAGGGGTGAAAGATATATGAAGAAAGAAAGAGAAACGGATAGAACAGGAAAATTAGAAAGTTGTAGAAGCAGATTAAATGCAATGGAACAAGAAAGGGGAAAGGAGAATAAAAAAGATAGAGTGAAAGGGAGGAGATGGAAGAAGGAGGGAGGGGAAGGGGAAGAGAGGAAGAAGAAGGAGGGAGGGGAAGAGGAAGGGGGAGAGGAGGCATTGAGAAGGTGAGGGGATATGGAAGTGTAAAGGAAAGATGAAAAAGGTGAAAGGGGGAAGGGGGGGATGGGGGTAAGAGAAAGGGCATGGAGAAGGGAGAAGGGAAAGGGTGAAAGGATGAAGAAGAGAGAGGCATACATAAGGGAGGGGGAGAAAGCGAAGAGAAAGGGATAGGGGGGAGGGAAAGAGGGAAGGGGGGTAGGGGGGGGCAGGGCTCCATTCACAAGACGACACATACGTATGCAATCCTCGTTGCAACCAAGGCACTCCTCGGCAGAAGCAAGTACCCCCGGAAGTAGGCAACGATGTAGGCTGCAACACAAAAGAATCCGTTACGGGAAAGGCTTGATGCTGAGGCCGTATCGATCATGAACATGGCTCGTGTGCATGATTGTGCCCTGCTCACTTTCACATGCATGGTCGGAGGGCATCAGCAATGCACAGCCGTGATGGTGATGCTAAAGACAGTTTGATGGTGATTAGTATTGTGCGTGTATAGTGTGGGAGATTGTTTATCTTTCATCTAGCTTTTAGATAGGATGATGATGGTGACAATAATATTGATGGTGGTGATTGCAGCAATGTTGATGATAGTAGCAATGGCAGAAATTATAATAAATTGATATGAATGGTTCTGGTGATGACAATGATACAAGTAAAAATGGTAATAATAACTACAATAATGTTAATCAAAATGGCAATCATAAAAAGGATGAAAAGTATCAAGACCATTATCAACATCACGACCACCATATCACAACTATCACAATCACCACACTCCAACATCAGTACAGTGATATCATATTTTACTATCACGTCGCTATCGCAATCTCGATAAAAGCAATGCTTGCAGAAATGTGCTTGCAAAGAACCGGTGAATGTAATGACGCCATCAGGACGAGAATAGCGCGCGGCGAGGTCAGCGTAGTGAGCTTAGGTCAGCGGGTCAGCGAGAGCCAAGCCGCCAGGGTGTCCAGTGTTGTGCTCTTACGACACGTCTGTTGTCCAAATAACTTCAAAAGCTGTCAAAATCATGGCTCTGTTTTGTTCTTATTACTGTTATTGTTGTTATTTGCTGTTGCTGTTGCATATTGATGTCGTTGGGATTACTGTTGTTGTATTAGGTGCAGTTGTTGTTACTGTTGTTGTTGTTATTATTGCTGTTGTTATTGTTGTCATGACTCAAATCATCCTTCATCATGCCATCATTAGCATCACGGCATCACGGTTTTCTTTGCGATAAGAATA
>NW_028234421.1:12975085-12982585 GCF_977035675.1 Penaeus japonicus | reverse complement strand
TATGATTTTATGCGAACCAAAAGAGGCGGCACTCGGTCATAGGACAAATAAAGCTCCATAAACAATTCAATCAGACAAAGAACATAGATCGCATAACTCTACATCGTTCTGCCTGCCAAGGAGCATATGACTCAACTACAGGGCATGACGAGCAGAAATCACTAACTATTCGAGGTGATTTATGATGTGGGGTGAAGTGATAGAAAGTGCAGATAGGGTGGACAGACGGGATAAAGAAGAGAGGGAGAGAGAGAGAGAGAGAGAGAGAGAGAGAGAGAGAGAGAGAGAGAGAGAGAGAGAGAGAGAGAGAGAGAGAGAGAGAGAGAGAGAACCTGTGCAAACGAATAAAGGCAAACATATGTTAGTGTCAAGGTAAACAAGGCACCTGTGTGATGTAACGAGTGACAGCTGTCATCTGTTCCGGATGGCCAACCGTTGACGCCTTGACACGATCCATGAACGATTGTTTCTTAAGTGACTGTCATCAAAGTCTTCATTATTTCACTCAGCAATGTGTACTCAATGCTTTGTTCAACTAATTCGTATCTGATTTTTTGGCATTGTTCATCAGCCTCCCCCTACCCCTTATGCCCCTCCCCCGAAGCCCCAATCCTCGGTCTCACCCTCTCCCCTTCCTCCTACAGTCCTTAACTCCTTCTCCTCTCCTAATTCTCCAATCATCTCCTCCACTTCCTCCTCCTTCTTTCCTTCTCCCTCTCCCCTAACCCCACTCTCCTATCTCTTCCTCCTCCTCCTCCTCCTCCTACTCCCTACCCCCCCCTATCCCTATCCGCACTCTCCAATCTTCTCCTCCTCTTCCCTCCTCCCTACTTCCCCCCTCCCCCTCCTTCCTTCTCCCCCCTCCCCCTCCTCCTCCCACCCACACCCCAGCCGCATACCAGTGCCCATCGTGAACCGGAAATACCTACTAGTAATATGCTCTCTCTCTCGGAGCATCAGACTACCAATCACACACAATCCGACCTGCGCGTAATTACTATTTACCCCTTGCTATTAGGACGTAACGTATGGCAAAAATGGAGCGGGGTTTACGGGGTATGGTGAGGGCGGGGGTGAGGGGGGGGTGAGGGGGGAGGGGAGGGAGAAGGGAGTAAGTGTGTCAGTTACTTTCAGGTTTTTAATCATTGTCATGTCGTGTTTATCATCTTGAATACTTGCATTATTACGTATAGAAAGTAGGGTGCGGGAGTTGAATAGATAAGGAGAAAGATAAGTAAAGTGAGAGGGAGATAATGAGAGAGAGAAGGGGAGAGAGAGAAAGAGAGAGAGAGAGAGAGAGAGAGAGAGAGAGAGAGAGAGAGAGAGAGAGAGAGAGAGAGAGAGAGAGAGAGAGAGAGAGAGAGAGAGAGAGAGAGAGAGAGAGAGAGAGAGAGAAAGAGAATGAGAGAGAGAGAGAGAGACCCTCACCTTTCTACCGAGTCATCACAGAAGAGTCCCCAAACTTAACTCAATCACCTCCACCCAATGCCCTTCTCACTCTACTTCCTTCTCGCGCCTTTAAGATAGAAAAAAGAAAAGGAAAAAATAGAAGAACAAGAGAGAAAGAAAAAAATAGACTACGATAAGAGGTCTGGAGAGAAAGGTACAGTTATACTTAACGTTTTTTTTCATCGTCTTTTCCTACTTTTTTTTGCTTTATTGTTTTTATTTATTCTTTTCAAACTTATATGTCATCATTATCATCAATAACCAAAATGATAACATTGCTCATCAATTATGATTATTTCGTGTCTTAATAGTAATGATACTCATCTCCATAATCATTACAAACATGTAAAATGATGGAAGGAATCACTATAAGATTATTTTGACAGAACTAATAAACGTAATAGAAGTAACATTAAAAACGGACAGTAAAATACGTGATAGATACAAGTAGTAGATATACATTGGTAAATACAGTGATAAGAAAGACGACAATAAGCACAAAGAAAGAAAGAAAGAAAAAAACAAAACAGAGAAGAAGAAAAGGGTTAATTAGAGGGTCACACAGATACATAAGATGATTACCTAAATCTATCCCCCCCCCCTGCCCCGCCCTCCTTCCCGTCCGTCTCCCTCCCTCCCTTCCCCCGTCCACCTCCTTCACTCCCCCTCCTCCCTTTCCCCTCCCCACCACCCACCCTGTAACCCTTCCGAAAGCCAAGTACCGTAAGGCATGCCCGAGGGAGTCACCAGAGGGCCTAGTTCTTCCGACATCCCCCAGGGTATGGGGTGGGAGAGGGGTAGGGTACGAGGGGAAAGGGAGGAGAGGGAGAGGGAGGGGGAGGGGGGAGAGGGGAGAGGGTGGAGGGGGTAGGTTACGAGGGGAAAGGGAGGAGAGGAAAGGGGAGGGAGGATAGAGGAGGGAGGAGGGAGGAGGGAGGAGGGGATGGGTAGCGAGGGGGGAGGAGATGATGGGCACTAGGTAGGGGTAGGGGAAGGGGTAGGGGAAGGGGTATGAGAGGAGATCTGTTGGGTAGGAGGAAAGGGGATGAGGGGGAGGGGGGAGGGAGACGAGGTGCGATGGGCAGGTATAGGGGGAAGAAGAGGAGGGGGGGGGGGGCAGATGATGGTGCTCTGAGGCATATGTTTCGTTTTAACGGTATATCGAAAGAGATTCTGTTGTTTAACTGTTAATAGGGTTTCTGGCGAGAGAGAGAGAGAATAAACGGGAGGTTGCAATGATATGATAATGATGATAAATTATATTATAGGGATTATGCTGAGGATGAGGCTAATGATAATGATAATAGTGATAATAATGATAATGATAATGATAATGATAATAACAATGATGATAACCATACCAATAATCGTAATAATAGTTATGGTCATCGTCATCATCAGAATGATAATAAGAATAATGATATTGATAACAATCATAATGATGATAAGGGAATAACCAAAAAATTGCGCTTTCTATTCCTCTTTTGTTTATTGTGACCCATCAGCTCTTATCTGGAAACTACGATGGAGAAATATATCCAAACATGTGAAAACAAAACTTGATGAGCAGATAGAGAGAATAAGAGCAAGGAATAGAGTTGAGATAGATAGAATATCAAACATACAGAAGCAGTACGAGTAACGTATAAAAAAAAAAATCTAAATAGGTAGGTGAGTTGCTAGAGAGAAAGATAGGTTGAATATTAGCTATAGAGACAGAAGATTAGACAGACTGTTAGATAAGCAGAGAAACAGATACATAGACAGACAGAGACATAGACAGTCAGAGAACAAATGCAAACAGACAGTGAGGCGACCAAATATTCCTAAGGTCAGACAGCTCGGTAAACAAAAAGACAGACAGACAGACAGACACAGTGAAAGTACACATCGAAGAAAGTACACATTACTATCGACCTCGCACCAAGGCGAAAGCAATAATGGACATTGCATAATACCAAACTGCAATGTGACGAGAGAGTTGCACGGCCATCTGCAACTGATGCAATATCCAAGCAGAATTTCATGTCTCGTCAGCTATGGACATTGGACTACCGGAATACGTTGTTTTCCTCTAATGCTTTCGATATGCGATGTCATGTCATGGTGCAGCCGATATGTTGCATGTAGCGGTTCGCTGTGCATGATGCTATGTTGCGCGCGTTCGTGGTAGTACGAATAACGTTCGAAAAATCGGATTTCTTCTGGTGTGTCTGAGACGTGGTCGTAAATGACGTCACCGGAATTAAATATCCCGCGAATGGAAATTGAAGAAAAGAGAGATTGAAGGTAGTTGGAGGTAGGAGGAGGAGGAGGAGGTAAAGGAGGAGGAGGGGGGGAGGGAGAAGAGGAATAAGAGAATGAGTAGAGAGGAGGAGGAGAAAGAAAAGAAGGAGGAGGAGGAGGAAGAGGAGGAGTAGAGAGGAGGAGGAGAAAGAAAAGAAATAGGAGGAGGAAGAGGAGGGGGAGGGAGGAAGAAGAAGAAGAAAAAGAAGAAGAAGAAGAAGGAAAAGAAGGTGGAGAAGGGGAGAGTGAGGAGAATGATGGAAAGAAGAGATAAGAAAAAAAAAAGAAAAAAGAAACAAGGATATGGAACAAGAAGAAGAACAACAACAAAATAAAAACGCAGAAGTAATACAAGAATAAAAAATAAGAAGAACAAGATACAATGAAGACATTTAATCCTACAACCCCCCCCCCCGCACCCCACGCCCTCCTCCCTCTCCCCTCCAACCCACACAATCCAGACCTCCCCCCTCCCCTCCCCTCCCTTCCCCTTCCCTCCCTTCCCCTCCTCCCTCCTGCTTACCACCCACCGTGTCACTGTCATGTCATCTTAGATATGAGCAGCGAAGGCGACGTGATGCAGTGACGAGGTCATGCAACTCGGAATGAGACAGTGATGATCAATGCACGTGTCTAATTGTTGGTGCCGTGATGGTGGCTTCACCGCATTTGCTACGTGCGTGACCTTACGTGCTGCACGGCCCGGGGTCATTGGCACGTGAGTGGTGGGTGTGTGTGGGGGGTGGGGGTGGGGGTGGGGGTGAAGTAATGCGTGTAGTTGTGTGTGTGTGTGAGTGTATGTATTTGTATGTGTTTGCGTGTGTTTGTTTGTGCATGTGTGTTTGTCTCTGTGTGCGCGTGTGTGTTTTTGTGTCTGTATTTGTGTGTGTGTGCAAACCGGTACATATATGTGTGTATGAGGTTGTATGGACGTGTGTGTCCACTATTTACACACAAAGTATAATTCATCAATTTGAATTGTACTGGATTCTATCAAACGAACTGCTCTTTCACTAGGGTACATGTGCACACACACACACACACACTAATAATCGTGATCGTGGGTGTGCAGGAAGGCGTAGACAAACACACACCCACACACACGCAAAAATACATACACAAGCACAAACACACACACACACAAAACGCCCCCCCCCACACACACACCCACACACACACACACACACACACACACACACCTCCCACACAAACACAGATACAACCCCCCTCACACGCACACACTCACATTCGTACACACTCATATATGTATCGCCATTCAAATGCCTCGAGCGTGTGATATGAAGCCAATCACAGTAGCCGCACCATTACGCCCCCCCCCCCACCACTCATCTCGGCCGCCCTTGACTGACTAACTCATGCAGACGCCCATTTAATCTCGCAGAGTCTCACGCCCACTCTTCCGGCGCGCGCATGGCGGAAACGACATTGCTCATGAGTGATCGTGGGCGTGCAAGAAGGCGTAGACAATTATGTGATAAATCGAGGGTCATTTGTAACGATTTCACAGGTATTATATCAGGCAAAGTGTGTGTTACCTTCCTCGCAGCATCACCGTGGTTCTATGTGGGACGAGGTCTTGTGTAGCTAAGGAGGAGGAGGAGGAGGAGGAGGAGGAGGAGGAGGAGGAGGAGGAGGAGGAGGAGGAGGAGGAGGAGGAGGAGGAGGAGGAGGAGGAGGAAGAGGAGGAGGAAAAGGAGAAAGAGAAGGAGAAAGATAAGAATGAGGAGGAGGAGGAAGAGGAGGAGGAGGAAGAGGAAGAGGAGGAGGACGAAAAAAATAAGGAAGAGCAAGATGAAGAAAGGAGAAGAAAGAGGAGGAGGAGAAGGAGAAAGAGAAGGAGAAAGATAAGAAGGAGGAGGGTGAGGAAGAGGAGGAAGAAGAGGAAGAGGAAGAGGAGGAGGACGAAGAAGTGGAGGAAGAAGAAGAAGAAAAAGAGGAAAGGAGAAGAAAGAGGAGGATGAGAAGAGGAGAGTAAGAAGAATGATGGAATGAGGAGGAGGAGAAAGAGGAAGTGGAATAGAAGGAAAGGGAGAACAAAGAGAAAGGAGAACAGAGTGAGAAGGTGGAGAAAGGGGAAAGGGAAAGGGAACAAGAAGAGAAAGAAAGGAAGAAGGGAGAGGAAGTGAAGAGGGATGACAAAGGAATAGGAGTGAAAAGAAGAAACAGCTGGACAAGAATAAAAGGAGGGACAATATAAGTAAGGAAGAATAAACAAAGAAGAAGGAAGAAATAAAAAAGTAGTCAAATAGGATAATAAAGACAAGGATAAGAAAGATAATTATAAGAAAATACCACTCTTGTGCACATGGAGGTGTATGCAGGCATGCAGTTAAGCAAGAATCAACACACAGTAAGGTGCGGGAATAAAGACTCTTATCCAATTTAGAAGCAAAATATAATTGCAAATAGAACCTGTCACTAGTACAAGAAATACAACGACAACAGCAGTTACTACTACTACAAAAACAATAATAACTTCCACTTCTATTATTGCTATTCCTCTGCTAGTAATATAGTTGATAGCAAGGATGAGGATAATACTAATAATTACAACGATAAGGCTAATGTATATACTAATAAGGCTGTGCTGATACTGATGAGAATACTGATACTAATATTAATACTAATACTAATACTGATACTAATACTAATACTAATACTGATACTAATACTAATATTAATACTACTACTAATAATAATGCATACACTAATACTAATACTAATACTAATACTAATACAAATACTAAATACTAATACTAATATCATTACTAATACTCATACTAATGTTCATACTAATGATGATAGCCAGCCTCATAACCGAGGCAATAATTACAGAACAATAACAAAAACATTAGAACTGTTGATACAACTTAAAGAAAATTAATTAAAACATTTACAAGATAATGACAACAGTCTAGACTTGGAAGCAGGAGACGCACAAGAACAGGACATCGTGATGGCCTTGAAGGATGGGGAGTTTGGGAGGCATCCTAACCTGTTTATGTCTCGGTTCTTCTCTCTCTCTCTCTCTCTCTCTCTCTCTCTCTCTCTCTCTCTCTCTTTCTCTCTCTTTCTCTCTTTCTCTCTTTCTCTCTCTCTTTGTCTGTCTATCTATCTATCTCTTCATTTGTGTGTGTATGTATGTATCTATCTATATCTTTATTTATCTATCTATCTATCTGTCGGAATCGCTTTCTTTCTACCCCCCTCTCTCTCTCGCTCTCGATTTCTCTCTCTATCTCTATCGCCCTTTCTCTCTCTCTTTTTTCTCTCTCGTTATCTCTCTCTCTCTCTCTCTCTCTCTCTCTCTCTCTCTCTCTCTCTCTCTCTCTCTCTCTCTCTCTCTCTCTCTCTCTCTCTCTCTCTCTCTCTCTCTCTCTCTCTCTCTCTCTCTCTCTTTCTCTCTCTCTCTCTTTCATGTGTCTCCCTTCTATTCAAGAAAGTGCATGTGTGTGTGTTTGCCTATCTCCTTGTGTATACGTAAGTGTGTCTGTGTGTTTATGTGAGAAAGAGAAATCGAAAATCATATATACAAATAACACTCATCCAATAGCTTCGTTGAACAAGGGCATAGGTTCCAAATCACGGGCGGATAATGAGCACCGACATGGCAATCACAGACAAAAAAACACCATTGCAAATTGCGCAAGAGGAAAGATATATCGTTGATATTCAGCAACTAATTCATATAACAGCATTGCCATCGAGATGAACAAGTGAAGTGATAAAGAGAGAGAGAGAGAG
>NW_028234421.1:12967585-12970085 GCF_977035675.1 Penaeus japonicus | reverse complement strand
CACCACCGCCGCCCCCCGCCGTTGGCAAGGATGGCCTGCCTTGGTGCCTGGCCTTGAAGTTAGGACCTGCGGCGCGACCATGAAGGGTGAGACCGCGACCTGTTGGCTGCCCATAAAGGGTATCGTGGCAGCGGGACAGGACGTCGCGAGGGGAGTGAGGGGGTGGACGGATGCCCCGCCACGAGATGAAGGGAGGCTGTCGAGACGCTGTGCCACCCTCACCCTCCCCCCTCCCCCTCCCTCCCTCCTTCCCCGCCTCTCTTGGTCAAGGCCAGCGGAAGGGGGGCGCTTGGGAAGTGGGCGGGTGGAGTGGGGTAGGGCTTGAGAAAGAGATAGATAGATAGATAGATAGATAGATAGATAGATAGATAGAGAGAGAGAGAGAGTGAATAAGAGAAAATTCTTGGATAAACATATAAATAAGAGGTAAGTAGATTGGTAAGTCGCAGGAGAAAGATGTAAAATCCAGAAATGAAATAAATAAAGAGAAAATAAAATTGAATAGACTATTAAGAAGCGAGAAAGAAAGTAAAAGAAGAGAAAAAAATAATGAAAGACAGAAAGGAAAAAGACACACGAGTAAATATTGTAGATCCATAAATACAGCAAAAGAAAGAGATAGAGAAAACGGAAAAAAGAGAAAGCAGAATATAACAAGATAAAAAACGAAAGAAGAAGAAGAAAAAAAAAGAATAAGAAGAAAAATACCAATACACATCAGTAAAGAAAGAAAAACAAGAGAAACGAGAAGAAGAAGCCTACAAAAAGCCCAAACTTCTTGCTCTCTCCCTCTTCCTCTTTCGGTCTTCTATACCCCAGCTCACCTTTCCCCCCTCCCCCTTTCTTCCACCCCCTCCCAGTGCCCCCCACCCCACCCTGCCCGCCCCTCCCTGGCGCTCGGTAAACACGCCACATCTCGGCTAAGGAGCTGTCAATTGTTGCGAAATAATGAACGGAGCTGGCTGAATGGGGAGCAGCACTTGGCCCGGAATGGGAGGGACAAAAAATCGAGAAAAAGATGGGCATGGCTTTGAGTCATGCAAAGAATCTCGGAGGATGAGATGGAGGAAGAAAGAGAGAGAGGAAGAGAGAGGGAGAGAGAGAGAGATGAGAGAGAGTGTATGAGAAAGAGAGAGGGGGAGGGAAGAAGGAAGGAGAGAGAGAGAGAGAAAGAGAGAGATGATGGAGAGAGAGAGATGAGAGAGAGAGAGAGAGATGAAGGATATAGAGTGTGTGTGCGAGAGAGAGAGAGAGGGAGGGGTGAGGGAGAGAGAGAGATGAAGGAGAGAGAGAGAGAGATGGAGGGAGGAAGGAGAGAGAGAGAGAGAAAGAAAGAGAGAGAGAGAGAGAGAGAGAGAGAGAGAGAGAGAGAGAGAGAGAGAGAGAGAGAGAGAGAGAGAGAGAGAAGGAAGAGGGAGATAGAGAGAAGAGAGAGAGAGAAGAGAGAGGGGTAGATATAGAAAGGGAAATAGATAGATGGAATAGTATATGCATGCTTATGGATATACAGATAGATGAATAGATGGGTAGATAGATAAATAGAAATAGAGAGAGACCAAAAGAGGTTAAGAAACACGTAGAAACAGATAAACACAAGTGTACAATTATTAAGCATAAAATCTCATGGCCTGTCCCATTCTCCAAGCCTTTTCCCCTCTTCTCAAGAGTGCCCGCCTGCGTGCGTGCGTGCGTGTGTGCGTGCATGAAGCGACCCAGAGAGGCCGAGTGCGTAGGCAGGTGAAAGTGGGTGCAGAGGCGGGCAGCAACGACAGGCAGAATGCACTCGCTCTCACACGGGATGCAGGAAGGGCGGTTGGGGCATCAACGGCCATAGAGATCTCTACCTTACGGACGCTGTACGGTGAACGCTTCTCAAACGGGTTTCTAGAATTCCCTCGCTTTGGAGTCTCGCTTCTTCCTGCTCTCGCCTTCTTGCTAGAAATGGATGGAGGGGATGTGTGTGTGTGTGTGTGTGTGTGTGTTTGTGTATGTGTTTGTGCATGTGTTTGTGTGTGTGTGTATGTGTGCGCGTATGTGTTTGTGTATGTGTCTGTGGGTGTGTGTTTGCGTGTGTAGAAAATGTTCCACTTCCATCTCTATGAAGTGAGGATCGAGACCCAATTACAGAGCGATCAAAATGAAACAGATAAGGTGTGTGACGTAATAATCTGTGCTTGAAGGAAAAAAAGAGAGAAAGCAGCAGCAAGCGGCATGACTCGTTGCAGGCCTTGACATGTGTGTGACCAGCTGATAGGTCCTGTCAACAGACTGGTCACGACTGACAATATGACTGACAACAGCTGATACACAGTTATCAGCACAGTGGAAAAAATATTGTAGTTTAGATATTGACAAGTATAATACCCTTGCAACTTTTTTCTTCCCTCACCTTGATTGAGATCAACATGAATACCCCCCTCCCCCCCGAACCTGCCTCTTGCTCCTCCTCAAAAAAAGGAATGAAAAAGATGATAATGATTATGAATATAATGATGATAAC
>NW_028234421.1:12930085-12937585 GCF_977035675.1 Penaeus japonicus | reverse complement strand
CGCTCTGTATTTAACATATTAACTTTGATGTTATTTATACCTGGCGATTGAGCCTGTGATATTGCGATCAACCTCTTTGTTTTTATCATTATCGCTAGTATTCCTATTATTATTATTATTGTTATGATTACTATCATCATTACCATCATGAAGTTATCATTTTTCACACAATCATTATTATTATTATCATTGCTGTTGTTTTAGTATTATCATTATAATTATTGTCAACATTACTATTATCATTATTGTTATTATCATCATTATTATTATCATTATCATTATTATTATCATTAGTGTTCTCATTATTATCATTATCATCGTTAACATTATTGTTTATATTATTCTCATTATCATAATTACTTTTGGTATCATTGCTATCATTGTTATGATCATAAACGTTGATGGTGTTATGATTATTGTTGTTGTTTTTATTAGTTTCATCACCATTATTGTTATCATTATTGAAATTATTTTCCATTTTTATTTCTATTCTTGTTATTGTTATATTATCATTATATATTGTCACATTGTTATATTATCGTTATATTATCATTATTGTTATTAATATCATAACTATTGTCGTCATTATCATTATTTTTTTCTTATTTTTTCATCTTTAGCTTTTCTCTTTTTTTTAGTATCCTTATTATCAATATGATGATAATCATCATCATCATCATCATAATCATCATCATCATCATCATCATCACTCTCCTCCTCCTTCACCTTATCATCCTCATTATCATAATTACTTAAAATAAATTATATCAATATTACGTCTGTGAATGCAGGTGTATAAATGAACATGCGATCATTGAAACCCTCCGTCATGCAGGCAAAATTCAGTCGAACTTCCATTGCACAGTCAATGCAAGACTCTTATTCAAGTGCCTTTGGTTCGCGTCTCCTTCATTAGACCGTTCAATAAAGTTTGTTTTTATGTTAATCATTAGTAGTGTTATTATCTGTGTTATTATTATTAGTATGGTTATTATTTACATTAGGTGATTATTAGTATTATTGTCATTATCATTTTCATTACCATTATAATTATCAGTGTTGCTCTTACTATTGCTATTATATCATTTTATCATTTTTATTATCATCCTCTTTATAATCTTTGTCAATATTGTCCTCACCATCATCATTACTTTAATTTACTCCCATTGCCATTTTTTCATTATTATCATCAGCATTATCGTTGTTAATATTATTCCTATTTTATTCATAGTTTTCCTCTTTCTTTTATCATCATTATATTTTTTCGCTTTTATATCCTTTTTGCTATTTTCATTATCATTGATATTGTCTTTATCATTTCATATCATCATTCATTATATGATTAACATTATTTTTGCAATTATCATTGTCATATCCGTTATCATTCCTATTACCCTTATTATTATAATTATTATAACTGTTATTTCTATTAGCATTATCATCATCATCATCATCATCATTATTATCAAATTATCATCCTTATTATTATAATTGATATCATTATTACAGTTAGTATTGCTATAATAACTTTATGTACTTTATTGTTATCATTATCGTAATGATAATTATCATTATCATGATAATCATTATCATTATTCTTATTGATGTTGATATCATTTTTATTATCATCACTATTATTACTATTACTATCATTATCATTGTTATTCTTATCATCATTATTATCCTAATTACCATTTACACTATTAATGTAATAATAACAATGTTATTCTTATTACTATAATGATTGTAATTACCACTGTTATGAGGATGGCTTTCATTAAAAAAAAATGATTATATATTGGTTGTAGCACACACTCACACACACAATCATACACACACACACACACACACACACACACACACACACACACAATCACACACACACACACACACACACACAATCACACACACACACACACACACACACACACACACACACACACACAATCACACACACTCACACACACACACACACAATCACACACACACACACACACACAATCACACACACACACAATCACACACACACACACACACACACACACACACACACACACACACACACACAATCACACACACACACACACACAAACACACACACACACACAATCACACACACACACACACACACACACAATCACACACACACACACACACACACACACACACACACACACACACAATCACACACACACATCATACAGTGTTATGCTTTTATTTTTGTTATAATTGTTAGCAGTGGTGTGTGTTCGCCTTTTGTCAATATGAGGAAAGGAAATTATATCATATAAATTATATATATCATTTCTTGCAATATATAATGTCTTCTGCATCATTCTCATGACTATTAGTACATTACCATTATCATCGCCATTACTGACATTGCCCATTTTTATTAATATGTTCATTCTATTGCTATTGTTATTCGTTTTTTTTTATCTTCAATAATCTTTTTTTTTCGTTGTCATTATCATTGAGATGGTCTTTATCATCTCGAATCATTATTCATTACTTGATCAGCATTCTTTTTGCAATCATTATTGCTATTGTCATTAGTATTATTACCATCATCATTATTATTATCATAATCATCACTGTTGTTCTTATTACCATTATCATCCTCATTATCATTATTACAATGAGTATTACTATCATCTTTGTAATCATTGTCATTATCATTAATCTAAATATCATTTTTATCAAAACTGATATAATTTTCGTAATTATCATGATCATCTTCATTCTTTTTATAATCGTAACTAGCATTATTATTGTTATCGTTATCATTGTTATTCTTATCACATTAATTGTCATTTACAATATAACTACTATTATTAGTGTCTCTGTTATTATTATGATGGTAATGATTGTTATTACCATATTAATGAGGATGGTTTCCATTCGAAAATGTTGATTATATATTGATTTTCGTACACACACACACACATTATCCTCATCATCATCACTATCACAATTCTCTAAACATTTATGTTATTGATTCAACATGTAATCACACATACAAATTACTTTCAATCGAGCTTCAACAACTCAGTCAATAGCGTGCAAGATTTATATTCAAGTGCCCCGGGTTTGCGTCGCCTTAATTAGTCCGTTGATTTTTTTTCTTTTCTTTTCTTTTTTTTCTTTTTTTTTGCTATAATAATCATTAGTATAATAATTATGATCATCACTGTTAACATTTTTATTATATAGATATTATCATTATTATCATTTTATTTTTCGTCATCATCATTATTAGGTTTGCTCTGATTATTATTATGTTACTATAACTATTTTATCCTATCATTATCGTTATCAAAATCATGATTATTACTATCATTAGCATTATGATTATCCTTATCATTATTATAATTTTACTTATTATCATCATTATCAGTATTGTCCTCCTCATGATTATTATCATCATCATCTTCACAATCAAAATTTCCATTGTTATAATTTTGATATCATTATTAGCATAATTGTCATTATTCAGAATACTGTTAGTCTTATCATCATTATCACCATTATCATTATCATTATGGGTATTATTATTATTATTATCCTTAATAACGTTACTGTTATCATTATTGTTTTTCCTTGATTATATGATTGTTGTCTTTTTTAAATTTTCATTTTCATAACTACTACTGTTATTATTGATATATTTATTTGTATCATTACTACCATCGATATTATTGCAAATATTGTTTGTTATTTCTTATCATCATTATCATTATTATTATCTTTGTTGTTGTTATTATGACCATTTTTATCGTTCTTATCATTATTGCTTTCATTATTAATTTGTTATTATAATTATTATTATCATTGTTATTATCATCATTATCATTGTTATTATCATCATTATCATTGTTATTATGATTATTATTATCACTATCATTACTAATATTATCTTTATTACTATTATGATTATTGTAAATAGTATAGGATGTTAAGTTTGATTTAGTCTACCCATTAATACGTGTTCTATAAAAGAGGACTGAGAGAAAATGAAAAAATATATTTTAAAGACTAACTCAAATATATATAAAATATTCGAAAATTTACTCATTTTCTGACCATCTTTGTTGCTCCAATCGTTCAGATTTAGTGAGAATTAGCCTGGTGTGATGAAGACCTTATAACAGGCAGCGTTCACACAGTAATGCTGTTGTGACGTCTTTCAATCTTCCAATTTACTTTCTGGAGATGTGGTAACCTTTATCCATGGGTCATTGAGCAAAACAAGAATATTCGATGATGTGCTTCTTCTTCGTTTAGTTTTAAAATATGTATTCGATGATACATAGAAAAAGATCTTTTTGTTCCATCGTTTTAATAGCAATTGTGCATGACCTCTTCGTTATTCTGCATTAATCTGCTTGTATCACTAGCCAATGTTAATTTGAATCAGAGGTCGGAGAAATTTGGTTTCAAAGCAGAGATTTGTGAACCACTAAATGAACTCAAATAATTACTGGTTTTGGCTAATCAATGACAAGTATGAAAAATATTTTCTAATATAAAAAAAACACAACAATCATACCAGTTATTACCATTTATGATATTTCGAGACCGAGTGGTAAAAAAGCTCTTACTCTCAACAGTAAATCTGCAGGTCATTTCATGATAAATTCTACCGTAATACCGTGTCAAAATGTATAATCCTTCAACAAAATCTATCCTGATGACTTTAATTCCAAGTCTAGAAAGGAGAAGAACACAGCCGATTGTTTAAGATTTCTTCCAATGGTGAAACTGCAATGGTGATATCAACCGCCCTTCAATATCAACTTAAGTGGTGATATAGCAGACATTTCGCGACCGCGAGGGCCTACGTGAGAAACCTCCAAATATGGAACACAGACTGAGCAGAACTTGAAGACAGGTCACCAATTATACAAAGATGGTCTCAAGTGTTCCTCTATAACACGAATTGACAGACCTATATTCTGCCGATGATTATTGCTGAAGGACCCAAGTTGAGCCGAGGGTATTCCAACAACAGGGATATTTCTACTGATGTTAGAACTGCAGTGAACCTCTTTGAAAATATATTTCATTATTTTCTCATCTTTATTTCAGCGTCTATCGAATGATAACAATTGGTAATGTTAACTACATATTGAATAAGAGCTACACTAATGCCATCTTCTCCTGGTGTCTTCCTCATTTCATGCCATTTGTACCCTATTTACTCTACCGTAATGTTTGGAACGTCTCCAATGGTTGTGTTTGTCTCCGTTCGTGGTTGATCATTTAAGTGGTATAAGTCGCAATAGAAGTCTTCTATTACTTTGATGATTTCACTTTCATTGTATGTCACCTCTCCATAGGGTTTCTTTACTGCATACATTTGTTTTTTTCTTAGTTCGGGCCTCCTCTTTGTTGCCTCAAGGCTGGTGCTGGAAAGCAGAGCTTCATTTATTTTTCGTATGTTAATTTTGTGCACATCTTTCTTCTTCTTGTTTATTGTCTTAGTCAGCTCTACTGATTCTATTTTGTCTCTGATTGATGTTATCTTTATGTCCCTATGCTGTTTCATAAGCTATTTTGTTTCTACCGAAAGCTTACTGAACTTTGCTTTTTCGTCTTTACCGACTATTTTAAGTGCAGCTTCCTTTCATATCTCACTGAATTGGTCGTTCATTTGGTCTATGTCAAAATCTTTGAGAGCTGAGTATTTATTTCGGATGTTAAGACTGAATTCCGTCGCCCTATTCTTAATGTTAATTATATTAAGATGAGGCTTCTGTATGAGCTTATTTCGTTCCCTTCTTAGCTGTAACTTAACTCTACTTCTGACCAATCTATGGTTGTTACCGACATTTACTTTATTGATAACACTTATGTCTTGTACAATGTCGCGCCTGTTGGTGATTATGAAGTCTATTTCGTTTTTAATGCCGGATGGCGATTTCCCTGTCCATTTCCTCTGGGTCTCTTTTCAAAGAATGTATTCGTAATTTTAAGGGATCAAGCTTCAGTGAATTCTATTAGCGTTTGCCCTCTCTTGTTTATTCTGTTTCCCAACCGACGTTCCGCATCTTCCCTTATGTCTATTTTGGCATTGAAATCCCCCATAATCACGGTATTTCTCTCTCTCTCTCTCTCTATTGGTAGCTGCTTGTACATCTTCATATAAGCTCTCTATCTCCTCATCACTTTGACTGCCAGTAGGAGCGGATACTTGGATAATTTTTAGGTTATATCTATCGTTTAGTTTCAGTATTACAGAAGCTACTCTTTCACTCACACTGTAGAATTCCTTAATATTCTTTCGAGGCGCTTGTGTACTAAGAAACCTACTCCTAATTCTTGTTTGCTATCCAGGGGTTTACCTCTCTAATATAGTAAGTGTCCATCATTTAGTAATTTCTGCTCTTCGCCTAGTCTTCTAATTTCAGAAAATCCTACAATATCCCATTTGATAAATGAAAGTTCCTCAAAGTTCCTCAAGCAGTGTCAAAAGATCAGATTCTGTTCTCAGAGTCCTTACATTGTATGTGTAAAGATTCTTCATCTTGAGGCAGCCTAGGTCTAACCGAATATTTTTAGCACCCTTTGCTACTGAGCGATCCTGATTGCCGACGTGATCAGGGGCTCTTTCACTTCTGGGGAATGAGGGCCTTTGTACTGAATGGGAAATCATATTGAAGAGGAGTGGGGCCAAATACCCCCACCTACCGGCTTGTGACTTGGTGGTGGGAGTAATTTAGTCAGGAGACTACCATTAATCTCCAATTACGCATTTGAGCTATTCTCGCATATTTTAGGAGATCTTGGCATCCCCTGATCTAGCTCACTACCTCTCGATCTACTCTAGTGAGATTGGGCATTAGTTTTATATACATGTGTGCAGGGTCTGCACAAAATGCATTGTTGCATGTTCATGCGCTTTCTCATGCTTGCACTCATATACGTGTCTATATATAGATTGCGCCCATGCATGCACAGTGTAGACGCATATAAATATACAAATATGTAAATTTACATACATTCCAAGAGATGCGTGCGGATGCCTAGGTCCGTATACAGATACGCTTGTGTAACTCGTGCCTTGTGCTTCCGACAGCATATATGTACACAGCACTCATATATAAACAGTGCATACATATGCACGTGAATTATAATGTGCCCATGCATTATAATTTGCTTAAATATATATAGTAGGGAATATTATATATATCTGGCAAAATTTTGAAGAGGTATTTACTAGTTGGCGCCTGTTCCGTATTGAGATTGGGCATCCATTAAGAATAATTAGATTAGATTTATGAACACTGAAAACATGACATATGTAATTCTATAGTATAATGTACTCACGAACTGGGAATGGATTTTACTCAGGCCAGATGTTGAAAGGTAGTTGGTCACCTTTGACCCTTGGCACTGGCACTGGCGTGGCATCTATGGGGAACGTGTATGCGATGTTTGACTCATTTGTGTGTATATAGGTGTGTGTGTTTTTGTGTGTGTGTTTGTGTGTATGTATGT
>NW_028234421.1:12924598-12927098 GCF_977035675.1 Penaeus japonicus | reverse complement strand
ATGATACATAAAAATAAACATGTCTGTATTTAATGAGAATTGCAAGATAATTTATAAATAGTAATAATTACTATACTATTACAACTCTGCTAATGATTTTAATGAGAATATGATAAATTAATAATATAATAGTATAAAGTATAATGATAATAATAAATGGTAATAATGATGATGATAAGAAAAGTGTATTGATGAATAAAAACCATTATGAGACTATATAATGATAATAAAAGAAATAAGCAAATTATAATGATAGTAACAAAAATAATTACTATGACAATAATGATAATGTAATAAGTAATAATATAATAATATAGAGTAATAGTAAGAACATAAACAATGGTAATGACAAAATAATGTTAAGAGTGTAACGTAATTATAAGTAAAGAGAAATGATGATAGTATAATGATGATAATAATAGTAATGAGCTGATGATAATAACATGAATAATAATAACAACGATAATATTATGATATTAAACTAATATAATGATAACAATGAAAATAATTAAGAATTACTAATAATAATAACACAATAATAATAAGAATAAATAATAATCATAATAATATAAAAACAACAATAATAATAATAACTTTGACAAACAATAATGACAGTAATAACATGATAATAACGATAATGGTCAGAATAATAAAAAATATTATAATGATAATATAATAATGATAACCGCTACTACTCCTAAGAAAATTGATAATATTCATAACTATAATATAATGAAGGATAGTGTGTGATAATGATGGATAATGTCTCATATTATTGATAATGATAATGATAATACAATAACATGATAACAGTAAGATAATATCAACATCAGCGAGCAACACAATATTGATAACATAATTATAAAAGGGCAATATGGATAATGGATATAAGATAATATGACTCAATTACTGCAACAAGCAACTACTGTGAAAACACTGATAATGTTCGTAGTATAATGATAATAATAATAATTCTGAGGTTGTTGATGATAATGATGAAGAAATAATATCAAATATTAATGATGCTCCTGTTGAGGCATAACAACAACAATAATTACAGTAATGATAACAATATATGAAAAGAAAATAAATAACGGAAAGATAGTGATAATAGTCATGATATAAAACAATAATAACAATATGTATTAAAAAGCTAATGCTAACAAAATAAATAATGAGAGTAGAAAACGATGATAAGGATAATATATAAAATAAGGGTAAAAAGAACAATAATGATATTGAACGATAGAATAATAATGATAATATAACGTAATGTGTGACATAATAATGATGAACAATATTGATTAACAAAAGTAACAATGATGATACAATAATGATAGCAAATATGATGAGAGAAAAAAGGCTAATAATGATAAAGATAATGGAATAAATAATATGTTTATCACCAAATGATAAAAATGATAATGATAGAATAAATAAGGATAGCGAGATAATGACAATGATGATAATAAATATATAGCAGCAATAACAATGATAAACTGGCAATAAAATTGATAATGGCAGTATGATAATAAAGTAGTAATGAAACACTAATAATGATAATGATGCTAAGACAGTATTAACAGTCATCACTGTTTTTATATTTATGTTGTTACTGTTATCGTTATCACAATATAGAATTTTTGTATAAAATTCAAATCTTCAATATTGATACTTTTACATTTCAAAATCATTATATATAAAATAAATATATATAAATATATATATATATATATATAATATATATATATATATATATACATATATATATACCACACACACACACACACACACACACACACAGCACGAGCACATATAGAGTATAAATATATATTTAGTATATATAATATAAATATATCTATATATATAATAATATACATATATATAGACATATATCTATGTATATATATTTATATATATTTTATATATATATATATATATGATATATATATATATATATATATAGATAAATATATAGATAATAAATATATATTAGATATATTTATATAACACAAATATAATATATGATAATAAGTGTGACATAATCTATGATATATATTTAATGAAAAGAACGTGGAATATTCCTATTGAACTGTACGATAAAAATGATAATAATTAATGTGATTGCATTGCTAATATGATTATTATATGATAATACGTGGACAACAATTAACAGTTATTAATCTTATCCATAAACGATGTATACTGCAAAAAAAAAAAAAAAAAAAAAATAGTGATGAAAATAAGCGGAATAGGAAATAATTTCATAACAATGCTCCTCACCATTATGGTGAGGTTGACTTTCATTTCGAGACCAAGTGTGGTTGCTATTATATAATTTGTAATGTCTATTTTCTGTGTGAGGATGGATGTGCACACACATACACACACATACACACACACCATACATACCTTCATATATATATATATATATAAATATATATATATATATATAATATATATATATATAATATATATATATATAATATTATGTATGTAT
>NW_028234421.1:12914146-12916998 GCF_977035675.1 Penaeus japonicus | reverse complement strand
ATGATGATAATAATGATAACAACAATAATAATGATATTAACAATTACATTAATAATAATAATGATAATAATAATAATCATGATAATAGTAATGATAACAATAATGATGATAATCTTAAAAGTATTAACAATAATAACAATAATAGTACATTAATGATGATTATAATGATAAACATAGTAATACTAGTAATGCTGAGTATAATGATTAGAATAATGATAATGATAAAAGTTATGATAATGACAAAACAGACAATAACAATAGTAACGATAGGTATCATCACCGTAATGATAAAAAGGGTAATAATAATAGAAATAATGATAATAATCCTAATGATAATGATAACAATGACGATAATAATGCAAATGATGATAATAATGATGATTCTGATCATGACAATGAATGACATTCTAATGATAATAATATTGATAATGATAATGATACTACTATTACTACTACTAATGATAATGATAATGATAATGATAGTAACAATAATGATGATTATCATAATGTCAATAATGATGGTGATGACAATACTGATAATGATAGTAATAATAATGATGATGAAATAATAATACTAACAATAATGATAGTGAAGTTACTACTACTTATACTGCTACTACTAATGATAATAGTAATGACAATCATAATAATAAAAATAATGATGACGTTAATAGCAATGATAATGATAATAATGAATATGATGATAACAACAGTAATGATAATGCTACTACTACTACTTATAAAAATAACTAAAATGATGATGATAGTAATGATAATGATAAAGATGACATGACAATAACAATGATAGTTATACTACTACTCCTACAAGTACTATTGCTACTAATGATGATTATGGTGATAATGAAAACGATGATAACGATAATGATAGGAAATATGATATAGACAATAATGATGATGATAATCATGATAATGATGATAGTGGTAATGATTATGATAGTAATGAAAAGCTAATGAAAAACATGATAGTTACTCTGTTAATTTTATTATCAATAATGTTAATAATAATAATAATAATCACGATAATGAAAACAATGATAATGATAATGATTGATGTTGATATTGATGATAATGATAATTATAACGATCATGATAATAATGACAATGATAATAATAAGATTATTAACAATAATAACAATAAATCTAATACTAATAATGATGATAATAGTAATTGTAATAACACAAATAAAAATGATAATGATGATAGTAATTGTAAATGTACTATTACTGGAACTACTAAGGATAACAATAATGATAATAAGGGTAGTAGGAATAATGATAATGAGGATAAAAACTATGCTAATAATAGTAATAATGATAATAGTTAAGATAGTGATAATGATAATAATGATAATAACAACAATAATAACTACAATGATAGTGGTGATAGTAATGATGATAATAAAGGTAATGATAATCTTAATACTAGTACTAAAAATTATAGTAATGATAATGATAATTATCATAAAAATATTGATGATGATAGCAATGATAATGATAATATTATCAATAATATTGATAGTAACAATAATGACAATGGCAATGATAAAAAGGATAATAATAATAATGATATTTATGAGATCAGTAATGATAGTAATATCAATGATAGTAATAATGATGATATTGATAATAATAATGATAATGACAGTAATAATAACAATTATAACAGTGATAATAATGATAATAACAATGATGAAGATAATGATAATTATGATGATAGTAATGATAATAGTAGATACACATGATAATAATGATATTAAAAGAGATTAATTCTAATCTTTCTCATCTAAAATTTTCTCTCAACTTTTTTCGTTCCTACCACCCCAACCCTCCTGGACTTCAGTCTTACTCTGGTTACTATGGTTACCGATATTTGACCAGTGACTTCACAAACCTTATCCGTCATTATTACCTTTACCATCTCCTCCTTGTCCCTTCTTCTTCTTCCTCTTATTTTACATCTTCTTCTTCTTCTTTTTTCTTATTCTTATTCTTTATCACCATCATCTTCTTATCATTCTTCTTTTTCTTCTTCACCATCATCATCATCATCATCATCTTCTTTTTATCTCCATCTTCTGATTGTCCATTTATTCACGAGTTCTGTGAAAAAAAAAAAAAAAACATAATATCAGTCAAGTCGGAAAATCGCTGTAAAATGTATATTAAAAATACCTTATGGAATGCTTTTGATGTCATGCAACAAACAAATGAAGTCTTTTGCATGAATTATACTTGTCGGAATCTTTGTTTCGCCCTGTCATAAATCTCGTGATATTGTCTTAATCGCATAATGGTTATTATTATTGTCTTTATCATTAGTATCGTTATTATCATAATAATTTTCATTAATATCATTATCATTATCTGTTGTTAGCTATTGTTAGTATCATATTATCATTATCAACATTACTACTATTAACAACAATAATAATAACTAATTCTTATACTGCCGTTATTCCTGTTGTTGTCATTATTATCATAGTGGTGATAAGGACAATAACAGTAACAATGTTGATAATGATAATGGTAATAATAATGACAATGGTAATAATCATAACTATAATATGGATGATAATGATAGTAATAATGATAATAATAGTAGTAATGATAACAATAATAATGATGATAAAGATGGTAATAATAATAACAAAGATAATGGTAATATTGGTAATAATAATCATCATTATCATTATCACCATTATCATTATCAATTGCTATTATTATTATCAATTGCCATTATTATTATCTATATTACTATTAACATTACTTTTTCATCATTGCTATTATTTTCATAACATAGTATCATTATCTTTATATTATAACTATTATTA
>NW_028234421.1:12864146-12871646 GCF_977035675.1 Penaeus japonicus | reverse complement strand
TGTATTTCTGCTTATCATTACAGGGATTTGGATAATGGATATTATCAAATAAATGTATAGATGTCAGTATCGTGCACCTGCCACCCGACCGCAATCGTGGACATCATCGTACACCGGGCACCTCGCGTCTGGAGGCCTGGGTTCGCACCGGAGAAAAGGCAGACGTCGGCCTAGTGACTGATATTTGAATATCTTTTTGTAAAACAAAGCTCTTACGATCGTCTCTAAATTTACGTACAATCGAAAATGATGCATGCATGAGCAATAAAGAATGTGAAATGCAAGAGATAATAAGCAAGTGATAAATAAAGCAGTGTGTGGCATCGCCAGGTTCAAAAGAGAGCTTGCCAAGCCGTTACACTGGCGTCACTATGGTGCATCTCCCGCGAAAGGCTCCAAACTCACGCCTTCGATTCGCTAAACGTTCCTACGAAACTACGCCGAGGCTTTAAAATCGACGGAGATCTATTTCAGAAAGAAATCGTCACCCTTTCCACCTATTTCCGTTGGTTTGCAAAAGGTGCGCGAAAAAAAAGTGTGTTGAATGCATGTGGGCGACGCTGCAACTACCACCCTCTAGCAGCAGGAGCGAGCAACTGAATGCTTGAGAGGGTGACGACCTGTGTGCATCATCATCTGAGCTTTACGTGTGGTAACAAGTATATGCTGTACTGATGGTCCGTATAGTGACTCTGTGATGATTCTCTTCCTTGAATATGAGGAGGCTATACTGAGCGAAATCTTGCGTCTCACGAATGTTTGATTAATTATTTTGACTGTATTAACGTCAATTATTTGTTCGTTTTTAGTATTTTATATGTGAAATGATATTATTACATCTAGACATATATGTGGCGGATAGATAAGGAATTATTTCGTGGAATGTGGGGAAGAGAAATTCGAATTGATCAGATACACACTGAAATAAATGATTTAGTAACATTTTCTGCACACTTGCACAATTATGACAACTCAGATTTATTGCCATGAACTCGATCAAACGTCGCTGATATTTGACCCAAAATGGAAATGTCTGAACTCAGATCATCATTTCATAATTTCACTAATTTATTCGCATCAACATCCTTACATTATATTAAAAAATAACGTTTGTTTATTTCTGTCCATTTATCTCTTCATTTTAGTTTATAGTTCCGATTCCTTTAGAAAAAAATCATTCTTTAATATTTATGATATTATTATTTTACAGTTAATATTATTTTTAAGAGATAGTCATTTTTCTTAAAGTTATTTTTTGGTATGAGAGCAGTTATAATAACCATTTCGGTGAGAGCAAAAAATATTCATGAATAATGTTATTGTTAGTGTCATGGATATATTGTTATTGTGATCATTGTTATCATCAATATCACTATCATAATGCTTTTGATACCATAGTGATATTTCTCTTGTTATCATAAATCATAACTGATTTATTATTGTGTGTGAATTATTATCATTATTATTATTATCCTTGTTATTGTTATTATTGTCATTATTGTTATTAGTATTACTATTATTATTATTATATTGTTATGATCGCTGTTGCTTTTATTGTCATTGATATTATTGTTATCATCGATATTATCAATATCATTATCAGTATTATCATCGTTATTATTACTATCATTATTATTGTTATTATTAACATTATCGTCATCATTTTTGTTATTATTTCTATAATCATTAATACTGCTGAGATCATTAATACTTTATTTGTGTAATTATTATTGCCATTGTTAATATTATCAGCATTATTTTCATTATCATTAGAATTATCATTACTATCGTCTTATTGTTATTATTATTATCATTATTATTTTTATATTTGTTATTAGAATTTTGTTTCAATTTTATGCTAATGATCATTATATTGATCATCTTTATTATTGTTATTATCGTTATCATTATTATTGTTGTTGTCGTTATTATCATTATTATTATCATTATTGTTATTATTATTATTATTATTATTATTATTATTATTATTATTATTATTGTCATCATCATTATTGTTATTATTATCATTATCATCATTATCATAATTATTTTTATTGTTGTTCTTGTTACTGTTATTATTATTACTATTGTTATGTTTCTTGTTATCGCTTATTGTCATCATTATCACCACCATTATTATCAAGTTTTTTTTTAGTGTAATCGTTATTTCTTTACTATATTATGATCATCATTATCATCCTTAAGGTCATTATTATTTTCTTTATTGCTATATTATTGTTCATGTCTTATTATTTTCTTTATATCATACACTATATTGCTAGTATGATGACCATCCATATGAACCATTACTATTATTAGTATATAATTTTTGTGATGCTTTTGAGCTGAATTTATAGTTCTGGTCCGAGTTTGTAGTTGTGAAATTCAAAATAATTTCCTATAAATAATATATATACGCGTGCTTCAAATTAACACACACTCTCTCTCTCTCTCTCTCTCTCTCTCTCTCTCTCTCTCACACACACACACACACACACACATACACACACACACACACACACACACACACACACACACACACACACACACACACACACACGACACACATACAAACATACAAACATACGCACACGCACACGCACACGACACACATACAAACACACGGTTAAGTAAGTATCACGCCCCTTATAGGATCTGACAGTCATTACCATCCTATCACCAGGTTCCTTGCTCCATACGCCTCTAAAACTGTCATTATTAATAAGTCTTTGATATGTAGAGATAGATAGAATAGTATTTAACTACTTATACGTCTATTTAATAGGCTGTACACGTATTATTATCAGGGTCATAAATCTTTCTTGTATTTATATTGTATAATTAGGAGTATTGACAACATGCAATTCTAATGCTGGTACTGTTGCCAATGTTTATTTTTTTTGTCATTGTTATTGGGTGTTTTTTTTTCTATTCATTTTCTATTTTTGTTTGTTTGTTTGTATTACAATTTTGTTTTTATGCCAGTGTTAGTATTAAGGGCTATGTGTCCTTTATGTTGTTTTTATTTTACCTTTGCTAGTGTTATTTTTTTTTTTCTATAGTGATGATTTTTATTTTTATTTCATCATCATTGGTATGATTTTATGATGATAATTATTATCAACATTTTCTCATCATTATTATTGTTTATTTAATGTTATTTTCATTATCACTGTTATTATTATTTCTCATTATTAATCATGCTATCTTTGGTATTGTTATTGCTAATTTCAGGCTTACACAATATTATTATTATTATTGTTATCATCATCAATATCATCATAATTATTATTGTATTAGTTCTTATCATTACTATTATCTTAATAATGATATTGTTATTATTATCATTATTAGTATCATTACTATCACTTTCATTGTTATCATCACTAGTATTACAAGCGATATTGGTATTATGATCATAACTTTATCACATCCCCATCATCATCAGTGGCTGTAATAAAATGAAGTCATCACTATTGCAATCACTAATAGAAGTAGTAGTATTGCAACCATTGGTATTAACCGGATTATTATCATTGATAAGATTATCATCATTATTAAAAGTAAAAGTTTGACTTTCTCTTTTATTTATTATTTCTATTACTGTTATCTTTATTATTGTCATCATATTCATCGTTATTGAATGGGTTGCTATCAATATCATTCATGTTGTTTTGCCCCAGTAGTAGATGTATCCATAGGTCTAGCAATAATGAAGATGTCATATATAATAGTATCATTATTTTTATTAATTATCATTGTCATTATTTATGTTTTTGTGATGATGCTATTGTTTGTTATTTTTTGTGTCGTGATTATTATTAGTATTGTCATTGTTATTACTGTTATTATGTATTATCATTTTATTTTTTGTTGATATCATTTGTTGTTTTGCGTGTTTTTTATGTTTATTATTGTTGTTAAAAAGATCATTACCAGTATATCATTATCATGATAACACTATATGAAAAATCTAGTGATGAGAGTAACACACACACACCTACACGCACGCACGCGCACATGCACGCACACACACACACGCACGCACGCACGCACGCACGCACGCACGCACGCATACACACACACACACACACACACACACACACACACACACACACACACACACACACACACACACATATATATATATATATATATATATATATATATATATATATATATATATATGCATACATATACATATATGTGTGTATGTTATGTTAATCACCAACCATCTTTCAACCATTATTTTTGTTATTCTACATTTTGCTAAATTCATATTATGGATATTGTTACTTTTTATAATTATTGGCAGTGATTATGCAACACTATGATTTCTTATTATTTTCATACATATGTTGCAGGAATAATTTTAGAATTTTTTCTATTGCTGATAGTTTTCATATGAATCTAGGTAAACAATGATACAAGCATTATCATTTTCTCTATTTTGTTATTGCTACAATTAATAAATCAAGACGATAGGAAATATCGCTGAACATCTCCCCCCCCCCCACCCACCTCACTCTTCCCCCCTACCACACCCCATTCCTTTTTTCATTTTTATGTCAATAGTTTATTCACTGGAATAATAATCATGTTATAAACACTAGTACAAAAGCAGGTACTTCACGGTTGTTTTTCCTTCGCCTTTCCTTCGAAAAGTTAGTTTTTTTTATTTTTTATTTTTTTCTTTGTCTTTTTTTCTTAATGATTGGGTATAGAGTGTACGGTACATACGCATAATACAACACAATAGAGCTGACATTGCATAAATAAAATTGATACATATTTTCCTCTCTATGTAGTGTAGGCGAGACCTTTTTCCTCACAAACGATAATGATGATGATAACAATAATAACGACAATATCAATAATGATAACGATACTAATTCTTACAAACAGATAGATAAACAAAATATTGCACAGTAGACTGCATCCACTCACGACACGCATGCTTACAAATGTGACATAATTGCAACACGTATAAAAGTCAGATTACAGGTGCGCATCTGACAGCTTAAATCGCCCATTAAGGAAAATGAAATGTTGCTATCATGACGGCCGAAAGGTAATAGTTGTCCAGTGAACCAGACCAGTATATACACCCTTTACAACGCCTAGCTATTGGTAATTCTAGGTTCCATGCTATGAAACTACTTCGAACTGTGCAATTACTTAGCAAATTGACACGGAAGTGAGACAGGATATATCTAATTTGCCTTTTCCTTTCAGTCTGCAATTGCAACGTGTGTGGGAGGGTTAGGAAGTCTTTAGCCATTGTGCAGGTCGTGTTGAACAAGGTTGTTCTTGTTCTTGCTGGTTTTTTTTTTTTTTTTTTTTTTCTTCTTCGTCTTCTTCTTTTTTGAGTTATTATTTCTTATGGTTATTGTAACTGTTGTTATTATCATCATTATTATTATTATTGTTGTTGTTATTATTGTAATGATGGCGATCGTTATTCATTATGATAATCATTTTTATTATTATCATTGTTGATGTTATTATTATTATTATTATTATCATTATTGTTCGTTGATTTATATTACTGTCATCATTATGATCATCATTATCATTGTTGTTGTTATTATTATCATTATTGATGTTATTGTTGTGCTTATGATTATTACTACAATAATTATTTTTATTACCATTATTGTTATCATTATCATTATTATTATCATCATCATTACTATCATCATTATCATTATTATAATTATTTCTATTATTTTTATCATTGTTTCTATTATTATTGTAGTTGTTAATCAAGATTTTATTTTTCTTCTTGTTATCAGGATTATTGTTATTGTTGTCATAGTGATTATCAATAGTGTTGTTATCATCTTATCGTTAATGTCATTGTTATCATTATCATCATCATTATCATTATTTCTATTTTTTTCTTATTGTTGATACTTTTGTAATGATTTTCCTGGTTATTGTAGGTGTTGTCATCAAAAACAAGTAATGATAATGGTTATTACTTTTTTATCATCATAGTTAATAGGTGTAATTATAATCATCATTTTACTTTGATATTATTGTTTATTATCGTTTTACTATGTTATTATCCTTATTGTGATATTGCTGTTGTGGTTCTGATCATCATAGTATTGTGATTGGTAGTAGTACTAGTATTAGTATAATCATTATTATCATTATAATTATGATAATTATTTGCCATTATTATTATTATTATTATTATTATTATTATTATCATTATCATTATCATTATTTTTATTGTTAGAATTATCATCAAAATAATCATCTTCAATATTATCATTATCATTACTATTATAGTATTTGTTGAAATTGTTTTTATCATCATCATCATCGTTATTATTATTATTATTATTATTATCATTATAATCATCCGTATTAGTAGTATTGTTATCATTATTGCCATTACTATCATTGTCATTATTGTTGTTGTTATCATTATTACTTATCATACTTATTATAATTTTTCATTTTCATCATCTTCATTCTTTTCATTTCCGTATTATTGTCGTTCTCATTAATGGTATCATCCAGATTATCATCATTATTACTATCATTATTAATTTAAGTATTTTTGTTTTGTTGATAACATTAGTAGCATTTTATCATTATAATTTTATTACTCCTGTTATCATCATTATAGTACTTATCATTAAACATCTCTCCATTTTGTTATTCTTTCCTCACATTGTATTGTCGTGTACAGAGATTGTCTACAGATAGACAGACAGAGATCTAGATAAACATGGACCTTTGATATTTGTTTTATTTGCCCGTTTCATTTTCCTGTCTATCAGTCAGTATGTATGATATGTATATACATATACTTATATCTGTGTGTGTATGTATATATATATATATATATATATATATATATATATATATATATATATATATATATATATATATTATATATATATATATATATATATTTATATATATATATATATATATATATATATATATATATATATATATCTATATATATATATATATATATATATATATATATATATATATATATGTATATATACATACATATATATATATATATATATATATATATATATATATATATTCATATACATATATCACAGTAATAATATCAATCAAAAAGTGAAGAAAAACAAAACAAAAGAAAACAGAAGTTAGATAAAGAAATAATAACGATAATAACCAAAGAAAATCGCATCTCATCGAAAGGAATGCAGTCATACCCACATGTTCCTTTGGTGTTCAAACAGACAGGCAAACGGAGTAATTAATGGTTATATAAACAGAGTGGGGATGATAGTTATTAAGCACCGGATATGGCCTGCGCTGTTAATGACACGTGTAATTAACTCGACAGTTGACAATGGTACCAATGATAGGGATAATTATGGTCTTTCGTGTCGATGCAACACTGCAGAAGGAACATGTGACTAATTACTGATGGATAATGATGAGCGTTTGAGTATTACCTTTTCTGTCTATTTCTTTCTCTTTCTCTCTCTCTCT
>NW_028234421.1:12851646-12854146 GCF_977035675.1 Penaeus japonicus | reverse complement strand
GTCTTCGCGCAAGCACAGAGCTACACATACACACACACACGCACACACATAAACTGGCAAACACATCCCACACCTACACACTTAAACTCCGCGCGCTCATCCTCCTTCTATCGACCCCCACACTCCTTCGAGGTATCCTTGAAGGCCTATGCACGGGGGGACTAGGAGGAGGGGAGGGGTGGAGGAAGCAGAAGGACAAGAAAGAAACGCCATTTTGCCTTTTTTCTTCCTCAACGAAACGACCTCCGATCTCCACCAGAGGAAGATAAAAGGCAGATGAAACAATCAGGAGGAAGCACAACAACAGTCACACCAGGCGAAGAGAGGGAGGGAGGGAGGGACAGCGAGGGATGCTGGCCAGCAGCGTCTTGGCCCCGGGAGATGCCGGCCGGATTCAAGCACGCGGGAAAGCAAATGTGTTTTCTTCACACCATAGGCTCTTATGGGTCACTGTTCTCGGGAAAAGCATTGCGTAGGCCTGGTCCAAGAGGGTAGGTAGGCCTATGTAGGAAGAGGCGGTCTAGGACTATATCCACCCATCGCTTTCCCTTCCCTCCCCATTACACCGCCACCCCTCCTCCCCCTCGCCCGCCCTTCCCGTGCCCCCAAAGAAAGCTAAAGGAAGAGAGAGAGAGAGAGAGAGAGAGAGAGAGAGAGAGAGAGAGAGAGAGAGAGAGAGAGAGAGAGAGAGAGAGAGAGAGAGAGAGAGACAGACAGACAGACAGACTTTGACTTTGACTTAGACAAGTTTATTGAGACAAGTGATCACGCACATCTCCAAAGGATGAGGTAACATAGGTTATCCTCACCCCAATCTTAGTCCCTCTTTGGGCTCACATATATTCTACAAAACCTTACAGCTATATGAACATGTTGAAATATATACAGAACAATCACAATCACAAGCATACAAGAGTTAAATGTTTACATATCAGGAGAACGATATAACAGTATGAATTATAACCCTCAGCAGAGAGAGAGAGAGAGAGAGAGAAAGAGAAAGATCAAAAATCCCACCATACTATATAATCATCATCAATTTTCATGACGACTTCTCTAAAAAAATCGCCACCGAAAATAAGCATAGCGAAAGAAGTAGAAATAAAATGATAAAGAATGAAAATATTGTTAGTGGAGATAAAGATGGTAACTGAAGAACACCAAAGAACCGGAGGAGGTGTGAACATCAAGCAACTATTATCGCATATTGATTAATTGGAAATCTTAACTTTCTGTGAAGTTATTTTGGATAATAATTATCATAATGATACAATACTATGATATGAAAATGATTGCGATGATAATAATGATATCAATAACAATAAAATGAAAAAAGACAATAATGATTATAATGAAAATTATAGTAATGATGATAATAATACAAGTAATGATAATGATAATAATGATAATGACAATGATGATAATGGTAATGATAATAATGATAATCACAATGATAATGATAGTAATGATAACAATCATGGTAATAACAACAGCGATAATAGTATTAACAATAATGATGATAATAATAACAATAATATTTATGACAATAATAATTTAATCAATAATAGTGATGATAATGATAATGTAATCATTCCCACCATTATATCTTTAATACTAATTAATAATTATCATTAATAATATTGTTATCACTATCATTAATAATGTTATTATTATTATCATTGTTATCATTATCATTTATAATATCATTGTTGTTATCATTGTTATCATTATCATTAATATTAGTATTGTTATTATCATTGTTATCATTATCATTAATATTAGTATTGTTATTATTATTGTTATCATTATCATCAATATTATTATTGTTATTCTCATTATCATTATAACCATTATTATCATCACTATTGTAATAATTTTGATATGATTTTGATAGTGATATTACTAATAGTAGTAATAGTACTAACAGTAATTACGTTGATATAATGATAATAATAATAATGCTGATAATGATAACAAAAATGATAATAATGATAGCAATGGTAATACTATTAATGATAATTATTATCATAACATTAATAACAGTAACAATAAGAATAATCATAAAATATCGATGATTTTAGTAATTATGATAATGATGGTGATAATTGTAACAGTGAAGAGGACAATGATGATGATGATTTTGATGATAATGATAATGATGATAACAATAATGATAATAAAAAGGGTGATAATGATAGTAAAATAATAAATATAATGATGATGCTAATAAAATGTTCATGCTAATGAAAGTAATAATAATTATAATGATAACAATGATTACAGTTATGATAAGGATGATGGTAATAATAGTAATAAAATTTGTGATGGTAGAAATAAGGATAATCATGATAGTAATAATAATGGTAATCATCATGACAATGATGATTATAATAGTATTAATGAAAATATTAATGATAATAATGATCATGATGTTATTGATATTAATGATGATGAGAATAGTTATAATAATGATAATGATAATAATGATAATGATGATTAC
>NW_028234421.1:12824146-12826646 GCF_977035675.1 Penaeus japonicus | reverse complement strand
TGATAATAATGATAATGATCATAACCATTATCATCGTCATTATCATTATTATTCTTACCAATTATTACTATTATCGTCATATTTTATCATTATTATTGTTAATGTCATTATTATCATTATTTTTATTATTATAATTACTGTCATTATCCCCTTGGCGATGATGATGAAGTTGATGATTATGGTGATAATGATGATAATGATAATGACGATGGTGATGATGATGATGTTGATAATGATAATGATAATGATGATGATGATGATGATGATGGTGGTGGTGGTGATGATGATGATGATGATGATGATGATAAGGATGACAACAACAGCAATAACAATGATCATAATAATGATAAAGATTATAAGAACAATCATAACAATGATATTGATAATGATGAAAATAACAGCACTGGTAATGATGAAAATAAGAAAAAAAATATTGAAACGACGAAAAAAGTCTTAACTGTCAGAAATAACAGTTGCGATTGAGCAAACAGTAGTTCCACTAAACCATAACTACTTTCATAGATTCGAGTGCCCGGGGCCTGAGGACTGATCGCAAGGGGGCGTAACGGGTGCGACGGAACGAAACCGCGTGGAGCCGTAATCGCAAATGTGTTGATAACTGCACTCGTTAAGCGGGGGGACGGAGGCGCGCACCACACCCACTCTGCCATGTCAAGAGATCTGACATGCCCCCGTGATGGTGCCCACACACAGGACCTGCCAAACGGGAGATTCAGAACGGAAGGGCAAGAAGACAGTCCGTTGTCCTTCGCAAATGAGGCTGTTTTTCGTTCTTTGTCGCCTCCGCGCCTCCTGTCCTCCGTTAACCCCGCGACCTCTGCCAGTGAAAGGCGGTTAGGGAGGAAAAAGCCCGGGAGAAAAAGTGCCCCGCCTAGGCCCAGCTTCCATCTTGTACAGCAAAAAGCCCAGCTCCTGCTTATTGTTGGTGCATTGGGCATTGCTTGGCAGCACCTGCATCGGATTCTTGATTTTGCACCGTGATTGGTCAATGTGACCAACGGATCGGACTATCAAAGTTAAGCGAGGGATGCTATTGGCGGAGCGTGTTTTAAACTCCGCCCAGTAGATTACGTCACGCCTTTCAGTCCACCTCAGAACCTGCCAGCGGTGGAGGGCTGCAACTTCTGCATCTTCTGGCTTGAAGGCTGCTTAGCTTTTAAAGAGTTTTAATGTTTTATATCCACCGCTGCTCTATTCCCGTAAATTCTGGATGATTACTGGAGTGACATCATTATCAATCAATAAGATATCTGTAATTGATTGATGCAGGCAGTGGCTCGTGGTCGCAATATCGGGGTCGGAGCCGGGTGTAGCCTCCCAGGCCGCGACGCGAGGAGCGCTGTGATTGGCTAGCGGCCTGCAACCGCCCGGCTAGCTCACTGCACCCGCACATGCAACACCGCCGTCTTGCAACCGTAAACAAAATGGAGGACCAAGAAAACAAAAATCTTGACAGAAGAATGCCCATGCGCTATGCCCCCAGATCATATGTCATACGAACACTCAATGAGAAAAAGGATAGGGTGGCATTGCGACGGTATGCGGTCGTTACCTCCGTTACTAAAGCACAATACCCACCACAAGTGCCCGCTCCTGACGTGCCCACATTGCACATCCTCCATGTTTCTTGCGAGTCGGTGATAGGGTGAGGAGAAGAGTGGGGCAGGCAAGCCACCGGCGGGAGGTGTACCCCTGGCAAGGTATCCCAGGGGGCTCCCCTTTCACCGGACTCGTGGCTTGACACCGTGGCAGGGATACCCAGGCAGCAGGGGCATCGATTTTGATAAGCGGGTTTGGGGCAGCAATGCAGCTATGGCGGGCGGCCAGAGGTGCATATACCCAGCAGGAGGCGAAGGAGGAGGCAAGGGCAGAACCCCCCATGTCATGCCCAACCGTAAACCAGGGCACGGGCAGATACCAAGGGTGGTCATAGCTACAAATGGGGATCTGTTCCCACTTCCACAGATCTCTTGGGCATGCAAGCACTGTCTGACAATGCATTCCAGCCTCCCAGTCCTGCCATCATGCACAGCCGATCGTCTAATGCATGAACTTAACAGTCTCTGCAGGGCATGAAATGACACCTTGCCCATTGAGGTTTCCGAAGATAGTCTTAACCTACACAACTTTTCCTTTCCCTGCTGTTTGTGTTCACTTCATCTCTGCTTCCATCTCGTAGGAAGCGACTGCCCTCTGGACTCGCCAGAGGATTTCCCTGCTTGCTTGGCACCATGAGATTTGCAAATGAATCATGCACATATATCCTTCACAATCAGCCTCAACTAACCTGCATTCCATTCATTTGTTAACCCGAGTATTACCGTTCCTTGTGATACTGATGTCATTTTATAATTTCTCATGTCACGTAGATATGCCAGTCTTTCAGATATGTCACGCTGCTCTCGGTATTATTCACAGAATCATTATATCTTCTCTATATCACTTATAATCTTTTGGGTTAGTCATTAGCATGATTTCT
>NW_028234421.1:12811646-12814146 GCF_977035675.1 Penaeus japonicus | reverse complement strand
ATGATAATTTACCCTGGTCTTCGCTATCTAAACGTACTTGTATTTAGATGAAATAACAAGCGAATCATAACATTACTCAGCTGTTCCATGTATCATAGAGGATACATGGAGAAGGTGATACTGACGACGACTTTCATAACAAAATCCATCCACCACCTAAAAGCACCAGTATAATCGTAATAGTAATATCACTGAAACACAATCATTAAATATGATCTAAACGCGTATTAGTCCAATCACCAATACCGGAAACGGGTATAACCAAGATACCCAAATCGATTCAAACGGAATACAGAGCACCAACCATCGAGATTCCAACCGATTTTATCAGCACAACACACGAAAAAAACAGCAGTCGAAATGCCTACCACAAAACCGTGTAATCTGCGGAAATGTCAAAGCTACGTGATATATCGTCCGAAGTAGCCAGTAGCTGAGAGTGTATTTGAGGGAGACGGGGGGGGGGTACGGACGTCACCCACTGATTTATAGCTTGTATGAAGACTGATGTCACCGCCAAACATACAATATAGTTCGGTTTCTGAAATATATAATTTTTTATTCTCTCGCTCTCTCTCTCTCTCTCTCTCTCTTCTTTCATCACTTTCTCTCACTCTCCTTAATCTCTCTCTCACATCTCTCTCTGTTCTCTCTCTCTTCTGACTCTCTCTCTCTCATCTCTCTCACTCTCACTCTCCTTCTCCTCTCTCTTCCTCTCACTCTCTGTCTCTCTCTCTCACTCCTCTCTCTCTCTCTTCTCTCTCTCTCTCTCCTCTCTCTCTCTCATTCATCATCTCTCCTCTCTCTCCTCTCCTCTCACTGTCTCCGCATCCTCTCTTTCTTCCTTCTCTCTCTTTCTTTCTCTTCTCTCATTAATTTTCTGATATGGGGATGTATTGTGGAACGGCTTGTGCTGACATTGGCGAGAGTCATGGGCCTCAAATCATTTATATCTTTTGTGGCGAGAGGGGAGGGCGACATGAGGGATGGGAGGGGCACAGATTGGTGGTTGTTCGATTGTGTTATCTCATTGTATTTATTTTTTTCTGTCCTTTCTTGGTTTTTTTTATCTCATCCTTACTGCAGTTCCATTCGCAGTTGTGTAATTAGATCGTTGTTTCTTTCAGCACGTAAAAACGTATACATTCACATGGCATACAGACACAACCCCAACACACACACATGCACACAAACACACCACACACACACAACACACACACACAAACACCACACACACACACGCACACACACTAAGGTCACCACACAAGCACACATAAACATACACAAGCACACACACACACAAACAAACACACAACCATTCATTCTCTTTTTATCTACATCCACTAAAAAACTCATAATTTTACACGACACGAATCCTTTTCAAAAGTATTTTCATAAGACGCCTGATGACAAATGTAACACGATAAGCCATTCCTAAGAGTCTGAAACTCCTTATGTAAATATACATTTAATAATAAATATTATTATCATGAATGTGATTCCTCCTGTATTAAACTAATATAATCCTAAAAACAAAGAGTCGTTCAGTAATTTTAATTAGATAGATTTAGAAGTATATAGATTATGAATAAGGATATGATAATAGTAGAAGTTAGATAGATAGGATAGAATGAGAGAGAGATAGAGAGAGAGAGAAAGAAAGGAAAAGAGAGAGAGAGGGAAGAGAGACAATAGATAGATAGAAAGAGGAATGGATAAGATAGAAAGATATACAGAAATAGATGGAAACAAACATGACAAGCATACATGCATATAATAAAAAAAATCATACCGAGATCGATAGAGAAATAGAAAAAAGATAGACAGGTAACAGAAGAGACGGACAGAGAAGATAAACAGACATTCTAACCGAAACGAACCAGGTGAAATAAAAAAAAAAAATGTATATATGCATAAAAAAAACTCGGTATTATCGCCACACTGACATCATGGTGAAGCTAATCTTTCAAAAATTATCCCCCAATTATCCACATATTTACCCCCCCTTCCCCCCTCTTTCCCTCCCCCCTCCACTCTTCCCATTCCCATTTTTTTCCAACCAGTGGTAGCAAAGGGGGGGGGGGATAGGGGGCAAAGCATTCAATCTAGAACGACGCTCACCGTCGGTTGCGCACAACGAACGGAATTTGGTATACTACACTGGAGACATTATTTATTCTTCCTCCCCTCCACCACCCACCCCCCCCCCGCCCCAACCCAACCCACTAATCTGCCTTTGTTTTTTTTCGTTTTTCCTTTTCGATCACTCTCTTTTCCTCTCTGTCTTCTCTCTCTCCTTACTCTCTCTCTCTCTCTTCTCTCACTCTCCTTTCTCTAATCTCCTTCCTCCATCTCTATCTATCTATCTATCATTCTATATGTCTCCACTTCTCTTCTCTCTCTCTCCTCTATTTATCTATCTATCTCTCTGACTTTTTCTCTCTTTCTCTCTCTCATCTATCATCATATCTCTATCTCTCACTATCTACATCTAATCTTT
>NW_028234421.1:12798723-12804046 GCF_977035675.1 Penaeus japonicus | reverse complement strand
AAACTTGAAGACTTCCAATCCTGCTCTCTCTTTCTCTCTCTCTCTCTCATCCTCTCTCTCTCTCTTCTCTCTCTCTTCATCTCTCAGCAGCTCTCTCCTCTCCCTCGGTCTCTCTCCTCTCTATATCTCTTCCTCATCTCGCTTTCTCTTTCTCTATGACAGCCTCCGCCGCTCTCTCTCTTCTTCTTCTCAGTGTATCTACCATTTTAGGAATATAGTATTTTTTATTCCTCTCGAGTGTTCTCTTTATAACATCATGACATGTCCACTATGAATGATCTGAGAGCAATTCCCAAAACAATATTTTCTCGGATCATATTTCCTCTTGAAAGTTTTCATTTTGTATATTCCTGTACTTTCCACGATGTTCTTTTATCATCTTCGCAATATAACAACGGAGAGATCCAGGAACCTTGATGGATGGTACTGCTATAGAATGTGACAATATTGCCTTGTCCTTGTATAAAGATACAAAGGGTGAACATTTGCTTTGTGATATATATCAGAGGTAGTTCGTACAAAGCATCTACATCACAACGTATGATTAAGATATCATAAGCTGCTATTTCATATCTTTTGCTGCCATGGCATTCACTCTTCAATAAAGATAGATGTTGTAGTACAATCTCTAATAAATCTCTTTCTCTCTTTCTCTCTCTCCTTCTCTCTCTCTCTCTCTCGCTCTCTCTTACTACATCTATCTTTCTCTCTCTCTCTCGCTCTCTCTTACTATCTCTCTCTCTCTTTCTCATTCTCTCTCTCTCTCTCTCTCTCTCTCTCTCTCTCTCTCTCTCTCTCTCTCTCATTCTCTCCTTCTCTCTCTCTTTCTCTCTTTCTCTCTCTCTCCTGCTCTTCTCTCTCTCTCTCACTCTCTTCACTCCTCTCTCCTTCTCTTCTCTTCCTCGCTCTCTCTCTCATCATTCTCTCTCTCTCTCTCTCTCACTCTCCTCTCTCTCTCTCTCTCTTCTTTCTCCTCTCACTCCTCTTTTCTCTCTCTCTCTCTCTCTCTCTCTCTCTCTCTCTCTCTCTCTCTCTCTCTCTCTCTCTCTCTCTCTCTCTCTCTCTCTCTCTCTCTCTCTCTCTCTCTCTCTCTCTCTCTCATAAATAAGTACGTAGAAATAAGTAAAATATCTTTCTTTTTCTGCTGCTAACCTCTGCTCTGCGACATCAAAAAACATTTTTTTTATTTTCATAGGCTTTTGTGTAAGATCATCCTCTAGCGTTATTTATTTTCGTTCATTCATAGTTGATGATGGTGTGAATGTAATTGCAATTGCTATGATACTCGAGTCTATTAAATGTATTAGCCTGTATTTTTCTCTTCAATGTCCTCCCTCTGCTTTCTGTTCTCTGTCTTTTTTAATAGTATGTCTTAACTTCAAATTGGCGAACCTCCATTTTGTCGTCTCTCTCTCTCTATATCTCTATCTATCTATCTATCTGGCTATCTATCTATCTATATATCTATTTATCTCCCCCCCCCCCCCTCTCTCTCTCTCTCTCTCTCTCTCTCTCTCTCTCTCTCTCTCTCTCTCTCTCTCTCTCTCTCTCTCTCTCTCTCTCTCTCTCTCTCTCTCTATCGCTTGCTCTCGCTCTCTCTCTCTTTCTTTCTCTCTCTCTCTCTCTCTCTCTCTCTCTCTCTCTCTCTCTCTCTCTCTCTCTCTCTCTCTCTCTCTCTCTCTCTCTCACTTATTCTTCTAACCTGACTAGTGTGCTTAGTCACCCAATTCCGTGGACAATATACATAAAAGGATTAGAAATCATTTTTATTGTTTCTCCACGATGTTTACTCTTATATCTGAGGTCTTCCTTTTCGAAACTCCCTCTCATGGTCCTTCCTCTCTTCAAAAGTCCCACTCGAGATCCCTACTCGCTTCGGAAATCCCACTCGAGGTCCATGTTCACTAAGGTAATCCCACTCTTTTTGAAAATCGCCATCGAAGGTCATGATGTCCTGTAAATCTCCTATCAAGTCCCACTCGGGATCCTATCACGCACAGGCTCTTCCTCTCTCCCCTATGATTAATTGATATCTTGCCCGCTACATCCCCTGCCTCCCCCCACCATCCGTTCCGCCGTCTGCTTAGCTAAGTACTTCGTCCACTTAAGTATCAGCTTCACTGTTGCTACGTCTTATCTCATTCCGAGGATGGGCTTATCAAGGTGAAGTTGAGAATCTATCATGTTGCATCACTTCCCGGAAATGTAAGGACTTGACTCTGTCTGTTTGTGATTTCTCTGGCTGGTGCGCTGTCTGTAGATCGGTTTATTAATACGGTTGTAATGTTTTGTTTATATATATATATATAAATATATATATATATATATATATATATATATATATTATATATAATATATATATATATATATATATATGTGTGTGTGTGTGTGGGTGTGTGTGTGTGTGTGTATGTGTGTGTGGTGTGTGTGTGTGTGTGTTGTGTGTATATATATATAATATATATATATATATATATATATATATATATATATATATATATATATATATATATATATATACTGTAGATGTGTGAGTCCATGGAAGGATTAAGACAGGTATGAGGATAACCCATGTTACCTCATTCTTTTGAGATGTAAAACCTCTTGTCTCAAAATCAAAGTTTAATCTCATTTTAAGCTGAGTGGTCTATACCTATTTCATCCTAAGTTTTAGCGGCCTAGTGTCTCTTGTGGTATACCAGTGGAAGCAATATATTTTGTACAAGATGTAGTCAACCAATCCGCCATAATGTGATCTACTTGCTTTTGAAGTATTCATGAATATTGATATCTACCGGGCTGGTTCAATCCATACCCACATTGCCCAATTGCAGAACACATGATCAAATATTTCGGATATCAATGCTGTCTTTTTGTGTACCATGAACATGGGCATCTTCAGGAGGTTATTTCCGATGTGCGATGTTCGGGATAAAGCCAGTGGCCATTCTCTTCTCCGGGATAAACTATGCCGTTTCTATCCATCCATTATTTTCTTGTATATTGTCAATAGAATAACAAATCTTGCAGGGACTTTTAGAAGTAAAAAGTCTCTTCTCCTCATATTCTCCTTTTTTCTTCTTTTCTACCTCTCTCTTTTCTCTACCCCCCTCCCATCTCTGTCTTTCTTTCTTTCAATCAATCACTTTATCAATTTCCCTTTCTATCCCTCCTTTCTGTGTGAAAGCGAGAGAGAGCGGGTTTGGAAATGTGTAATAGCGAAGAAATTAGAAAGAATAACTGAGCGAAAGAGACATGAAGAAAATCAGACGATAGCCGATCAGAGCAAACATGAAATGTATAAAGAGGATTCGCCATTTTTCACGCTTACCCTTTTTGAACACTTTCGTCTCCATTTTTCCTCATCTCCTCCAGTTAGTCTGTGTTCTCCATCTCCTCCAGTTAGTCTGTATTCTCCATCGCCTCCAGTTAGTCTGTGTTCTCCATCTCCTCCAGTTAGTCTGTATTCTCCATCGCCTCCAGTTAGTCTGTGTTCTCCATCGCCTCCAGTTAGTTTGTGTTCTCCATCTCCTCCAGTTAGTCTGTGTTCTCCATCGCCTCCAGTTAGTCTGTATTCTCCATCGCCTCCAGTTAGTCTGTGTTCTCCATCGCCTCCAGTTAGTCTGTGTTCTCCATCGCCTCCAGTTAGTCTGTGTTCTCCATCGCCTCCAGTTAGTCTGTGTTCTCCATCGCCTCCAGTTAGTCTATGTTCTTCATCGTCTCCAGTTAGTCTGTGTTCTTCATCTCCTCCAGTTAGTCTGTGTTCTCCATCGCCTCTAGTTAGTCTGTGTTCTCCATCGCCTCTAGTTAGTCTGTGTTCTCCATCGCCTCCTGTTATATTGCAAGAAATATGTCTCCTTCTCTCCCTGCAACACCCGTTTTGATGTCATGTTGCCGGGGGTGATGATGGCATCGTGGCATAGGAGCTGCTTGCTGTTCTAGGTCCTCGTTCTCCGTATTGTGTTTAATCATCCCCCATCATGTTGCGTCAAATAAAGATGAATCCGTCTTCGAGGAAGGAAGAACGATCGCACTTTCAAAACAAGCTGTTTGTGTGGTTTTGGGTTTGTAGAGAGAGTCATAAAGATGAACATTAAGGGGTTAATTAAGGGGTCTTATGATCAACTTTTGCTGTCGAATTTATAGCTGTTTGACAATGACTTGTATCACGTTTAATAGAGTCCTTGTTAATGTCAATGTCATCGCAGTCTTAATCATTATCCATGTTTATTGTGGCATGAATGACTTACCCGCAGTCTAAATTGATTTGAATTTGGGCTCAAATAAACTCGTTTTCGATACTGAGTAAACTAATCATTACCATATGTTCCATTTGAATTCGAACATTAGAGTGTGCAATTTCACCTACCAAAGTGCAGTTTGCTATTGTTAACATTTCCAATTTTATTGCTTTTTAGACAGGTCTTATTTAAAACTCGGTGAGACCAAAGATATAGCGTTGCGTTATTTATATCGAGTTTGTTGCGCTACTTCTACCTTTCTACGACTAAGGTAGCGGCCTTTGCAATTCCTCTTCCCGAAGACAGTCACGAAATCAAACAGTGTTATATTTCGGGTAATTTTTCGCCTTTTACATTATGCAATCTATGCCTTTTCTCTCTGCAAGTTCTGCCAATGAGAAATGTTTCTACTTCCAGTTCATCTTAGGCCTTTAAACCATTCCTACTTTCATCGCAAGGCTTCTACCTTTTCCACGAGCGCGATTCCCGCTTCCCTTTATCTGCATTTTCCATAATCCCCCCTCCCCCCCTTCCCTCTCTCCTCAAGAAAGTCGCCATCAACCCGTATCTCGTCTGTGTTCATCTCTTCCATTCCTGCTACAACAACCGCGAACCACTGTCTGCCCCTCTTTCTTTCGCCCCTTCCATTCCTACTCTATCCCCCCCCCCCCCCCCCCCCCCCCCCCCCCCCCCCCCCCCCCCCCCCCCCCCCCCCCCCCCCCCCCCCCCCCCCCCCCCCCCCCCCCCCCCCCCCCCCCCCCCCCCCCCCCCCCTAGTTCCATCTCCACCGCAGCTACACTGTCCATCCCTCCCCCTCCCCCTCCCCAACTCCCCACCCCCTTCTACAATCACTACCCCAAACACACAACACATAAGCATCGGGGGGAGACACGTGGCCCACAATACCCAAGTGGCCAATTGCATTCTCCGTGCACCACTGACCACCAAAACCTACAATTGAGGGCTGAAGAAGCTAGGACACGCGCACCTGCAGCCGGGCTTCTGACCACTGCAGCAGGTCTGTGTTTTTGCTGCCGACGATGCTTTCACGGGCTGGAGGGTCGGCGGCCACCACTAGCCGG
>NW_028234421.1:12783723-12786223 GCF_977035675.1 Penaeus japonicus | reverse complement strand
GGTATATTCGGTTCTTGTTTATAGAATTATGTGTGTCGTTCAGTGCTTCAATCTAGTTCGAACCCATGCATTTGTGGAGAGATCATTCTCTCTTCACGAAGGAAAGTAGATTTATACACGTCATCTCGCCTGTGATTTATGAGGAATAAAGATGATGATAAACCTCAGCATTGGGGATATTGATATGTTTATCTGTAAGATTAAGTCTGCGATGTGAACAATCGAACAAGACATAGGAACTCCCTCGCTCTCTCTCTCTCTCTCTCTCTCTCTCTCTCCTTTTATCTTTTTCTTTTCTCTATCTCTCTTTCTCTCCCCCCCCCCTCTATCTCTGTCTATTTCTTGTCTTCTCTTCTCTCTCTACTTTTTTTTCTTTCCCTTCTCATATCTCCCCACCCCCCTTCTATCTCTCTCTAATAAATTCAAATGATATTGTAGATTACTGACATGTAAAGTCCTTCACGGTCATAATGCAACATCCAGACCTTTTATGATTATGTTGCAATATGCCTTTCATCCACCAGTTACTCTTAATTGTTTATTAAGAAACTACAAGGACATCTTTGATTTTAATTTCCTACGTTTACACATTTTCTTCCTATAGCATTTTAATATTATCATTGATGTAGTCTTGATGAGAAATTATATTGGACACATGACATATGGCATGACATGGCTAATACAATATCACTTCGCATCAGCTGGAGACACTAACATGGAACCTCGACTTTCCTTTTTTTTCTTTTTTTCTTTCTTTTTTTTGCCGTGTATTTTGTTAGTTGTGTGAAATGCTACAGCAAAGTAACTCCGGTATTTGATTATGAATATTTTAAGGCTAAAAAAAATTATCCCCGTGGCGTTCGTGATAGGTAAGTGTAGCCAAATATCAATTACGTGAGTGAGTTAGCTAATATCCTAAGCGTCTTTAGAATATCGAAAACAGATATTTAGAAAGGAATGGATTTTTTTTTTTTTTTTTTTTTTGGGGGGGGCATTGTTTCATTGCATCTGCTCCCTCCTCCCCCCTTCGTTCCCCCATAGCCTTCCTCCTCCCAAGGACAAGTATGCGTGACATGACAGGGTGAGTGACGTAGATGCGACGCAATAGATAGTATGTGTAAGAAGGCACACGATTATCCGTGCGTGTGTGGGAGTTTGTATGTGTGTGTGTGTGTGTGTTGTGTATTTGTGTGTGTGTCTGTGTGTGTGCGTGCAATCCAGCGCAGAACGTTAAAAGAACCGATACAAATAAACATATCAAGAAACACCGAAATACAATTCAAAACCTTCCCATCATCCTCCCCCCCACACCCACCCCACCCCCAAAAAAAAGACCGACGCCACATCTACATCGAATAAAAACTTCCATGTCCCAATTACAATTATTCAATTATTCAAGAGAGAGAGGAAGGGGCGAGTGAGCCGACCGCCATTTTCTCACCAGGGCATAAGAGGCGCAAGTGAGAATCGACCTCATATATCACCGCATTGGACACGAGACTGTGCAACTGAGCCAGCAAGTGCGGGAGCAACATGGCGGATGAAAGCAATATTGCAATACTTGAGAACGTGCTTGTAGTATATCATGCTCTGTTATTATCATATCTTGCCGTTGTTCTTACTAAATCCTCATTGAGGTATAATCTAATGTTATTTTCTTTGGTCAATGATTTATCGCTACAACCTTGTTTTAGCCAATGTTACGAAACTACTCCTAATGTATCATATAGGTTAAGTAATAAAGGAATATATATATATATATATATATATATATATATATATATATATATATATGATATATATAATATATATATATATATATAAAATAATACATATATATATTATAAATATATATATATATATATATACATATATATATATATATATATATATATATATATATATATATATATATATATATATATGATATATATATATGTGTGTATATATGTGATGTATGTGTGTATGTATGTGTATATCTGATATATATGTGTGTGTGTGTGTGTGTGTGTGTGTGTGTGTGTGTGTGTGTGTGTGTGTGTGTGTGTGTGTGTGTGTGTGTGCTGATATGTCAATATGATTTCCGTATGCTATTTGTTACTTATTTGTTTATTTTTCATTTAGGCATATGAATAAAGAGACAATCATCCGTCATCACATATAAAAATCGCTAAGCACACCTGGGCAAGAACGCACACACACACACACAGACAAACACACACACACACACACTCACATACACACACACACATACACACAAACACACACACACACACACGCGCGCGCGCACACATGAACTCAAACCTCCCATACGTACACCAACACAAATACACATGCACACAGCCACACATACAAAGATAGTCGTAGAAAGACAGATATATACACCGGCAAATGTATATATAGGTATGTACGTATATCAATTCATGATAAAGTACACATGCGCACACGAGGGGGGGGGGAGAAACCGATATTGCTGAGAAACGAGGAAAGATGAGAGAGG
>NW_028234421.1:12759468-12761123 GCF_977035675.1 Penaeus japonicus | reverse complement strand
CTATATATATCATATTTATATATATACCCTATATTTTATATTATCTATATCTTATATATAATATATATCTCTATATATATCTATAATATCTCTCTCTTATAATTACCATATATAATCTATTTTATATCCATATATATATCTAATATATCCATATATAATCTATATATATCCATATTATATATCTATATATATGCCTATATATATCTATATATCTCTATATATATCTATATATATCCATATATATATCTATATATATCCATATATATATCTATATATATCCATATATATATCTATATATATCCATATATATATCTATATATATCCATATATATATCTATATATATCCATATATATATCTATATATATCCATATATATATCTATATATATCCATATATATATCTATATATATCCATATATTATCCTATATTATCCATATAATATCTATATATATCCTATATATATCTATATATATCCATATATTATATCTATATATATCCTATATATATCTATATATATATCCATATATATATTATGTATATATGCCTATATATGTAGTATGTATAGATTATATTTAATATTATAGATATTATATAAGTATATATAATTATATATATATACATAATATACATACCCTATTATATATATATACATTATACATACATAATATATATGCCCATAAATACATACAAATATATATATGCCCTCTATATATATATATATATTTATACATATAAATATATAATAAATATATAAATAATAAATAAATATATTTTATAGAGGCATATATATATGTATGTATATATGGGCATATATATATATATGTATGTATATATGGGCATATATATATATATATGTATGTATATATGGGCATATATATATTTGTATGTATATATGGCCATATATGTATGTATGTATATATGGCCATATATATATGTATGTATATAGGCATATGAAGATACATTTGTATATAGAGGTATATATTTATATATGTGTGTATAGTCATATAAATAAATATATATTTTATATAGGCATATATATAAATATTGGCATATATATGTGTATATTGGCATATATTTGTATATATTGGCATATTTATTTATATATAGGCATATATATGTATATATAGGCCTATATATGTAAGTATGTATAGGCATATATATGTAAGTATGTATAGGCATATATATGTAAGTATATATAGGCATTTATATATGCATGTATATATAGGCATTTATATATGCATGTATATATAGGCATTTATATATGCATGTATATATAGGCATTTATATATGCATGTATATATAGGCATTTATATATGCATGTATATATAGGCATTTATATATGCATGTATATATAGGCATTTATATATGCATGTATATATAGGCATTTATATATGCATGTATAAATGAGGCATTAGAATGCATGTATATATAGGGCATGTAGATATGGCATGAATATAAGGCATTTATATATGCATGTATAATAGGCCTTTTAGTATGCATTAAGAAAGGCATATAATATGCATGTTTTTAATAGGCATTTATTTATCCAGTATAAATAGGCATTTTAGAAATGCATGTATATATCGCATTTTATATTGCATGTATATATAGGCATTTATATTTGCAATTATATATAGGCATTTATATATGCATGT
>NW_028234421.1:12721968-12754468 GCF_977035675.1 Penaeus japonicus | reverse complement strand
TGCGTATATATTTTCGTGTGCGTATATATTTTCGTTTGCATATATATTTACAAGTGCATATATATTTACATGTGCATATATATATACATGTGTATATATACGTGTTCGCGTATATATATACTTATGCGTATATATATACTTGTTTGTACATATATACGTGTGTACACATATACCAATGAGTACATATATACGTCTGTGTGTGTATAGTGTGTGTGTATCATATCTACGGGTGTATATACATTTACAATGTATCGTTTTTGGTGTATATATATACTACTTGTTTTATATATATAGTACATGTATATTCATATATATGTATATGTAATGATATATTATAATATATATAATTTATCTATACATTCTTATAAGAAACAAACTATATGGTTAAATATATATGGATATTCATACCTTTTGATATTCATAAATTATGGATATGCATATATTTGCATTATTATACTGTCTTATATATGCGTATTCATATGCACACATACTGATTTTTTACCATATACATTTACACACACACACCCCATACATTCTTATAGAAACATACATATATGGTTACATATATATGTATATTCATACCTTTTGATATTCATACTTATGGATATGCATATATATGCATATATATACTGTACTTATATATGCGTATACATATGCACACATACTGATTTTTTTACAAATACATTTACACACACACTCCCATATATATATATATATATATATATATATATATATATATACATATATATATATATATATATATATATATATACATGCACATATATACATACATGCACATATATACATATATATCCAGTACTTACAAACATGTATATACATACACATATAAACGTGAATGCATATATATATATGAATGCATATATAATATATATATATATATATATATATATATATATATTATATATATTATGTGTGTGTATGCATATAAATATATACATTTATATATATATATCTATATGTACATATATAGATATATATCAATATAAACATTTATATACAAATATGTAAACATGTATGTACATATATAGATATACACTAATGCATATGCATATTCATTTAATGCTATTTTGGGTTGTGGTTATTTTGTTGTATTGGCTTTAGTTTATTTTAATTATAAACGTGGATTATCGATATGATTTTCCAGTTTAGAACTTTCATTTATAGTGGTTTTAGGAGAGCAAGAGTTAACGAAAAGTTTGCGACTGTAAACATGTCTTTAATGCTTTTAAAGTCGAGCTGCGATACTACAGACTCCAGTTTGTTTTTGTTTTTGTTTTTTTGCTTCTTTATGCAAGCATCGTGATCGCAAACACTGTTTCTCTTTCGTCATTTTTTATATTTGACATTGTCAAAGAGTATGGGTTAAGTGTGCTTTTTTCGTATATTGGAGTTCGGTTCCAATTTCTGTTTAGTTTAGCGCTTGTTTGTTTTAAATACGTTAAGAGAGTGGGAAGCTCTTTACCGATCACCATTATAGGGTTGGTTTTCCCGTAGAGTTTTTCCCCATCGCGGTCTAACCTCAAATCTTGATGCGCGAATACTGTAATTCGTTGTAATTTTATATATATATATATATAATATATATTTTATACATTATTTAATTTATATATATATATATACTATATAAACTAAGATACATATATGTGATATATATAAATATAGTGGTTTTGATTTCATTTGAGATATATAAATATATATGTATATATATATATGTATATATAATATGTATTATATGATATATATGTGTGTGAGTATTTATGTTTGTGAGTATTTATGTTTGTGAGTATACTATTGTGTAGTGTATATATGTTTGTGAGGACTTTGTGTGGGTTATATGGTGTATATATGTGTGAGGTATATTGTATATATATATATATTTGGAGTTATATATTGTGGGTTATATATATCTAATTATTCACTGATTCTATATCCATGTGTTAAATATAGGTGTTGGGTGGATGTATTATGGGGGTGGGGTTACATTCTGGGGGGGATTGAGGGGGTGATATATGTTCTATATTTGCAGAGAGTGTATTATTGTTATCTCTGAAGGAGATAGGCATTTTTTTTTCTTAAGTATGAGATAGATATTGATTTTTAGATACTTTTAGAGGTTTATTTTGGATTAGTGACTTAGATGAGACTTTTATATACAGAGATGAAGCAAGAGTACAACACAGATAGATTGATTAGTCAGATATACCAACACCTACATAATAGTATACTAAATGGTATATATATGCATAAATATACAAATCTGTAAAATATTGCATATATATACATATATAGGTATATATATACTATACATATAATATATACATATATATACTTATATATAGCATATATTTACATTACATATATTACATATATTACTTATATAAACGATTATATTACATTTATATACATATATAAATATACCGACACATATATACACACACAATATATATATATATTTAACATATATTTACAGATATATATAACATAATATAGATATACATATATATTTTACATGTTTATATACATATGGTTGTTGTTACATATATATACACTTATATAGAGTTATCATATATATCTTTTTGATACATATATATATACAGTTATATATACTTGGTATATGTATATACATATATATATATATATCATAGTTTATACATATATATAACAACTTCATATATTCAGTTAGTTAATACTAAGTGTTTGATACGATGTTTGCATATACATATTCTTCATATGATATTCATACCTATATATACATATATTGTTTTAGTACATATATATATACATATATATATACATAGTCTATTGATAAATACATAAATTTATTACATATATTAATATATACATAATATATTATACATACATATATAGGTATACATCTTATATATACATTGAATTTAATACATATATATACATATATATATAACATTTTGATATACATATATATATACATATATATTACATATATATCATATATATATACATTATATTACTGATTGTTATAGAGATATATATACATATATATATACATTACATATATACATACTATGTGATATATTCATATATAGAACATATATTATATACCATATATATATTTTTTGATTACATATACATATACATATAGTTACATCATATACATATACAGATATCCTAGTGTATATACATTTATATATACATATTTTTATATACATATATATATACATATATATTCACATATATATACATATATATACTTAATATATATACATTATATATAACACAACACCCCCATTTACGCATTATATATATCAGATATATATTACATTATATATACATATATATATTAGATACATATATACATTATATATACATATATATATTATATATTTTCATATATATATATATACGTATATATATATTACATATATTTATACATAATATATATACATATAATATATACATATATATACATATATATATTATAAACATATGTTACAATATATATACTATATATATATACACACAAATATATATATATATATACTATAATATATATATACGTATACATATTCCTTATATTTACATATATATACATTATATATATTATCATATATATACATATATATGTACCTATATCTATATACATATATATAGTATATAATATATATATAAATACATATATATAGTACATATATAAATATACATATAATATACATATGTTATACATATATATATATATATATACATATATATGTATGTATATATACATATATACATATATATACATATATATATAGCACTTATATATTACTACAATATATACATATATATACTTATATATATATAACCATACATATATATAATACACCTTATATATAATATATAACATATATATTATATACACGATTACCTATATATACATATATCATAATACCATACATATATACATATATATTACATATATATACATATATAGTCATACATATATTATATACAGATATATACATATATATACATACTATATATACATATATATACATTATATATACATATATAAATATATTGATACATATTAGTTATATATATATAATATATACATACATATTATACATATATATATACATACTATCTATTTATATACTATACATATATATATATATATATACATATATATATACATATTATATATAACATATATATACATATATATATATATAGTACATATATACAACTATAGTCATGTATATACATATGTATAACATATATATATACATATATGTTAATATATATACATATATATATACTTGCTATATATAACATATATATATATACATATATGTATGGTACATATACATATTTATATACATATATATGTTTACATATAATATAACATATATATCTACATTTTATATTATGTTATATACAATATATTTAATATGTTATATATACATATATATATGTATATAGATATATATGTCTGATATATTCTATATGTATGTATATATATATATATATATTGACATATCTATGTATTAATATATATATATATATACATATGTATTATATATATATATGTTATGTATATGGATCATATACTATATATGGTATATATATTATGTTTGTTAATATATATAGTATGTAATGTTTATATATGTCTGTATATGTTGTTATTTTTTTTTTTTTTATATATGTATAATATATTGTATAATGATATATACCATATGTGTGTGTGTTTATGTATATATATGTTGTATATATATATGTTTTTTATATATATATATATAACATAGGTTATGTACATATATATTTGTATTATATATTCGTATATGATATATGTATATATTGTATATATGTATGTATAGTGTATGTATTGTATATATTTGTACATATGGATATATGTAATATATTCAGGTATATGTATATATGTATATATATATATGTTTGGGATATATATACATATATATACATTATATGTATATAAATGTAACATATTTTTGGATATATACACATATATAATATCCCCCCCCTTCCGTCACCTCCTATATATATACATATATATACATATATATTTATATATATATATATTATATATATATATTCTTTTACATATATTTTTACATATATAGTATATATATATACATATATATTAATATATGTACATATATGTACATATATGTAATATATATGTATATATATATATATATACATATATATGTATTTATATGTATATATATATGTATGTATAAGTGCATATATAATGTAAATCTATTATGTATATGTATATATTATGTATGTATTTATATTATATATACATTTATATTCATACATATGTATATATAGGTGTATATATGTATGTATATGTATATATATGTATATATATGTATATATATACATAATATGTATATATTATTATTGTACATATATGTATATATTATATCTATGTATATATGGATAAAAAGTATAAATTGTTATATACAACATATATGTATGTATATGTATATTATATATGTATGTATATGTATATATATATACATATTTATATATATATATTATATATGTATATAATATATAATACATATATAGTATACGCATATATATATATATATGATATATATATTATGTATATGTATATGTTATACATACCATATACATATATTTTATATGTATATATATTTATATGTATATATGTTGGTAATATATTATATGTACATATTATATATTATGTATGTATGTATATATGTTTGTATATATGTATGTATGTATGTATGTATATGTATATATGTATGTATGTATATGTATATATATATATATGTATTATTGTATTTTATTGTATATATATGTATTATATATGTTATTATATATATATATATATGTTATATGTATATATATGTATGTATATGTATATATATGTATATGTATATATTATGTATGTATATATATATATGTATATTATATGTATATTTATGTATGGTATATGTATATATATGTATGTATATGTATGGTTAATATATGTATGTATATGTATATATATGTATGTTATATGTATATATATATGTTATGTATATATATTATAGTATGTATGTATATATATATGTATGTATGTATATGTATATATATGTTGTATATGTATATATATATGTATATATATGTATATATATAATATATATGTATATATATGTATATATATGTATATATATACATATATATGTATATATATAATATATATGTATATATATATATTTATGTATATATATGTATATATTTATACTTATATATGTATTATATATATATATGTATATATATACATATATGTATATATATATATATATATATATATATATATATATATATATGTATATATATACATGTATATGTATAGATATGTATAGATATGTATGTATATGTATAGATACGTATTTATATGTATATATATGTATGTATATGTATGTATATGTATATATATATGTATGTATATGTATGTATATATATGTATGTATTTTTATGTATGTATATTTATTTGTATAGTATATGTATGATATAATATATGTATATTATATATGTATGTATATTGTATATATATATAAGATGTATATGTATATGTATAGATATGTATAGTTATGTATGTTATTTTGTATAGTATGTATGTATATGTATAGATATGATGTATATGTATAGTTAGGTTATGAATATGTATTGATATGTATGTATATGTATATGTATTATGTATGGATATGTATAATGTATATACTGTATGTATATGTATATATGTATATATGTATGTAAATGTATATTTATTTGTATGTTTAAGTATGATATTGTATATATATATATATGTATGTTTATGTATATATATATAGATAATATGTAGTATATGTATGATTTGTAGTATATGTCTATATTATGTATTGTATACATATATATGTAGTATATGTATATATAATTTATAAATGTATGTATATGTATATATGTATGTATTATGTATATATATATATATGTATGTTATGATTATATGTTATATGTATGTAAATGTATGGTATGTATGTATATGTATATGTAAAATATATTATGTATATGTTAATATATATGTAAGTATATGTATATTATGTATGTATAGGTCTTATGTTGTATATGTTATATAATATATGTATGTATATGTATTTATATGGATATGTATGTATATGTATGTTTGTATATATAAGTATATGTTATATATTGTTGTATATGTATGATATTTATGTATGTATATGTAATGTATATATATGTATGTATATATATATATGTATGTTATTCATATATATATACATATATGTATATACATATACTATAATATACATTACACATTGTATTATTTAATATACATCTTACATTTTACATATACATACACATACATGCGACCTTCTCTTGCTTGACTGTTTTGATCATTTAAATCATTCTAATAATTAAGGTATGAAGAGCTATATTCGGTATCTGCGCATGTGTGACGTATCACCAAAAGTGGCACTTTTTTCCCCCCCAAGATGTTACAGTAGAAGCCCCGCCCCCTCCCAGTTCCTCCGTCCTCATCAAATCCAGCTGAGGATTACCGGCTGATTGGGGATCTCCGTCCACTTGAAAGATATATTTTTCCCGTTACAGAATTGATGGAATGAAATTAGATTACTTCTTCCTGGCACCGGTCGTGGTTAATGTGAACATTTTTTTATTGGCGTATTTCCTTTATATATATATATATATATATATATATATATATATATATATATATATATATATATATATATATAAGTATGTATATATATATTATATATATATTTATATATATATAATATATTTGTATAGTGATGTTATAATGTATTGTATATGTACATTACGATATATAAATATAAGGTATACATATAATACGTACACATATATATAAGCAGTAGTTGTACGGTTGCCTTCATGATGGTTTTTTGTGGGCGGGTAGGCATATATTGTGGTCCCACAAACTGCGCCCCACCATAAAACCCCCCCCCCCCCCCCCCCCCCCATCTCATCCTCTCTCGAGCTTCAAGAATTCCCTTATCAACCCCGTGGCTTTTTAGACGTGATCTCCATCCCACCTTCCTCCCTCCCTATTCTTTAATATGTAACATACTATGCCTACATCCCTCCCCTACGTATTTCTTGAAGTCAAAATCGTTTCTGGTTACCTGTCCAATGCTATTTCTATCATGATACTTAAACTCCCTCCTTTCCTCCCTCCTCCTTCCCTTTCCCCTCCCTCACTCTTCTTTCTCTTACCCCTTCCATCTTCCCTCCTCCTCCCTTGCAGCTTCCCTCCTCCTCCTCTTCCTCTTCCTCTCCTTGTCGGGCCGTCCACTCAAGCTGGAAAGGAGCCAAGACAAACTGGCCTGTTAACCTTTTGACCTTGTGGAGCTGTGCCTGACCTGGTTAAGTCCCGGTAGCGGCGATGTAAGGTCAGTGTCAGGCTTTGGTCTTAGGTCTTAGTCGTGGACGGCGTCTGTGGGTTCCATCTTTATCCTTCCGGTAGATGCCTTTCGGATTTTTCGTTGATTTGGTGTTTCGTGCAACCTTTCGTGTTTTGCGCAATATATTTCCATGTCGCTTCGTTCACATATGTTCCTCCTCCGTTCCGCCTCTTTAGTCTCGCGTTGTTGCAAGGTGATGCTGTAATGATATTGCAAGAATGATGATGAGATCTCGTGCTGGCTCTGCATCTCCTCTCCGTTTACCTTACAGTGCGGACCTATGGTGAGGAGATGGAAGAGAAGCCAAAGTTTGGAATGATTTTCTTCGTTTCAAAATTTCTTCTCGCTTTCTTGCCAGTCTCTCTCTCTGTCTCTCTCTCTCTCTCTCTCTCTCTCTCTCTCTCTCTCTCTCTCTCTCTCTCTCTCTCCCTCCAAGGTCGTTGTGTTATGGATATTCCACACAATCAATCTGTTTATTTCATATTATCATTGTTTTTTTACTTGCCTTAACTATTGGTCTTGTACATCGGGCCATCCATCCATAAAACTGGCTCACTCACTGTGTCACATTTGCACAACCCTATCCCATTTAATTACTTTGATCGTGTTCCAAGTATGTGAACGTCTCATCATGTATATGATGCTGGCTGACCTCGGGGTATCTAGTGAGCTGTTTGAAGCCGGCGTATTTACTTTGGTTATCCTTGAAACCTGGTGCTTTGCACGGAGTACACAGGCCGACTCCTTGCGTGAAATTGCTCCGTGAAACTCGTTCATTTGTCTACGCGAACTACCCTCTTGCTGTGACAAGGGCCAGTCTGTTTTCTTCTGCGTCTTAAAGGCTCCGGCCATTCATCGTCTTGTACTTGTCAGGTTCATCGTTTTAGGTATTCTGTTAAATGCGTAACTGTGTCTCCAATTTGTGTTTTCTCTCACCTCTGCTCTCCTCTGTCCTTCCTCCTCCCCTTTCTCCCCAACGCCTCTTTTTTTTCCTCTCTCTCTCTCTTCCACCTCTCCCTTCCTTCCTTCCTCTCTCCCTCCCCCCTTCCCCCTCCCCCTTTTCCCCCTCCCCCTCCCCCTTTTCCCCCTCCCCTCCCCTCCCCCTCCCTCCCTTCCTTTTCTCTCATTTCTCCCCCGTTTTTTTTTTACCCTCTTCTACGCGGAGCAAATAAGTGCGACCGACTTCAGAAGCGGCGCAGCGTCTTTGTCGGAGGGGGGGGGGGGCGCTTTCGTCTCAGATTTTATATATATATTTTTTTTTGTTCCCGAAAAGTGTCCTTTAGCGAAACCCACTCGTACGATCCATACCTTTTTCACACGGACATCAATAAACCAGACGCACAACAGAAACAAAACAGAGGGACAGAGACGAAACCGATACACTGTGCGAGGGAGGTAGTAGGGGAGGTATATGGGGGAAGGGGAAGTAAAGGGAAGGAGGTGGGGAGGAAGGAGGAGGAGGAGGAGGAGGTGGTGGTGGAGATGGAGATGGAGATGGATGTGAAAGTCTAGACGGAGGTGGAGGGGAAGGAGAGCATGAGCTTAAGGTGGAGCTAGATATAGGGAGGGTAGAAGTAGAGGTGGTGGAGGTGGAGGGAGAGAAAGATGAGGAGGAGGAGGTGGTGGAGGTGGAGGGAGTGGAAGATGAGGAGGAGGAGGAGGAGGTGGTGGTGGTGGTGGAGGGAGTGGACGAAGAAGTTGGAGAAGAGCAGGCCATTTATTCAGCGACCCACACCTCACAGACCGAGTGATCAGACAATTAACCTTCTGCCAGTACTGATTCCCAAGAGCCTTGCCAAGTAACAACACACTTCGCTCACAAGACGATGGAGATGGGGGGAGACGGACGGACGGAGAGGACAGGTGGATAGATGATGATAAGTGATAGATGAAAGAGGATAGATGATGTCAAGAGTCGTGTCTCCGCGAGCATCTGTTATCTCAATCTTCTTTTTATTCTACTTTTTTTTTTTCTTCAGTGCCTACGAGTCTTTATCTCATTTATATCGATTCTGCTTTTCTGATGAATGCGTAGCGTGCTCTACGGGCGTCGAATCTTAAGGCTTCGAGGATTTAGGCTGCTAATGACCTAGATATTTACGCACATAACCCTTTATTATAAATCAATCAAGAATGTAGAATTCCGTTTAGGCCGGAAGATCCTCCGAAACGAGGCCTGTCTCCACACCAGCTACCATTGTTTTCTTTTTGTTTTTGTTTTTTTACCAAGGTCGCGGTAAGAGCGCCAAGGTCATGGGTCATCGTTTGAATGGTTCGTTGGAGATGCGATTTTGCGCAATTAGTTTATGTAAATACATTTGTTGTATTGATAGACATAAATTGAATATACGTGTGTGTGTGTGTTTGAAAGTGAATCGGTCGAGGAAAAGCCAGTCATAGCGGAAGTCAACGTATGTCACAATTGGAGTCATTTTCCCGTTATTCTAGGCCGCCTGTCATCCCACACCCCATCCCACCCTACCCCCACTTCCTCCTTACCCCCTCCCGGACTTCCCGGACTTCCTGCTGCCTTGCCAGCCCTTCCCTGCCCATCCAGGCCTTCATGCTTCCCAGCCTTCCCCAGCCCTTCCCCTGCCCTTCCCCCGCCCTTCCCCTGCCCTTCCCCAGCCCTTCCCCTGCCCTTCCCCAGCCCTTCCCCTGCCCTTCCCCTGCCCTTCCCCAGCCCTTCCCCTGCCCTTCCCCTGCCCTTCCCCTTCCCTGGCCTTCCTGCCCATGTCCTTACTGTTTCCCCCCTCCATTCCTTACTGTTTTCCCCCTCCTCCCTTCCCTCCCCCACCTTCCTCCCTCCCTCTCCGTGGCCTAACCTTATGTCCTTACTGTTTCTCCCCTCCATTCCCCTTCTCTTATTTTCTTCCATGCCCCAACTTTATCCCCTTACTCCTTCCTCTTCCCCTCCCTCTTCATGTCCCCTTCCCCCTCCCTCTTCATGTCCCCCTCCCCCTCCCTCTTCATGTCCCCCTCCCTCGTCACGTCCCCTCCCCTTCCTTCCAATCGTGGCCCCTGTGCTTGTCTCCTGCTGTGGCATGACTCGCCGAGACCCGAGGCCGATCGCCACCTCATGTCCCCACCGGGGGAACCCGTGGGGGACGTCCAGACGTTGTTAGCGTTGCTTAGTGTTGCTTAGCGTTGCTTGACGTTGCTTGGTGGTTGCAGGCAGTTTGGGGCTCTCAGCTTGCATGTCGGTCTTGCCTGTTTATTTACCCGTCTCTTTGTCTGTTTGTGTGTGTGCCTGTGTGTTTGTGTGTGCCTGTGTGTTTGTGTTTGCTTGTGTGCGTGCTGGTTTTTGCCTGTGTGTGTGGTTGTGTATTTGTTTGCCTACAAGTCTTTCTCTTATAATTCACACTGTCCCGTGTACTCGCTGCCGGTATCTGTCTTTGTTTTAGGTGTTTTTGATTCCATTTGTCGTGTTCATCACCTGTCTTGCGTTTTACTTCCCGTTTGTTTGTCTATTGTTTGTCTTGGATGGATGTCTGTCTGTCTGTCTGTGTTTCTTGCCGTGTCTTTGTGTGTGTCTGTGTCTGTGTGTGTGTCTGTGTGTGTGTGTTGGGCTTGTCACAGTATCGCAGCGAAATATTTATGAAGCAGGAAAAGAAGAGGGACCTTTTTTGTGCAGTTCTTTATCCATTTCTTTTTTTTTTCTTAGTTTTTCTATTTATTCTTTCTTATATTCCTTTTTTCCTTTTTTCTTTCTCGAACAAAGGAGTGACGGACCTGCTCCAGACGATGGCGGAGGCGGAATTCTTGAAATATGCATGACGGGTCTCCGCATGACGCCATGTTGAGGGGGAGGGGAAGGGAGGGTAGGGGAGGGGGAGGGGAGGCCAGCCTTAGCTTTCGATAAATGTTCAATCTTCATCTGGCCGCTGCAGGAGGAACGCGTCGAGGGCTTGGAGGAGGAGGAAGAGGAGGAGGAGGTTGGGAAAGAGGAGGTTGAGGAGGAGGTTGGGAAAGAGGAGGTTGGGAAAGAGGAGGTTGAGGAGGAGGTTGAGGAGGAGGAGGAGGAGGAGGAGGAGGAGGAGGAGGAGGAGGGGACTAAGCTGAGATTGGGTTTAAGGAAGAAGGCAATGGGGAGATAGCGGATGGAAGCGATGGGAAAGACGATGCGATGTAGTGGGAGGGGGGAGGGGGTGGTAGTAGTAGTAGTAGTAGTAGTAGTAGTAATAGTAGTAGTAGAGGGATGATGATGATGACGATGGTGATGGTGATGACGATTGCGACGAGGATGATAAGGCTAAGGTTTCCAAGCAAGAGAACAAGTGCTCCCAACGCAGTCTTGGCGGAGACGCCTCCTCGCCTCGATGGCCTGTTGTTTCCCGGGCGGCCTGATCCTCTTGCGTTCGATTGTCTCCAGGCAACCTTGGCATTGGCTTCGCTTCGTAGTGGGACTTGTGAACACGTACGTTTCCATGGATTATTTGGTGTATAAAAAACTCGATTTATTTTTTGGCGAAGGAAAAGCAAAGGAAGAAAATGTTTCCGAGTACCTCATTTCGAACGGGAGAGTTTTATTTGAAATTTGCCCGAATTTACCGTTATTATTTGCCATATAAATGTTTCACTGATCAAATTGCGAACGACCCGACCCAGGTAAAATCAGAGATCTCAATATTCCTTCAAGAATGACATTGGGCGAAATAAATATGGAAATTGATAAAAGAAGAAAGTTGATTGAATTCTGGGACGGCACAGGAATCGGACGAGTAGATTGGCGTGTCGTATCAGTGCCTTCGTCTTCATCTTATATATGTGTACAGTATTTCCTCGTTTCTTCCTTCCCTGTCTCTACCTTCTTCTCTTTCGCTCTCTTCTGTTTCTCTTTCTCTTTCCTTCTCTTATATTTTCCATTTTCTCTCTCTCTCTCTCTCTCTCTCTCTCTCTCTCTCTCTCTCTCTCTCTCTCTCTCTCTCTCTCTCTCTCTCTCTCTCTCTCTCTCTGTCTCTCTTTCTGTGTGTGTGTGTGTGTGTGTGTGTGTGTATCTATCTCTATCTTTTTCTCCCTTTCTCTGTGTCTCCCTCTCTCTCTGTTTCCCTATCTCACTGTCTCTGTCTCTCCCTCTCCTATTTGTAGCCACGGATGTTGATTATGCACTGTATCGCTTACAATATTCATTATCCTGTTGTCTTGGGCGGGACAGATATAAGCTACCCAAAAATAGCATTTAGAGGAATCCGTTTTTGCATTTGTTTTTTTTATGTTGTGTTATTGACTAGTTTCGATCTTTTTGTTTATTGAAGAAAGGTTGGTAATCTTGTGTGTGTGTTCGTTTGTGTATGCGTATTTGTGTGTGTGTTTGTTTATGTGTGCGTGTGCGTGTGTTGTACATATGTTTTGTATATATATATATTTTTTTTTTTTTTTTGGGGGGGAAGGGGTAATGAGGTGATTGATTACATTCAACTGCTTGTGCACATGCCTTCCCGCTTCCATATCCATTACAGCGGTCATTAATAGTGATTCCAATTTCACCGCAAAAAGACTGCAGATGAAGATAATGAAAAAAAAATAATAAAAAGCTTGGGAAATCCTCTTATCATCCGGCGCCCAATCGCCAGTACATTCAAATTAGTTATAGAAGTAATAGTTCCAGAAGAAGCTGTCATTAAGCATGATTTAAATGCGGCCAACATCGGAAATAAAGTTAATGGACGAGATGTAATGAGACCATGGGATAATTACTTGCGTAAGAATAGGTAATTATTGACTCGGTGGGTAATCAAGGTGCAATAAAGCTGCCACTTGTTTCTGGGCGTTGCCGTGTGGATGGCGGTGGATGCATGGATGAAGATGATACGTGTGGATCCTTGTGGATTCATGGATGAAGATGAGGATGCTTGTGGATACATGGATGAAGATGATACGTGTGGGTCCTTGTGGATACATGGATGAAGGCGTGGATGCATGGATGAAGATGAGGATGCGTGTGGATTTATGGATACATGGATGAAGATGATACGTGTGGATCATTTGTCCAATTTTCTTTTTTTCCCTTAGACTGACAAGTGAATTAATAATGATGTTGATGTGGTTCGATAGAAGTAGCTGATATATTTAATTAGGATATCCGATTGGTAAAATGGGTGTCGTGTGTGGATGAGGAAGTTCGTTAGCGGATGTTTGCTCTTTGTGTCGGCGAAGGTGGTGTCATTGCGGCCAAGAGTTTCAATTGAAAATAAGGAATGATAACGGTTGTCGGTTGTGGTAGTTATCGTTATCGAAATTCTTGTTATAGAGATCAGAAGAGGGAGAAATGGGCGTGGGGAGTGGGGAAATGGGGAAGTGGTCTGAGCCAGAACCAAAAACCTTTGCCAAACAAGGCAAGGGGGAGGGGGAGGGGGACGGGGGGGGTCACGAGACAGACAGCCAGACACACACGGTGTAGTTGGAAGTTTGTCAAAAAGGGCAAAAAAAAGAGGGGGGCGTCGGGAGGGGGGAGGGGCAACTTCCGGTCAGTGGAATGTGGTGACAGTTGCCTTGATGAAGAGGGGGGGCGCGGGCGGCGGGGGCGGCTGCTGAAGGGGTGATGCATAAACCTCTCCCCAACCCTTCGGTCTTCCCTCCTCCCCCCCACCTCCTTTCTCCCCTTCCCCTATTTCTTTCCGCCTTCCCTCCTCCCTCCCCACTCCCCCTCCCTTCACTCCTCACTCCCCTTCCCCTCACTCCTCACTCCCCTTCCCCTCACTCCCCCTCCCCTCACTCCCCTTCCCCTCACTCCCCTTCCCCTCACTCCTCACTCCCCCTCCCCTCACTCCTCACTCCCCCTCCCCTCACTCCTCACTCCCCCTCCCCTCACTCCCCTTCCCCTCACTCCCCTTCCCCTCACTCCTCACTCCCCCTCCCCTCACTCCCCTTCCCCTCACTCCCCTTCCCCTCACTCCTCACTCCCCTTCCCCTCACTCCCCACTCCCTCACTCCTCACTCCCCCTCCCCTCACTCCCCTTCCCCTCACTCCCCTTCCCCTCACTCCCCTTCCCCTCACTCCCCTTCCCCTCACTCTTCACTCCCCCTCCCCTCACTCCTCTCTCCCCCTCCCCTCACTCCCTACTCCCACTCCCCCTATCTCATCGGCGAAGGCAGAGGATTGAGGGAGGGGGGCGGGGTGGGCGGTTGTAAGCGAAGCAGGCCTGTGTGGGTGTGCGTGGCTGACCAATATTTAGGCGATTATGAGTGCGTACATCACGGTGAGGCTGTAATTAAATGATTACTTTGGGAACGGGACTGTGGAGCGATAGCCTTGTCTTGGGCCATCTTAAGAACCAACGCTTCCTCTTTCTCCTCCTCCATCCGTCGTTGTCCTCCTCCTCCTCCTTCCGTCCTCCTCCTCCTCCTCCTTCCGTCCTCCTCCTCCTTCTCCTCCTCCTCCTTCCGTCCTCCTCCTCCTCCTCCTCCTCCTCCTTCCGTCCTCCTCCTCCTCCTCCTCCTCCTTCCGTCCTCCTCCTCCTCCTCCTCCCGTCCTCCTCCTCCTCCTTCCGTCCTCCTCCTCCTCCTCCTTCCGTCCTCCTCCTCCTCCTCCTCCTCCTCCTCCTCCTCCTCCTCCTCCTCCCTCTTCCTCTTTCCTCCTCTCAGACGTCTTGTGTGCGCTTGCCTCGTCCCGCTGTCCCTTCTCTCTCTCTCTCTCTCTCTCTCTCTCCTATCTTCCTTCTCCCCATACCCTCCCTCCCCCTTCCCCTTCCCCTTCCCCTTCCCCTTCCCCTTCCCTCTGCTTTACTGGTAATGCATGTCTCTTTACATTTTCCATCACCCCATCGTATCTGTAGCCCTGGGGTTATTTCTGTATACTTCCAATACCTTTATATCGCTTCTCTCTTCATTGCTCTCTCTCTTTTCTCTTCTCTTCTCTTCTCTTCGCCCCCTTTCCCCTTTCTCTTCGCCCCCTTTCCCCTTTCTCTTCGCCCCCTTTCCCCTTTCTCTTCGTTCCCCTTCCCCTTTCTCTTCGTTCCCCTTCCCCTTTCTCTTCGTCCCCCTTACCCTTTCTCTTCGTCCCCCTTACCCTTTCTCTTCTTCCCCCCTCCCCCTCAAGTTTGTTCTTTCCCTCTGTCTTCCTACCCCGTTACCTTCCCCCTCCCTCCAACGTTACCTTCCCCCCCCCTCTAACGTTACCTTCCCCCCCTCCCTCCAACGTTAGCTTCTCCCCTCCCTCCCCTCCAACGTTAGCTTCCCCCCTCCCTCCCCTCCAACGTTAGCTTCCCCCCCTCCCTCCCCTCCAACGTTAGCTTCCCCCCCTCCCTCCCCTCCAACGTTAGCTTCCCCCCCTCCCTCCCCTCCAACGTTAGCTCTCCCCCTTCCTCCCCTCCAACGTTAGCTCTCCCCCTCCCTCTAACGTTAGCCCCCTCTTCACTCTTTCCCCTCACCCAATCGAGTCGAGTAATACCCTCACATAGAGGCATAAGCACGAACGGATGAATGTGCGAGTGAAAAAAAAAATCTAAGTGAATAAATGTCAGATGGATATTATAGGCGGATGTGAAATGAATGAAGAGGCGGAGGAGGAGGAGGCGGCGGCGACGGCGACGGCAGAAGAAGGGAAGGAAAGAGGGGAGACGAGGGGGCAGGGAAGGGGAAATGCCTGTTAACACTGACTAGCTTTGCAAAACGTGTCTTCTGATAGGTGGTGAAAAAAAAAATCCAAATTCACATTTTGTAACTCGAGAAACTTAGATATACACAACTGTAGTTTGATTATTATTTTTTAAACTATCAATTAATGTAGTTATTGTATCCTAATGTTTTATTTTGTTTTCTCTTCCAGGTGAGTTGGAGCGGCTGGACGGGCGACAGGCGCGGTGCGTATGCGTCAGCGCGCCGATTATCGTGTCTCGCTAACGAACGGTTTGCCTCGCGGGGGTGAAAGATGCTTCTTCTGGGAATTTTATAAAATGTGTTCTCTCTCTCATCTCGATGCTCCTCTCTGTCCTCTCCTCTATGCTCTCGCTCTCATCTCGTGCTCCTCTATGTTCTCTCTCTCTCTCATTTCGGTGCTACTCTTGTCCTCTCCTATGTTCTCTCTCTCTCTCTCTCTCATCCCGGTGCTCCTCTCTGTCCTGTCCTCTGTGCTCTCTCTCATCTCGTGCTCCTCTCTGTCCTCTCCTCTGTTCTCTCTCTCTCTCATATCGGTGCTCCTCCCTGTCCTCTCCTCTATGCTCTCTCTCCCTCTCTCTCTCTCTCTCTCTCTCTCTCTCTCTCTCTCTCTCTCTCTCTCTCTCTCTCTCTCTCTCTCTCTCTCTCTCTCTCTCTCTCTCTCTCCTCTCTCTCTCTCCTCTTCTCTCTCTCTCTCTCCTTCTCTCTCTCTCTCTTCTCTCTCTCTCTCTTCTCTCTCTCTCTCTCTTCTCCTCTCTCCCTCTCTCCTCTTCTCCCTCTCTCTTCCTCTCTCTTCTCTCTTCCTTCTCTCCTCTCTCTCTCTCTCTCTCTCTCTCTTCCTTCTCTCTCTCTCTCTTCCTTCTCTCTCTCTCTCTCTCTCTTCCTTCTCTCTCTCTCTCTTCCTTCTCTCTCTCTCTCTTCCTTCTCTCTCTCTCTCTTCCTTCTCTCTCTCTCTCTTCCTTCTCTCTCTCTCTCTCTCTCTCTCTCTCTCTCTCTCTCTCTCTCTCTCTCTCTCTCTCTCTCTCTCTCTCTCCTCTCTCTCTCTCTCTCTCTCTCTCTCTCTCTCTCTCTCTCTCTCTCTCTCTCTCTCTCTCTCTCTCTCTCTCTCTCTCTCTCTCTCTCTCTCTCTCTCTCATCTCGGTGCTCCTCTCTGCCTTGTCCTCTGTGCTCTCTCTCTTTTCTCTACTCTTCTCCTAGACTTATTTTTGTCTTTCTACTATCTTTTCTATCCTATTCCCTCTGTCCTCTGTCTCTTCTATATCCACTTTCCTCTGTCATGTCTCTCTCTTCTCTGTCTTATTCCCTCTGTCCCCTGTCTCTCTTCTCTCTCCTTTTTCCTGTTCCCTCTGTCCTCTGTCTCTTTTCTCGCTCCTCTACTTTGTCTTTCTCTTCTCTCTTCCTCTTTCTCCCTTCGTATATACATGTTTCTGGTAATGCATTAGTAATTCTTAGAATAGAGAGTAAATCGTAAACTCTTCTCCCCTCCTTTGTTTCTCCTTCTCTCCCTCCCTTTCCCCCCGCTTTACTGTTTCATCTTCTCTTCCTCCCCATTATTATTTCTCCCTCTCTTCCTCCCCATTACTGCTTCTCCCTCTCTTCCTCCCCATTACTGCTTCTCCCTCTCTTTCTCTTCATTACTGCTTCTCCCCATTACTGCTTCTCCCCCTCTTCCTCCCCATTACTGTTTCTCCCCATTACTGTTTCTCCCTCTCTTCCTCCCCTTTACTGTTTTTCTCTTGATCTCTCTCTCTCTCCCTCTCCTCCCCCTCCCTTCTCCTCTCCTCTCCCTCCCTCCTCCTCTCCCTCCCTCCCTAACCTCCTCCTGGAAGTTTGATCCCCGTCCGGAGCCGCTTCCTTGTCGCCGCTGCGGCATTTCCGATCCTGGGCTGGCGTGAGATGGTCATCTGGTGCATGTGGCTTGGCCGTTCTTGCGTGTTTTCCCCTCTTTTTTTGTGGTTCTCATTATTTTCGATCGAAACGCACGCAGAAAAGTACATGACACTCACCCGTAGGTAGGTGTTACACAGTCATGGATGTACGTATGAGTATGCATTGGTACATGCCCAAGCACGCAAATGAATGCCCGTATGCACAGACACGCTTTTACTCTGTTTATCTCATCCTTACTCACTCTTACGCATACATAAGCGCACGCACATACTCACATACACTCACATACACTCACATACACTCACACACACACACACACACACACACACACACACACACACACACACACACACACACACACACACACACACTAAAAAAAAACAAGTATCTGGTAATAAGCCATTTAGTGGCTGAAAGGCCAAGTACTCTCAGATCCCTGCGCATGAATAAGGAAACCTTACAGCATTAACGAAATTATCTTAACAGTAGTAACAACTTTACGAAACAAATACTATATAATTCTCCTCCATTATCATGCTCAGCCATTGTGGTTGGTCCTCGCAGCGGCGGCGGGAAAGCGAATGAATGGAGAGGCAGGAGGAAGCGCTTGATTATGTGACTCAAGATGTTTTATTATAGGAGTGGGTGTGTGGGGGTGGCTATAGCGTGACCGCCGGGGTTAAAGGCGTGGGAGTAATGGTTTGTGGGGGTTGGGGGGTTGGGGGAAGGGGTAGGTATATAGGGTGTTGGATGTGGGGGTTTGAGGGTGGAGGGTGGAAGGTAGAGGGTGGGTGAGGCGTGAGGGCGGGGGGAAGAGGGGGGGAAGGGTGGATGGGACACACGTGGTGTAGTACCTGGTTGAGGTTTGGCTTTTCCATTCATTAGACCTCGGTTCATCCTGTGTTTTACTTGTTAGTGCTAGGGAAATGGGGTCGTTATCATCCTTATGTGTTGTCCTTTTTTGTATGTGGATTCGATTGTTTTACTTGTTTGTTTGTCTTTTCGGGTCTTTGTATAAGTTATTTGCCGTCGGGGACACCAGACACTGAGAGATCAATAGAAAAAAAAGTGCATCTACAACCGTCAATAGGTGTTTTGCACTGATGCATTTTCATCGTCATGGGCAGTTGCTTCTTTCTCTTTTCTTGTCTATTTTTCAACACATGTCATTCATAAAACAACAAACTTACTCTTTCTCTGCTTGTTAGATCTAGCAACAACGCTGCGTCAGTGTTACCAAGGGTCCCGCTCATGCAATCACTCCAAAAACCGTCTCCCGAAGGCCCGCGGTCTGGCAACAGTGGCGGAGGTGTCGGCAAGGTGTGCATCCGGATCTGTGGCATTTCCGGGCACGCCGACCCGATATCAATCTGAATCCGTTAATTACTTGGCGGGTATGGGGAAAGCGGGGAGGGAAGGAGGAGGGAAGGAAGAGGGAAGAGAAAGGGAAAGAAGAGGGAAGAGGGAACAAGTCGTTTAAAAGTAATCTATATCTTTACAAAGAGATTTCAGTCAGTGTGGGTGACTGTTTCGCATGTTGTGTTGTGAGTGCGTATGTGTAAGTGAATGAGTCTTGGGAGTGTTGTAGGTGGTTGTACGTTTCTGTGTGTGTGTGCGTGCGCGTGCGTGTCTGATTATATGCTTTGTCTTGCGTGGGTTTTCGTGGCCGTATCCGTGCGTACATGAATGTGTCGACCGCATGGGCGTATATTAAAAAAGGGCCCGAGTTCCAAGAAGATCCGAAGTACCGAACGACCTCTCCTGTACCCACCCTTCGGGCACGGTACATCCTGCAAGCATCCCCGGGCCTCCCTCCCTTTGTCCCATCTCTCGCTGAGTCTCCTCGATCACCACAGGTCATGACGAAAGTTAGTGTTTGTTGAATGTGTTTCTCGTCGAAAGAGATTGCGTGTCTTGTCTTTTATGGAGAACGCGTGGAGTATTTCCTGCGTTCTGTTAACACACTCATAGGAGTCGGCCGTCGGGAAACGTGTACTCGATCACTAAGACTTTGCATGAAACGTTGCATCAAACCTTTTTTTTTTTTTATCTTTCATTAGTCCGACCTTCCCCATTTGTCCTTTTTCTCTCCCTTTTTTATTCCTTTTTTTGTAAGGTACGATTTTTTATTTTTTTTATTAGCGACCTTTTTTTGCATATGCCCAGGAACAATAAGTCTGTCGGTGGAAGGACGTAATTTCGTGCGGTTCATTTTGGTCTCTCTCTGTCCTCCCTTCCGCCCTCGCTGTTTCCCTCGCCCTTTCTTTTCCCGTTGCCGCGCCACCTCGTCCTCGTCCGCTCTCCTTCGTCGTCGTTCTCTCCTTTCCTCTTTCCTCTTTCATCCTTCTTCCTTTTTTACTCTTCCTTTTTTCCTCCTCCTCCTCCTCTTTCCCCCTCCTGCATCCTCCTCCTCCTGTCCCCTCCTTGCATCCTCCTCGCATCCTCCTCTTGTCCCTTCCTTTCCCCTTCATGCACACACCTCCTCCTCGTTCCCCTCCTTTCCCCTCCTTGCATACTCCTCTACCTTGCATCCTTCTCTTACTTTCCCCTCCTTGCATACTCCTCTACCTTGCATCCTTCTCCTTGCCTCCTCCTCCTTTCCCCTCCCCCTCCTGCTCCTCCCTCCTCCTTTCCCTTCGCCCTCTTGCTCCTCCCTCCTCCTTTTCCTTCCCCCTCTTGCTCCTCCCTCCTCCTTTTCCTTCCCCCTCTTGCTCCCCCTCCCTTCCCCCTCCATTATCTGATGAAGAGAGATAATCTACTGCTGCAACTTCTATCTCGATTACAAGTCCTTTTCCTGCTGCAACTACTACTTCCACAGTTATTGCATATTTCAATAGTTCTTCTCCACCACTGGCATTTATGACAAAGAAGATAATTTATGATTATGAAATACTTGGTGTTACTCGGGCTGTTATTATTATTGTTATCATTATTATTACTATACTACTGTCTCCCATTCTCTCCTTATAGCCAGGCCTTTGACCTCACTTTATTACTTGCCCTATAATATACTACTATACAACTATTATTGTTAAGGTTGATAACTATATACGCTATCATCCACTGCAGCTGTTTTCCTTCCTCCTTCCTCCATCCCCTACCCTACCCTTCAGGTACGCCCCTCCTCTCCAAACATCCATCCCTTACCATCCTTATTTTCCCCTCCCTGGCTCTCTTTACACCCTCTCTCCCCTCCCCCGCAATTCCCCCGCCCTTCTCTCCTCTCCTTTCTTCCTCTCTTCGACTTCCCCATCCTCCCCATCACACCCCATCCCTTCTTCATAAAATACTTTCCCACCCCCACACCCCCTCCCTTCTACCCCTTCACTTCTCCTCCACCCACCTCTCCCATCCCAACCACCCCTCCCCCCTCCCACCCATCTCCATATCCCCCTCTCCCTGTCTACCTCCTTTCACCGCCTCTCCCCCTCTCCCCATCCCCTCCTTCTAACGCCCCTCTCCCCTTCCACCCACCCCATCCCTTCCTTCCATCCCCCCCCTACCCCTTCTCCCGGTCCCCCTCCGTGCCGTCCACATGGAGTCCGGGCGGCTCACGGTCGTCATTATCCCGCAAATGATGATCTATCGCGCCCAAGATGAAACGGCCGACCTTCCGCCGCGAGTTTCCCTTCACGCAGGACGGAGCGGGAACGCGGGCGGGAACGCGGGCGGGAGCGCGGGCGGGAGCGCGGGCGGGGATCGGGATGACGCTTCTCGGGTGTCTGTTGTTTTTGTCGATTTAATTTATTATTTATCTATTTGTATATATTTCTATTTGCCTAGTTTTGATTAGCTATTTCATTATTATGATTGTTATATATATATATATATATATATATATATATATATATATATATATATATATATATATACAGTTTCTTCGTTTGTTGTATGTATTTTTCCTACTCCTTTCTGGACGGGAGGAGGAGGGAGGGGGGAGGGGGGTGGGAGATTCTAGGATTTCATATTTTTTCTTTTTTTCCTCTTGATTTTATGATCTTTTGTTTGTCGGCGTTAATTAGCATCATATTTCCTCTTTCTGATGTCAGTCAGTTCTTTCCTGTTTACTTTTCAGTATATGTATACATTTTTCTGTTTTTCTTTTATTTCTTTTCTCGAAATATCGTCTTGTTTTTTATTCTTGTTTTTTAACATTTTCATACTAGCATATACCAAATCATTAGTCTTCACCTTGCTCGTTCTCTCTCTCTCTCTCTCTCTCTCTCTCTCTCTCTCTCTCTCTCTCTCTCTCTCTCTCTCTCTCTCTCTCTCTCTCTCTCTCTCTCTTTCTATCTTTGTATTCTCTCTCTCTCTTTCTATCTTTGTATTCTCTCTCTCTCTCTCTCTCTCTCTCTCTCTCTCTCTCTCTCTCTCTCTCTCTCTCTCTCTCTCTCTCTCTCTCTCTTTCCATCTTTGTATTCTCTCTCTCTCTCTCTTTCCATCTTTGTATTCTCTCTCTCTCTCTCTCTCTTTCCATCTTTGTATTCTCTCTCTCTCTCTCTCTCTCTCTCTCTCTTTCCATCTTTGTATTCTCTCTCTCTCTCTCTCTCTCTCTCTCTCTCTCTCTCTCTCTCTCTCTCTCTCTCTCTCTCTTTCCATCTTTGTATTCTCTCTCTCCCTCTCTTTCCATCTTTGTATTCTCTCTCTCCCTCTCTTTCCATCTTTGTATTCTCTCTCTCCCTCTCTTTCCATCTTTGTATTCTCTCTCTCCCTCTCTTTCCATCTTTGTATTCTCTCTCTCTCTCTCTCTCTCTCTCCCTCTTTGTCTTCTCTCTCTCTCTCTCTCTCTCTCTCTCTCTCTCTCTCTCTCTCTCTCCATCTTTGTATTCTCTCTCTCTCTCTCTCTCTTTCCATCTTTGTATTCTCTCTCTCTCTCTCTCTCTCTTTCCATCTTTGTATTCTCTCTCTCTCTCTCTCTCTCTCTCTCTCTCTCTCTCTCTCTCTCTCTCTCTCTCTCTCTCTCTCCCTCTCTTTCCATCTTTGTATTCGCTCTCTCCCTCTCTTTCCATCTTTGTATTCGCTCTCTCTTTCTATCTTTATTTTCTCTCTCTCTTTCCATCTTTGTATTCGCTCTCTCTTTCTATCTTTATTTTCTCTCTCTCTTTCTATCTTTATTTTCTCTCTCTCTTTCTATCTTTATTTTCTCTCTCTCTTTCTATCTTTATTTTCTCTCTCTCTTTCTATCTTTATTCTCTCTCTCTCTTTCTATCTTTATTTTCTCTCTCTCTTTCTATCTTTATTCTCTCTCTCTCTTTCTATCTTTGTATTCTCTCTCTCTCTTTCTATCTTTGTATTCTCTCTCTCTCTTTCTATCTTTGTATTCTCTCTCTCTCTTTCTATCTTTGTATTCTCTCTCTCTCTTTCTATCTTTGTATTCTCTCTCTCTCTTTCTATCTTTGTATTCTCTCTCTCTCTTTCTATCTTTGTATTCTCTCTCTCTCTTTCTATCTTTGTATTCTCTCTCTCTCTTTCTATCTTTGTATTCTCTCTCTCTCTTTCCATCTTTGTATTCTCTCTCTCTGTCTCTCTCTCTCTCTCTCTCTCTCTCTATTTTCTCTCTATATATTTTCTCTATTTTCTCTCTCCGTCTGTATTTCTCTCTCCCTCTCTATTTCTCTATTTTCTCTCTCCCTCTCTATTTCTCTATTTTTTCTCTCCCTCTCTATTTCTCTCTATCCCTCATTTCCCCCCTCTTTTTTCTCTATCTATCTATATATATATATCTATATAAATATAGATATATATATATACTCTATATATATGTGTGTGCGTGCGTGCGTGCGTGCAGACAAGTTTGTGTACCGATTCCCACACGCGGACATCTGCATTTCGAAAGTCCCGTCCGTTCGTCGGCCCTTTCTCTCTCTCCCCCCCTCTCCCTCTCTCTCCCCTCCCCCTCTCCCTCTCCCTCCCCCCCTCTCCCTCCCCCCTCTCCCTCTCCCCTCCCCCTCTCCCTCCCCTCCCCCTCCCCTTCCCCTCTCCCCCTCCCCCTCCCCCTCTCCCTCTCTCCCCCTCTCCCCCTCTCCCTCCCCCTCTCCCTCCCCCTCCCCTCCCTGGTGTTCACAGAGGCAGCGGCGCGCACAGACGATGGAAGTCAATTCTCCGAAACTGTCCAATAGTTGACTCTGTAACGACTTAATGACCATATCCATTGAGCACAAATTACAGGTGCGCGGCGGATCACAAACGAAATTGGAGCGGCGGCCGTTTTTTTATCTTTTTTTTTTTTTTATTATTATTATTATTACCGGTGTTGTTTTCCTCTCTTGTCTTCCCCCTTCTCGCTCCCCCCTACTCCTATACTCCTTTCTCTCCCCTCCCCTCCTTGTTTGTCCCCCTTCTCCCTCCCCCCTACTCCTACACTCCTTTCTCCCCCCCTCCTTGTTTGTCCCCCTTCTCCCTCCCCCCTACTCCTACACTCCTTTCACCCCCCCTCCCCCTCCTTGTTTTTCCCCCTGCTCCTTCCTCTCTATCTCCTACACTCCTTTCTTCCCCCCCCCTCCTTGTTTTTCCCCCTTCTCCTTCCTCTCTATCTCCGCTTCTTCTTCTTCCCCCACTTCTTGCTCCATTTCTTCTCTTCTTAAACCCCCTCCTCCATCCTTTTCTTCTACTTCCCGCTTCCATTCTTCGTGAACTCCCTCCTCTTGCTCCCTCTTTTACTGAAGCCCTTCCTCTCCCTCTCTTCTTCTTCCTCCCTCTATTCTTGAACCCTCCTCTTCTTCCCCCAACTCCTCCTCCTCCTCCCTTCCTCCTCATCATCATCTCCCCCCTCCTCTTCTTCTCTCCTCCCCCCCTCCTCTTCTTCTCTCCTCCCCCCTACCCCTTCTTCTCTCCTCCCCCCTCCTCTTCTCTCCTCCCCCCTCCTCTTCTTCTCTCCTCCCCCTCCTCTTCTTCTCTCCTCCCCCCTCCTCTTCTTCTCTCCTCCCCCCTCCTCTTCTTCTCTCCTCCCCCTCCTCTTCCTTTCCCCCTTCTCTTCCTTTCTCCTCCTATTCCTCTCTCCTCCTCCTCATTCTTCTTCATCTCTCCTCCTCCCCCTCCTCTTCCTTTCCCCCTTCTCTTCCTTTCTCCTCCTATTCCTCTTCCTTTCCCCCTTCTCTTCCTTTCTCCTCCTATTCCTCTCTCCTCCTCCTCCTCCTCTTCTTTCTCTCTCCTCCTCCTCCTCTTCTTTCTCTCTCCTCCTCCTCCTCTTCTTTCTCTCTCCTCCTCCTCCTCCTCTTCTTTCTCTCTCCTCCTCCTCCTCCTCTTCTTTCTCTCTCCTCCTCCTCCTCTTCTTTCTCTCTCCTCCTCCTCCTCTTCTTTCTCTCCCCTCCTCCTCCTCTTCTTTCTCTCTCCTCCTCCTCCTCTTCTTTCTCTCTCCTCCTCCTCCTCTTCTTTCTCTCTCCTCCTCCTCCTCCTCTTTCTCTCTCCTCCTCCTCTTTCTCTCTCCTCCTCCTCTTTCTCTCTCCTCCTCCTCTTTCTCTCTCCTCCTCCTCTTTCTCTCTCCTCCTCCTCTTTCTCTCTCCTCCTCCTCTTTCTCTCTCCTCCTCCTCTTTCTCTCTCCTCTTCTTCTTCTTTCTCTCTCCTCCTCCTCTTCTTCCTCCTCATTTTCTTCATCCTCTTCTCCTCCTCCTCTTTTTCTACTTCCTCTTCTCTTCCTCCAATTTTTCTTCTTCCTCTTCTCTTCCTCCTTTTTTCTTCTTCCTCTTCTCCTCCTCCAATTTTTCTTTTTCCCCTTTTCCTCCCTCCTCATTCACTGTGCCCTCCCTTCATTCCCCTTTCCCCTTCATTTCCTTTCCTTCTTTCTTACCCTAACCCCTTCCCTTCCCCTTTCCCCTATCCCCTTTCTCTGCCCCTACTGCAGCCCCACCACCTCCCATACCCCCTCCTGCAGCACCTCCCTCCTCCCCTGCCCCTCCTGCAGCCCCTCCCTCCTCCCCTGCCCCTCCTGCAGCCCCTCCCCCTCCTCCTGCAGCCCCTCCCCCTCCCCTACCCCTCCTGCAGCCCTGCCCCCTCCTCCCCTACCCCTCCTGCAGCCCCTCCCCCTCCCCTACCCCTCCTGCAGCCCCTCCCCCTCCTGCAGCCCCTCCCCCTCCTCCCCTACCCTTCCTGCAGCCCCTCCCCTCCTCCCCTCCCCCTCCTGCAGCCCCTCCTCCTCCTCCCCTACCCCTCCCCCTTACCCACGCCCCCTTGTGCCCATTTCCCCAACGAGCCTAATTATTTCCCCTCCTTTTTTTCTCTCGTGATAGTGCGGCTTCCGGTTGTCAGTTCTCCTTTTTTTGCTCTTCTTCTCCTGCTGCTGCTGCTGCTCCTACTACTACTACTGCTGCTCCTTCTACATCTACTACTACCCCTACTCCTACTACTCCTACTCCTGCTGCTCCTACTCCTACACCTACTTCTACTCCACCACTGCCACATTTACTCCTCCTCCTCCTCCTCCTCCTCCTTCCGCCGTCCTTTTCTCTTACCCCCCTCCCCCTTCCCATTTCGCTGCCACCACTCCCCCTGAAAGCCCCCCACCCCAACCCCGTGTGATCATACCCAGTTCTGTGTCGGCTGTTTTTTTTTTTTTTTTTTTTTTTTCCAGAGGATCTTGTGGGTAGATCCTTTTTTCAGTCTGTCGGCGTCTGAGGTCCAAGAAGGACCGCCGGGGATCATCTCCATGGGGCGGGGAAGTGTCAAGGAGGAAGATGAAAGTGGAAGTGAATGAGGAGGAGGAGGAGGAGGAGGAGGAGGAGGAGGAGAGGGAGGGTGGAAGTGGGCAGGTGGTGACACCGACAGCTGGAGGAAAAGGTGGTAAATGTCAAGCAGGTCAGTGAGGCTTTTGTTGTTGCAGGTCGTGCGTCCGTCATGACCTGTCAAGGCTGACATGGTCTTCAAGTTCCCCCTCTTGTCGCAAGAATGATTTTTACGTCAACTGCGTCGATACTGACCTTTTCGGGGTCTCCCTCCCCCTAGTTTTTTTCCCTTTTTCTCTTTTTTTTCAAACCCTCGCTTTTTATTGCATTCTCCTGGCAGGTGAGGTTGCGCTGAATTCATATAAAGTCGGATATTAAAAGGTGGCCGTTATTTTTCGGTTACAAAAGCGTACCGGGAGATATTTTGAGTCATGTGATCTTTTTTTGAATGCCCCCTTTTTTTAGTTCTTGTGTTAGTCTTTTTTTAAGCCCCTTTTTTAAGGTCGTGCGGGTTTGGTGATCGGGACGTTTGCCAGACGGGGGCGAGTCCCCCGGTTAGTGCCAGGGTGTTAGTCATGGGTCGTGTGGCGGGGTAGGCGTGCCACAGGGCTCTCAGGCCCTTCATACCCAGTAGCAGTAGTGTTAAGGCTAAGAAAATAACGAGTGTATTAAAATCTAAAACGATGGAGAGATAAGGATATGAGATAAGGAAGAGGGAACCGTGCATGCATGCGAGAATCACACGTCGTTTTGGAAGGAATCTATTAGGATTTCTTAGTGTTTTTATCATCATCAGCATTATTATTATTATTACATTTATTATTATTAATATTATTACTATTAGTAGTAGTAATATCGTTACTGTTATTCCTGTTATTATCATCATTATGATGATGATGATTATCAGTATCAGTATTATTAATACTAATATTATTATTAATATTAATATTATTATCACTACTTTTATTATCATCATTACTACTACCACCATACAAATTGGTTGTAAACTTTCTGAATATCGTCTACTTGAATATTGACATACATTGTTGCTCGTTCAAATTTCTTTTAAATTCTTTGAATATTTCTTGGGCCGGTTTATACATATTCTTTGCTTGTTGGTGCATTTTATTTTAGATTTACTTTAGTGTATTTGTTTACGAATTTTATTTCCTCCCCAAAACGGAGGCGACATAATACTACTTGAATTTCAAAATAGAAGGCCTTCGGTATGTGACTATTGTAATTAATAACCATTGTTTTCATTATGTTCTTGATATATCTTTATTATTGAGAAGGAGAGAAGGGAGATGGAGAGGGGAGTGGAAATAGAGAGGAGAAAAGAGAGGAAGAATCTTGGAAATGCTTCAGGACTTAGCTAGTTGAAGGAGCAACTTCAAATAGATAATGTTGCAACGGCGTGCAACTGATTTACTTTGCGTCTTGTTTCGAGTGGATATACTGTTCCTTTTTCGTCTTTGTGATGTGGAGCAAAAAATATCTAATTAGCTGTAGATTTCTGAGAATTATTTTATTTTTCAAAATGTTGAAACACGTTACATAAAAGCTCTCTCTCTCTCTCTCTCTCTCTCTCTCTCTCTCTCTCTCTCTCTCTCTCTCTCTCTCTCTCTCTCTCTCTCTCTCTCTCTCTCTCTCTCTCTCTCTCTCTCCATGTATTTTGATTTTGCAAGATTTTCGCGGCGTAATGAATATATAAAATTATGATGAAAACAGGCCGAAATGTGGCTGAATGTGACCGTAGAGTGTGGGTTGACTATGTATAAATTTTGAAAAAAACAGGAGTTGAGTATTATGCTTCAACTGGAAGAATTTGCTTTGTTTTCAGCGTCCCTTGATTACTAAAAATGAATAGTACGTGCTTATTGCTTATTGCTTATTGAAGGTGATAGCGCTAGCTGGTGGAATTTCGCTGTACCTATTGCATTATTGTTGATTGTACTATTACTGGTGTTGTTACCATCATTATTATTGCTTTAATTGCCATGCTATTATCACTTATGATTAGGATAAAAGCAATAGTATGAATTATTATTATATTTACTATTATAATTACCATTATTATCAACAATATTAATTTATGAATATTATCATCATTCATCAATATCCTTATCATTATCATGGCTATGAACATCAGCATTATTATGAACATTCTTGTTTATCTACGTACAACTTTTTATTTATTTATTTATTGATTTATTTTTAACTACATTACCGATCTACATTTCCGCGAATAGCCATGAAGCGCAGTGTGCCGTGCTCATCATATAATACTCATTTTGTTTAATGGCAGTTATGGACAGACGTTTGTCGTTTGGAAGTTTGCTTGTCCGCATCTATTTCTTCTTATTTTATAACTACCTTTATTATTACTACTGCTGTTCTTATCACTGTTATAATCATTATTTTATTATTTTTATTATCATTATTATTATTATTGTTATCATTATCACCATTATTGCTACTGTTATTGTGATTATTTTCACCGTTATAATTATCATGATTGTCATCTTTGTTACTGTTATTATTATCATAATTATCATGATCATTTCCATTAGTGATATCGTTATTATTAGCATTGTTGTTGTTTTCATTACAATATTATTATCACTTAACATAAAATCATCATTACTATTTTTTATCATTGTTGTTACTATGAGTATCTATCACTTTCGTCCTCCATTCTTCCTCCTCTTTAACTATCTCTCTATCTGCTTTTACCTTTTCTCCTCACAACTTTTATTAGTGAAAAAGGAGAGCGTGGCGTGTGCTAGAGGCAGTCCCGGAGGCTGTGGAGCGACGGAGATGAAGACTAGACACGAGATGCGGATGCTGGACCGCGAGGGACACACAGACGATGATTTTGTTATGGGACATTATGATGTGCGCTCGCCTCGGTGTGTGTGTGTGTGTGTGTGTGTGTGTGTGTGTGTGTGTTTGTGTTTGTGTGCGCGCGCGCGCGCGCGTGTGCGTGCGTGCGTACGTGCGTGCTTGCGTGCGTGCGAGCTCAAACGCCAGCACGTATTGAGATACATAGGCATTTGTCCGTGTGTCAGGCACACGCGCACGCGAGCGCGCACACAATTCTCTACTTCTCCCTCTCCCTCATGTTTGGCAAACAACATAACATGACGCAAAAAATCCGGGTGCTGGAACTCGTGCCAGAGCAGGTGCCCCTCGGTGGTTAACACGGTGGCACGGGGATCATGTGAAGGTGCCTTCGGGAGTTGTAGTAATGCAGACACGACTTGGTTGATGTCATAGCAGGCGCCGGCAGGTGTTTCGTTAGAAAAAGTGCCATTAACATAGCGAATGCCATAGCAGCTGCTTTTTGTCAAGGTCGGAGGCACGGGGGCCCTGTCAAGATTAGGGAATGAAACCATAATGTTGGTCAGCGCTATATCAGCACAGGTCTCGAGACACGCCAGACACACATTAGTGACATGCCGGACTCTCAGCGAGGCCAAAATTGGGGCTATGGCACCGGGCGGCGGGCAGAGGGCAGAGGGGGGGGGGATCACGGAGACAGAGAAAGACAGTTTGGCACACACTGACACGGCTCATGCAGTGGGCTGTGTCGTCCCTAGGACGGGCTTGTCATCATCAGTAGTCATGCGGTACAAGGTACAAGGCGAGGGAGGAAGGGGAGGCACCTTCACCTGAGACGAGGCACAGGAAGCGACGACTCGGCGAAATCCCGTGGCAGACGAGTGCCAAGATGCCAACGACCGCCACCTCCGCCTCCGTTACCTCGCGGATGACTGGGGCGTCGTGGCTGTGGCTTGGGTTACTGCACATGCTGCAAGGGCTGATCAATTTGATGCGGGTTTATTTGGACCGCGGTGCTGGTCACACAGGTACTGACACCAGCGAATAAATGTTTTAAAGACGGAGGATGGCAATGCAGGGGCCATTGGGTTCACACGAGACAAATGCAGATTGTGTCGGTGCCAAGACGCATCGAGGGTTTTGCGGGCAACTGGTGGCACCAACCACATTAATGTAGGTGTCATTCAAGCCCATGCGAGAAGTTGGCACCTGGGAACCCTCCCCTTGTATATACGTAGCGGGACCCAGAAATAACACGTCTAGACACAAACCCGTATACACACGCATGCACGTACACACACACGTGCGCGGGCAGGTAGACATTAACTTTTATTAAAACGCCTCCCCTCCCAACTTCAGGTAAACGAGGAGAAGAAAAGCAGAATAGACGAAGATAGAAGAATGAGTGACAGTCGTTCATAAATCAGGGTTTTGCTCTGTCGCGATGAGAAGGTGACAAGAGCCAAACAGGTTTACTACCGACTTGATTCTTTATGTTCATGTGATCCTCGTGTAAACATGTCGCACAGACATGATTGGCCAAAGAATGCACGTCAGGCATGTTTTAATAACCAAATAAGTGCGTAAACGAGCCTATTACAGTCATTGATGCTGCTTAACATGTATTTTGGGATAGTTTTAGGGTAAGCATGTTTGGACACATGTATCTGCCGGTCGCGTGCGTATATGCTTGTACGTCTGTACACAGGTCCTCAAACATCAGCTTGTGTACTTGAGAACATTCGCATGGTTGTGATCGTCCATGGCACAAGACTCGGAAAGAAATGTTTCCCGAATGCAGCTAGCAAGTGTCAAGAGTAAATCTCAAGTAAGAAAACGTCTCTAACCCCCGTTATGTAAATCCTGTTCTTTTTCTTATTTTCACCTCTATTTTTTTTTTTTTCTCTCTCTCTCTCTCTCTCCTTTTTCTAATTCGGAGAGATTTCTTCGAAGGACCATCCCCTGAATTTGATCCAAGTTGGGGATGTTTGAAAGGATGGCACATTAGGATGAATCTATTATGGCACCGGCTGTCTGTTTATGTTCGTT
>NW_028234421.1:12714468-12716968 GCF_977035675.1 Penaeus japonicus | reverse complement strand
GTCAACATGATATAGGTCTTTCAAAAAAAAAAAGAGAGAAAAAAAAGTTTCATGTTGCGAAGGCTTATAGCATGTGTGTGTCGTCCTTGTACACAATGGATGTGATCTTGAGGAAGGCAATACACTTCAGTGCAACAAAGTTCTTGTACAGAAAAATAAAAATTCAGCATAACCTACAAGCAGCTCTAAGACTGTCTTCGTTAACACATGTCCGTTTGCATTTTATTAATGTTTACGTGTTTACCGGATGTATAGATATAGACGAGTAGTTATGGATATGTAGATAATTGTATAAACATAACCTCTTCTTTGTATATAATGAAAACTTAATTAAGCCGAAGCAAGCAGTTATTGAACAAGACATAAAGATGCATACAGTTTGTGTGTGTGGGGGGGGGGGTGCATATGCGCGCGCGCGTGTGCATGTATATATATATATATATATATATATATATATATATATATATATACATATACATTGTCGTAAGACATTATTTGCATTATTATTGCTTATTTATTGTACAGTAAGTTTCAGGATTCTGTATTCTTTTATATCTAATTTTATTTTCATCATTGCTGCAGTGATGATAATGATAGTTTACTATCATTGTCATTATTATTGCAATTATCATTATAATTTTTATTTCATTATATGTTTTATCTATTTTCTTATTTTTACTACCACAATCACTAGTGTTTTTTATGATTGTTATTGTTATTGTAGTTCTTGATGTGATTGCTTTTGTTGTTGCAATTATTTTTTATATTGTTATTAGTATATATGCATCATTTGCTTGTCTTTTTATCTTTAAGTCTATTAACACTGCATTTACTTCATTGTCAAGGTGATACTCTTATTATTCTTATTTTATTCATTATAAAAAACAATCATTTAATCGCAATTGCGTAATCAGTAGAACTGTTCCTGTGATTTCAAAAGATAAGTGTTATGTGTCTTCATTTAATAGCATTTATGTGAAATAATTGTTATTTTAAGCATTACCTTTTTTAACGACTATTATCTTATGATTGTTATTGTGTTCTGTTATTTAAAAAAATACAGTATATCTATTTAAGAACATATTATGATACAATGATCAGTTACTCCTAATCGAAAAAAATGCCATTTTATTTTTACAACTTCAGCTTAAACCAGAAAGGTATGAAAACTACTGATTTATCATAGTGGTGTTTCTTCGCCTTAAACCATCGAATTGACCAGAATCATAATTCCAAATCCTCCTTATTTCAGGCTACAGCTTCATGGGTCACAGCATTGTGGTGGAGCCTTCGGTGGCTGGCGGAGGAGCCAAGCGTGCAGTGTGAGTACATAGTTGGTTGAATCTTGTTTTCATTCATGGTCGTCTTTTTTTTTTTTTTTTTTTTTTTGGGGGGGCGGGGTATTTTTATTTTCTTTAAGGGGGGACTAAGGAGAGTTGTTGTTTTTTTTCTAACGTGGTTTTCTCTCGTGAATGAGGATATAAGGAGTGTCGTATGTGTGTATTTTTGTATCTCTGTTTCCTTTGAAACTTGATTGTCAGCGACTGATGCAAAATGCGGATAATGAAATCCATTGAGGCTATGCAACATTACCTGGTCTTAAAAATGTGATCGTATAGTCTTGACATGATGCCACTAAAAATCGGCCGTTAAATTGGAATAGGAAAGTGACCTTTGACCTCGCATGACTTTTATGGTCTATTAATGATAAAAAGATGCTTACTGTGTGGGTATTTTTCTTGAGTACACACAGATTTTATTCATTTCTTCATTATTTGTTATTGTTTATGCACCTCTGATTCCCGTTCATGATCGTTGATCGAATGCCCTAAAATATCTTTTTTTGTTCCCCTCCCTCATATCTCCCCCACTCCCCTCTCCCCTTCTCTCTCATCCCCCGACCCTCCCCCTGTTTGTTCTTATTTCCACATCTGTATAACATATTTCTAACATCAGTACGCCAGTCCCCCTCTGTGCTGTCGTTCCGGTGCTATCGTCAGATCCGCCTGGCGACGTTTCCCCAAAATGGAACCGCGAATTTAGGTTCTCGGGCCGACGCGTACACATGTCATTTTCCCTCCTGTATCTTTTTTCATCTTGTGCCGATTTTCTGGCTGAGAAGGGGCGTGCGGGCGGCTCCGCGTGATTCTGCCGGTGGCTGGCATTTCTTCCCCCTTCCTTTGCCCCTCTGCAATCTCTCCCCTCCCCCTTTGCAATCTCCTTCCCCTCCTCCCCTCTTGCTGGACTTTGCCGGCTGAAATAATTGTTGCATACTGAATGCAGTAAAGGAGGCTCCGTAAAGGTCACTTATGGGGGCTTTATCTTGGGAGAGAGGACTGGTGAGAGAGGGGGGGGGAGGGAGAGAGGAACTAAGGGAGGGAGAGGGGAATTGAATGAGAGGGAGAGGGGAATTGAATGAGAGGGAGAGGGGAATTGAATGAGAGGGAGAGGGGAATTGAATGAGAGGGAGAGGGGAATTGAATGAGAGGGAGAGGGGAAT
>NW_028234421.1:12704468-12709468 GCF_977035675.1 Penaeus japonicus | reverse complement strand
CTTTGCGTCCAGGTTCATCATAATTTCAAGCATACCAACCAAGAAGTTTTTATAGTCCGTCCAGCTAAAAAGAGACTTCGAATTCGTCGACTTTATAAGCATCATAGAATAATAATTATTATTATCATTATTATTAATAGTAGTAGTAGTAGTAGTAGTTAACCCCTACAGTATCAAATGAACAGGTCGAGCATTACCACCCGCAAGGAGGTAATTGGGTAACGGGATCAGTGTGCAGAAAGTGGGGTGCAAAGATAAGTCGCTTACAAAAATAGTCGTCTTTTGCTTGACGGGGAAACGGTATATAAGAATATTTGGCGACGTTTATTTCATCAAGGGATGTTTTTCAACTTATCAGAAGGAAAACTTGAGAGAGGAAAGTGAAACTTGTAAAGGCTTTCAGGTATGATGTATGTATTATCCAAATGCTATAAGTAGAAGCTCCTTTATAGTTCAGTAATTTGTAATGTAGGAAGAGTTGTTCGTGTATTTTTCCATTAGTATAGCGTTACATCGTTCGTAATTTTTCCTGTGATTATACAACTTTGTTAGTTTTAAATCTTTACTAAACATCTTTTGCCTTCTTTTACTCTTTCTATATTTTTTACAGTAAAAAAAAAATCTCCAACATTTTCCATCAAACTACTAATAGGTCTGTGAACGTGACAAAAAGCCGTTGTCCCGAAAGTCGAGTATCCCCTTCCAAAGCAAGGGATTTTGGCTCTTAGGAGGTGACCTGCGTGTCTCGGCGTCATGAACTGCGCCTTGACTTTACCGTCTCGGACTTGACTTTGTCTTGAATGGTTCCTGGTGTAGAGTTTTATGTATAATGTGTATAATCAATTCGTATATCTTTTTTATGAGCAGGGTTAAGGGTATCGTGGGAGGGGAGGGAGGGAGGGGATAAAAGGAAGGAAGGAGGGAGGAAGGAAGGAAGGAGGGAGGGAGGGAGTGAATAGAAGCAGGTGTGAGGGAAAGAAGGAAGGAAGGAAGGAGGATGTGAAGGTATATGTGGGAGGGAAGGAAGGAAGGTAGGTGTGAGGGAAAGGAAGCAAGGAAGGTAGGTGTGAGGGGAAGGAAGCAAGCAAGGAAGGTAGGTAGGTGTGAGGGGAAGGAATCAAGCAAGCAAGGAAGGTAGGTAGGTGTGAGGGGAAGGAATCAAGCAAGCAAGGAAGGTAGGTGTGAGGGGAAGGAAGGAAGCAAGGAGGGTAAGTGTGAGGGGAAGGAAGCGAGCAAGGAAGGAAGCAAGAAAGTAAAGTAGGTGTGAGGGGAAGGAATGAAGCAAGGAAAGTAGGTGTGAGGGGAAGGAAGGACGCAAGCAAGCAAGGAAGGTAGGTAGGTGTGAGGGGAAGGAAGGAAGCAAGGAGGGTAGGTGTGAGGGGAAGGAATGAAGCAAGGAAAGTAGGTGTGAGGGGAAGGAAGGAAGCAAGGAAAGTAGGTGTGAGGGGAAGGAAGCAAGAAGGTAGCTGTGAAAGGAAGGAAGGAAGAAAGATAGGAAAGTGTAAGGAAAGAAAGGAAGGAAGTAAGGTGTAAGGGAAGGAGGGAGGGAAGAAAGGAAGGTAGGTGTGAGGGAATGAGGGAAGGGAGGAAGGAAGGAAGGTGTAAGGAAAGAAAGGAAGGAAGGTGTGAGGGAATTCAGAATGGAAGGTAGGGACGGGGGAGTGAGGAAGGAAGGAAGGAAGATAGATGTGAGGGAAGGAAGGGAAGTAAAGAAAGAAAGAAAGAAGGGAGGGAGGGAGGAGGAGAGTTTGATGTATGATCATTGTTATTGTTTGGTGTTGTTGCTCCTATGATTTGTTTGTTTGAGCTTTGTGATCATTGTTCATTCTCCACTTTGGTTTTACTGCTTATCTCTTTTTTATTGCTTTATCGGTGTTCTCTCTTTATCGACCGTTCCTTCTATCGATTTCCTCTTGAGTTTGTTATTATTCTTGCTAGTATTAATGTTGTGGTTGTTTTTATCATTGATATCATTATCATTGTAATTGTTCTTAAATTTGTTTGTTCCATTCTTCTTATCGTTGCTGTTGTTAATATTCTCAATAGTTAAAATTGCCATCGTTACTTTTACAACCTTAGCTATATTTATCAGCATCATTGCCCTATCTATTATGCTCATTATTCTGGAGATCAACATCGTCATTTACTTCTCATTAGGGGAAAAGTCGCATTCCGTGAGCGGGCTCCTTGATCCCAGCTGATGGCGGTTTAGCCTTATTTGCCAACAGGTGTAAATCCTTGTTTTGCGTGTGGCCGACTTCTGACCTCACTGGGGCCAGGTCACGAAACTACGTACGGGTCGTCCGTCTAGCCGTGGAGGGCGTATTCCTTGCTCTTGACCTTTTGAAGGATCTGGATTTTCTTGCCTGTGTGTGTGTTTTTTTGTCTTTTTGTTTCTTTTTTGTGATGGTTATCTTATCGCTGGAGATAAAGTATGACCGGGATGTTATGGGCGTAACTTTTGGCTTCCCCCTCCCCCCTCCCCCTTCCCCCTTCCATGTTGCCTTACCGACTTGTTTTTAGTTTGTATTTTTTGAATGGTTAGGAGTATTTACATTTTTTTTCTGCCGTCCCGTCTCTTATTTATATCTAGAACAGCGACATTCACGAGCCAAGATTTAGCCACCTGGCAATGTTGAGTATCGTCCTTCTTACAGTAGAAGTTTATTACGATAAGCAGAGATAAAAAAGTTATCAGGTGTCCTTTGTGACGACAATGGCTTTGTATCTGTGCTCCGTTTGTTTGTTTGTTTGTTTGTCTGGTGGAATGTCGAGGCTGCTCAAAACCGAGATTCCTGTTCTTGTAGAAGAAGGGTATGAATGACACTGAAGATCTTGTTAAATCATATTTGGAAAGGGGCTCACATGACTATTTTTTTATACCAAAAATATTAATTTTTGGTTTATATGTTCAGTTTGTATATAATATAAGCATGATGTATGCATTAATCTTTATGCATATAATACACTAATGAGACTACAGTTCCTAGATGTTCGTCAGTTTTTAGCTAATACGAACATAGATTAATTCATAATTGCAAAGGGGTCGCATCGTTTTTTTTTCTCTCTCTCCATCCTCAAAAGAGACAATTGGAAATTTATATCTACCACAAAATTATTTCCTTGACGGTTAAGACCTTTTGAATTTTAGCATTAGAAAATTCAGACTGACTACAACATTGCAATTTTCATTCACACACACACACACACACACACACACACACACACACACACACACACACACACACACACACACACACACACACACACACACACACACACCGCACACGGTCAGTATAATTTTTTGTAATATTATTGTTACTCTTCTTTTGAAACTGAAATCAGTATTGTATATCTATTGGGGAAGTGTAGTTTTTAAAGTATTTTTATGATCACTAAAACTTTTATCTTCCATTAAAAATAATCACATCAATCATTATCGTTATCTCCACTATGATTATAATGATGGTAATAATAATTATGATCTGAATGATTATACAATCATCGTGATAAGCAAAACAAGAAACAAATATATAGTATATTTTTCACAATTAGGATTATCATTATAATAAAATTTGGAAGACATAAACTCCTTTATTATTGAATATTTATTTTAGTTTAAATTTCGTAACATTGGCATCGTAATTTTATTATGAACATTTTTTTATACTCTTTTTATTAGATATCAAACGTTGCCTGCCTTTTCATGTTTTTTGTTTGTTTTCCTATATAAAGGTATAGACAATTGTAAGGGTAATATTCTTTAAAGTATTTTTATTGGTGCTACAACTATTGTGTTGTTATTGTTATCATTTTTGTTAATGTTATTGTCATTTTATTATCATCATCATCTGGTATTATTATTATTATTATTATTATTATTATTATATTCACTACTTTTTCATATTAGTGATATTAATATTAATAATGATAATGAGTACTGGAATAATAATAACAAGTAATATTACCAACAATAATAATTATAATAGCAAAAATAATAATAACATTAATTATAATAAATGACGATAGTGATAAAAAGTGTTAATATTGCTCAATGACAGATAATAGCAATGATACTTTTATTTGCCATAAGCATAATCCATGATTGTGTTCACTATATAAGCTTTTCATATCTTTAATTATTTGTTATATCACTGTTAATTCTATTGCAAATGTCTATAATCACATCCGTTTATCTTTGTTCTTTACATTTCAAGTATTTTTTTTTTTTTTTTTGTGAGAAGAAACTCTAATTTTCCTTCTTTTCTGGAGCATTATTCATACAAGCTATTCTGTTGTGTATTCTAATGTTACATATGATGTGTTTACTGATAATATTCTTGTTGCTGTCAAACTAGTGCAGTCATATTTCATCCATAATTTATGCCATTGTTCTTGTCTAGACACACATTTATATATATATATATATATATATATATATATATATATATATATATATATATATATACATATACATACATATATAAACATATATCCATACATGTATACATATATCATATTAATAATGATATACATATAATATATAATATATATAATATATCCATAATATACATATATCATATTAATATGATATACATATAATATATTATATATATAATATAATATAATATATATAATATAATATATATAATATAATATATATAATGTAATATGTATATAATATATATAATATAATATGTATATAACATATATAATATAATATGTATATAACATATATAATATAATATGTATATAATATATATAATATAATATGTATATAATATATATAATATAATATGTATATAACATATATAATATAATATGTATATAACATATATAATATAATATGTATATAATACATATAATATAATATGTATATAATACATATAATATAATATGTATATAATACATATAATATAATATGTATATAATACATATAATATATGTAGTATATATATACACTATATATATAATATATATAAATATATATGCACATATAT
>NW_028234421.1:12696968-12699468 GCF_977035675.1 Penaeus japonicus | reverse complement strand
GTGTTATTATATATAAATGTATATGGATGGATAGATGTGTATATATTTGTTATATATAGAAGTTATATAACAAATGTATATCATATGTATTTATATAATATATATATATATATATATATATTACATTATATATAATATATATATATATATATATATATATATATATATATATATATATATATATATACATTGCATATATTATACAAATGTGTGTTTGTGTTTGTCGTATATTGATATCTATAAAAGAAAGATATACATGTCTGTATAATCATATATAAGATATGTATATATATATACATATACATATACATATACATATACATATACATATACATACAAACATACACATTAACAACAAACATATATTGATATGTCTAGCCCGACAATTGATACATTTTACAGTAACAAAAAAGAAAAAAAATATATGTTTTCAAAAATGACAATAACGAGAATGGCTTTGGTTGAGTTACAACCTAGATGATAATTTTCAAACCTATCCTCCATACTCGTCCTTTATATAATATTCAATCATTCACCTGCACCTGCTCCTTCCACGCCCACTCTACTCGTCCCCGGCCCTCTGCGAGGCTGTTGAACGAGGGCGTAAGAGCAGACTGGGGGACTCGGGAGCAAGGAACATGTATTTATGTCCCAGAGTCCTCGAGTGGCCAGAAGAGGGGGTCTGTTGTGGGAAGATAGTTTGTAGGGGAAACAGAATGTGGGGGAGGGCGGGAGGGAAAGGGAGGTGGAGGGAGAGGGAGAGATAGCCGCCCCTGCGCTGCTTTTTGTGACCATGAGCTGCTGTTTTTTGTGGATGTACCCTTTTTCTCCTACCAGCCCTACCCTTTCTTTCTAACCTACCCCCTCTTTCTCTTCTTTTTTTTCTCTCTCTCCAATTCTACTCCTCTCTCTGTTTCTAAGTCCCCCCCCCCTCTCTTCTCTCTCTCTACTCTCTCTATCTCTTTCTCCTCTCTTTTTCCTCCCTCTCTCTCCCTCCCTCCCTCCCTCTCCCTCTCCCTCCCCCCCCCCTCTCTCTCTCTCTCTCTCTCTCTCTCTCTCTCTCTCTCTCTCTCTCTCTCCCTCTCCCTCTCTCTCTCTCTCTCCCCCCCTTCACTCCTTCACTCCTTTCTCCTCTTCCTCCCTCCTTATATCTTTCCCTCACATAGTCATGCTTCTTATCATACCATCATAGTTTATATGCTTGTTCTTTGGTTTCTTCCTCATGTCATGACCAGATCAAGTGCCAACAAACCTAACCATCAATAGCAACTCCAGGTCCACCCTCTGTCCTTATGGTAACATGGTGTAACTGGTTCTGTGATGTTCAACAGTCTAAGGAATACTCTCGCCTTCAGTCGTGTGACGTCTGCCTGCCTCTTCCCCTCTGCAACCTTCTCCGTCCCTTTTGCGTTCTTGAATATTCCAAATCTTCCCACCCCCTTCCTTCTCCCCTTTGCAAAGGGCTGCACCCCCTTTACATTTCCAACAGTGACCCACGCCCCCCGTCCCCCTCCTCCTCCCCCTCCCCCCCAGCCTGCTCTTCCTTCTTGCGCTTGGAGGCGAAGGGGGTGCTTCCTCAATGGGCGGGGTTGTCGGGGCGAGGGCCGGGTGCGGAGCAAAAACTGAAAAAAGGAGCTCAATGGCGTCCTCTCCTCCATTGGATATTTATGGCGTTTGGGAGACGTGCTTGTGAAGGTGGCTCGTTGGCCAAGATGCGCGGACATTGTCCACTCTCGAAGCCGCGATTGGCCGGGCGGAGGGCGTCCTCTCGCTACCTGGGATTTTTTTTTTCTTTTTTTTCCTGTGTTGTCGGGTACCAAGAGCTCCTTTTTGTGCCTTCACCTCCCATGTCTCGGTGTTTATTACTCGGGTGTTATTGAAGGTATCGTGGTTTTTTGTCTCCAGAATGAATTTATTTCGCGCGTGCGCGCTCGCACACACACACACACACACACACACACACACACACACACACACACACACACACACACACATATATATATATATATATATATATATATATATATATATATATATATATACATATATATATGTATACATGTTACATTACATTGCATTATATAGCTATAAATATTTTACAAAAAAAATAAGCAGATCCATGTCGGCATTGTATGTAGTATGAATTGGACTTATAAATCTATAAGTGCAACTGAATGAAATAAGTTGACTCCTCCCCCGTCTTTCCCTCCTGTCCCCAGCGCGATCTCTTTGTGCACTGCGTTTTTTATTGGTCCCTTCCCTCGACCCATTTTCTTTGGAGTTTGCCTCTGCCCATTTTCTATGAACAGACATACGCCATGCGCATTTAGAATTAATGTTTTTGCGTTGTCTGAATGTGTCATTTTTTCATCTGTCTCATTCATTGATACTTTTTTTTCTGGTGTTTGCATTAATGCAAAGGAGAGAATAGAAGAGGAAATCTGAATGAGAAACCATTTCTTATCTCTTTTTTCTCTTTTTTTTTTTCTTTTTTACCTAT
>NW_028234421.1:12686968-12691968 GCF_977035675.1 Penaeus japonicus | reverse complement strand
TTACACATCAAGAATAATATTTTGCTATTGATAGTATTGTTGTTACTGTTATTATTGTTATTGTTATTTGATATTACTATTGTTATAAATATTACTGTTATTAGTAGTATGGTCTTTTTTTAGTAATTTATATTTTTTCATTGTCATCATTATCATTATAATCACTATTATTATAATTATTATCATTATTATTAGTAGTATAAGTTTTATTATCATTATTATTATCATCATTATCATCATTATTATTATAGTTATTGTTATTATCATTATTAGCATCATTATTATTATGATAATAATTATTATTGCTATTATCATTATTAATCATTTCTAAGGAAATCCTTATTGTTCCTGTTTAAAGTGCTATTATCATTATCATAATTATATTATTACTATGTTTATCATTATTTTTATTATCATCATCATTGTCATAGTTGTCATTGAAGTCAGTAATGTTATTGTCATTATCAGTATTATTATTATTATTGAATTCATTTTTATTCTATCTATTTGTTTTTATTACTTTTTGTCTTCATTAAAGTTCATATAATTACAATCTTTTTTTCATTATTTAGTAATAATGACAATATTACTCTTGTTAATATTCTTATTATTATTACCACTAGTGGTAGTTTTTTATTATCATTATTATTTTTATTATTATTATTACTATCATTGGCATATTGTCATTATTTTTACTTTTTGTCATATTTTAGTAGTATTCACTTTTATTGTTTAAATTATAATTTTGTGATTTTAATGTTTTTAACTTCATATTACTATTATAATTGCTACTATTTTGATAATTATCATTGTCGCTTATCATTGTATTTTTGTATTTGAGTTTTATTTCCATTATCATTTGTCTATTATTATTTTAGCAGTATTGGTTTTATTTTTGTTTTTATTTATTTTTGTTAAGGTCTGTTTAGTTGGGTAAAATAAAAATAATAATTAATGGTATATGGTTATTATATGATAAATAAATGTGATCTGGGTTAGTTTAAATTTTATTGGTAAATTATTAAAAATGTTTCATCCTTAATTTTTATGTTAGGGGGTTGTTTATAATATTAATTATAATAATATAAAAATATAAATAAAAAAAAATAACCCTTTTTTTGATGCCTTTTATGGATATTTTATGGATAAACATTTTTGCCGGTTTTTATTTTTTAAAATCTCTTTATAGGAGAATTACGATGAGCAAATCTTTGAAGAATATAGTTGCAACAATTTAGATATTAGTTTATTATATCTTCATAGCTGTGGCATCATCACCAATCATTATTTTAGTCGAAATGATGATGATATCTTATTATTATTGTATCTGAGTACTAAAAGGGATTCATAAAATATTTATTTTTTGGCAATATTTGGTAAACAAAACAGTGTAAAGTTTATGGTCGGCATGAGTTGGCATTTTATTTCTGTTATATAGCTATTATCATTACTATTATTATTGACTGATTTTTGTTCTCGGTATTTGACACTACACTATCCTTTGTGGTCACCAATGTCTTTCTTTATGCTAATTATTACTATGTAGCACAAATAAGTGTATTTAACTACATTGTTATATATTCACACACAGCAAAAGTAAGCAGCAAGTCCTTTCTTTTCAACGAAAATAAAAGTATCCACTCATGTAGGTCCCCGCACTGGTCCCGCTTCCGTCCCCGTATTTAGAATATTAGAGACTTTCCTCTCGTGCTGTGTCAGTGGAGACTAGCGGCAAGGGTCGGTTGATCTATGCAGACCAACATTCCACTCAACAAATCATGGGTGGCTCTCTCCTCCCTTCCCCACCTCTCGCCTGGATTATGTATGTGTCCCTGCAGGTATAAGTCTTGAGTGTGGTGCATGATGAGTCGGGTGGGGGTGGGTGTGGAGTGCATTTAGGGGTGGGCGCTGTGAGGGGACGCCAGGATGGGCATGCTCCCCGCCTCTAACTGTTAACTTAATAGTATGCTGGTCCGCTGGCCTGCCCGGTATTGCTAACCTCGTTTACTTTTGGCTGTTTTGAGGCCTCGCAAGGTGGCACGGCGAGGCTGCGTGGCTGTTTTTTCGGTGGATGGGCGTCCTTGGGGATCGATGCGTGGCACTCGTAGCAGGAGGATTGTTTATTTGATGAGATCTCATCCATAATAAAGTACTTAACCGGCAGTTTATCAGGCTCATTGGCGGGCGTCGCTTTTATCCCCGTATTGAATGCGTCCGATTCCCTTCGCCAGAGTGCAAATCGGTGCATTGCGCCGAAAAGGGAAACCCACAAGCTCGTGTGTATTTTTGCCGTGATCTTGGGGGAATCCAGATTACTTAGTTGCAATTCCTTCTCAAAAATGTCTGAATTAGAGGTTGTAAAATGCAAACATGCTGTCTGGCGAGAGGTGGTGTGTTGCGTAATGCATGTGCTGAAGGAGCGGCAGTGCGCCGGCCGGCCGCCAGATGGCAGCAGTTGGCGTATGCACAGGCCGGGTTTGTGAGCCTAGTATGATGAGCTAAACAGTATTGCCTTATTTGTCTTTAAAGTTTAATTTATTTTTTGCTTGTCTTTGAAATGAAGATTGGAATAGATCACGTCTAGTGATACTGGTCTGCGTAAGTGATGGCAATGGCAGGTGTTCCGTGGACGAGAGAGAAATAATTTCGAGTAGTGGTGGGTGGCAACAGGGTCGGGTAGCGGTAGTGGCAAGGGGCCTCGTCAGAGCTTAGTGTTGGGCTGACTGTGCACCCTGGCATCCGTGCAACACCGCTCACCACTGTGCTGCCTGACCGTCGTCACCCCACACCCAAGGGCATGAGGATTTCTTGATGGTGTAAAGGCGGAAAAGTGCCAGTTAGTCATGGAAACGTACGGAGCCTACGCCGCCTCCCCACCCCCGTCCATAGAAAGGTAAATAAAGTTGGCAATTGCAAGTCAAAACTTCGGTTGCTGGCCCTCAAAATCTCGCCGAAGTCGATCGAAAGGCGATTGTCGAGAGGGCCTGGGGGCCTGCAAGCACTGACATGCACTAACACGAAAGCCAAGCTATGGTGCCGTGCCTTGACTAACCCCCTGTTTCACACACCGCAGTCCGGACCGCCCACCACAACCCTCGTCGCTCCCGCTCGCAACGGCGGTGAAATATCGCGTAAGTTTGATGTGTTCCGTGACAGCGGTGGTGGTGGCGGGAGGGACGCAGTGTACGCAAGGCTTCCTGCTTGCCCCCGGCGATGTCCACGTTCCTAAGACGCCCCGTAATGTGGCCGAAAATATGAGGAAAGCGCTTTGTAGTGTCTCATGGGCCGCTCAATTAGGGATCTGCCCGGCGATGCAGCAGGCGCAGCGACTGCACCGTTTCGAGGATCACGTCTCGAGGACGACGCTCTTCCGAGTACCGAGTGCTGCTGCCGGTGTCGTAGAGTGGCCTTTAGGCATAGAGGTTTTGGGTGGTGAAGGTGTCTAGCCTGAGAGTGCAGGGCGCGCTTGTGCTATTGTGTGCTACATTTTATAAAGTGAATTAATTGCAGTTTGGAAAAGATGAAATATGAGATTGCATATATTTTGCTTCCAGTTCATATATTCTAAGACTTTGCTTGGTTCGAGAAATGTGTGCGCCATTGGCAATCCAGCCAAGAATGAAAGATATTGCTGTTGAGTATTATGGATAAGAACTGATTTCCTTAATTAGTTCTAAATGTGTATTTTGTTTTAACAAAATTTCATGTGCACAAAATGAAACAAAAATAATGGAAAGTAAATATCTTTACTGGCCTGCATAATTTTATTTTTATTAAAATTGCCTTTGGATAATTAGATAAATTGAAAAAGGTAATTTTTAACCTGATGTATAATTTCTTGAAATATCAATTAGATATTATTAAATAGGCAGTATGATGCTATATACTATTATCAATATTGAAATGCATTACTAATTGGTAATTTTATTTTGTATTTCTAAATTCCCTATCTTTAAGACTTTCCAGTATTTTGAAAAGACAATTAAATTAAACTTATGGAGAGTGATGAAAATCTTAAATTTGATACTTTTAGAAAATGTGAATCAGTAGATTCTCACCAATCAAGACCAATCTTCTCTTTCCATGACCTGGCAAAGACTCCCATTCTGAGTTCTACATTAATGCTATGCAAGCAAGCTCTAAGAGAGTGTAGCATGATAGAACAGAAAAAAATGAAAATGAAACACAATTTTTTTTATAAACTATTGGAGATAAAAAAAATACATGTAAATACTACTTCCACTCTGTAATTTCTGATGTAAACCCCTCCAAATGAGGAAACGGATCATTGCGGCGGATGCAGAGTGAACTTGTGCAACCCCATGAGGGTAAATAATAAGAGCCTCTGGTCATTCTTTCCTACACAAGTTACAAAACAATGATGGTGCCGATTTTTCCATGGTAATCGGATGGCTATGAACGTATATATATATATATATATATATATATATATGATATACTATATATTATAGATATATATTATATATATATAATTAATATATAATTTTCTTCTTATCCATAATTTTCCTCGGTATGTGCATATTTATAATTTAATTAAGATAAACACCACATGGTTGGTACATAAATACAATGAAGATATGTGTATATATATATATATATATATATAGATATATATATATATATACATATATATACATATATAACCTATACATATATATATATATATTTATATATTAATTATTTATTTTATATTTATATATGTATATATATTACATATATATATATTTATATATATATATATTATATGTTTATATATTTTATATATATACATATTTATATATATAGGACTATATATATATATATATATAGTTATATATTATATATAATTATAAATATACCAAACACAATGTCTGATATATATGGATATAAATATATAAACACATGTCTGTATATATGTATATATATACACATGTCTGTATATATGTATATATATACACATGTCTGTATATATGTATATATATACACATGTCTGTATATAT
>NW_028234421.1:12674468-12676968 GCF_977035675.1 Penaeus japonicus | reverse complement strand
CGCGCTTACACAAATAGTTGTGTACCCATATATGTACGTGTTTGTTGATACATCATGTGTTATATATGATATGTGTATCTTATTGTTTTTTTTTCGAAAATATTACTGTTGCCTTCTCACTTCTCTTTTTGTTTTTTTATTAAGCATATACAAATGATATACTTCTAACCATCTCGTCGGTTATGCCCTTAAACGTGTTGATCAGCTGGAAGGCCGCGTGCGGTGTCGCCTTGAGAAATGTCAATGAATGCTCCGACCCCAGCATTGGCAGTGCTGATTACCGCCCCGGCAGCATCACGGCCAGATGAAACGTCTTCCTGAGCATCATCTGGGGCGAAGGCTCTGGGAGTGTTCCAGCGCCTCCTGTCGCAAGACAATGGCGTTCATATGAGAAACTGGACACGTTGTTTTGTGACGAAGAAAAGCCTCGTATCTCGCTGTCTCGTTGTCTGGTAGCGTTTTCTCTGTGCGCGCTTGCCTGTGTCTGCTTGTGCTTTCTTGTATATATATTTTTTTTTCTTTCTGCGAGGTAAGACGAGCGGGAAGATGATGTGCAAGTGGACATTTGGCTTCACTTCTTAAGCATGAAATCTACTTGACCAGACGTCGGTAGCTCTTTCGGTCTTTCTCGTCTCCTGTGTTGTATCAACCCTCTTCTCTCTCCGTTGTTTGCAACACATCGTTTTACATAATTATTTTGGGTTGCATATCATCGACTTTTAGACATAGCATCGACTTTGCTTTGCCCGAAGTATGGTGTTTTGGCCACCCATTCGACTGCCCTTGAACTCGGCGGAGGGTCGAGTTGTACTCTGGTGGGTACGGCCTTGTTTGTCAACTGGCGTCTGAAAGGACCAACTTCGTTTCCGCTCGCTCACGAAAGGGCGATCCTGCGTCACGGATTTGTACGCGAAACGGCGGTGTTGCATACGATTGGTAAACGAAATTACAATTCTGCATCACAGAGCTATACACGGAAGGACACTCCTGTATCATAAACGATTTGAGATTCGAAAAACAGGGAATTTGATCATCCATTCCTCTCCTCTTCCCCCTACCCCTACCCCTGCCCCTGCCCCTACCCCTGCCCCTACCCCTACCCCTGCCCCTACCCCTACCCCTGCCATTCATCTTCCCTCTCCTTCCCCATCTTCGTCACGATGTTCTTGAGGACGCGGGTCGTCGGGTTCATGCGGGGAAAAGAGGGTATTCTAATGAGTTATCTTTCTGCGAAGTTTATGAGGGGAGAAAAGGGGGTTATTAAAGTCTCCAGATGATTATTGCGGTTTGCTGATACAATTAACACCAAGGTTAGTTGGTGGTAATTGCGTTTGGGTTGGAGTGGTCGTGGGGGGGGGTGTGGAGAGTAGGGGAAGGGGAGACAAAGTGTGTGTGTATGTGTGAATGTTTGCGTGTGTCGTGTTTTTGCTTGTCGGTTTGTATACATTTGATTTTGTTATCCTATCCTATATGCAATAAGTATGGGATAGGACTTGTTAGACTAGCAATGCATTATCATACTTGTATGAGAGAGAGAGAAAGAGAGAGGGATGAAAAGAAAGAGACAGAAGAAGAATAAAGAGAGATGAGAGAGAAGAGGAAAGAGAGAGGGACAGGGAGATGGCCCCCTGTATTTTCTAGAGGGCTTTCCAAGGATGGCCCATGTATTCATAAGGATACGCGGTACAAATACACTTCAGAAACCTCAAGTGCTTGGAGAGCAAAGGCTAGGAAAGGGGCATGTTCACTGCCTGAATCACTCGCGAAGCTGCCTCCTCTCTCTCTCTCTCCACGTCTTACATACAACCCGCATCCCCCTTCTCCATATGGTTATAATTATAGTTTACAAACGGATGAGCTACAATACTCTCCCCCCCTCCCCTCTCCCCTTTCCCCCTCCGTTTCTCTCCTTCCCTATATATATATATATATTTTTTTTTTTTATATCCTTCCCTCCATCTCTCCGTCTTTCTCTCTCTCTCTCTCTCTCTCTCGCGCGCGCACACACTCACAAATAGATACACAGATACATACACCCCACTCCCCTCACCTCCCCGACACATATACACACCCCCACCCCCAACCCCACCCCACGCACCCCATCCAACGAGAGAGTGAGAGAAGCTCCTTCCCGAAGAGCACAGCAGCCCCGGCGATGTCCCCAATAACTTGCATTAGCCACGAAATTACTCAGTGACAAGTGTGACTCCCTCACGTGCCCTCCGCAGCGTGTCCCCGGGGCTACCGGGCTGCCCAGCTAGCGTGGTACGGGCGATGATGACGCGTTGAAAACCGTGTTCAATGTTTATGCAACAATTGCGTGTTAAGTGATGTTGTGGTGGATATCGGCGATCAGCTATATAGTCAATGATATGTGTGATTGTAGGGTATTGTGTGTCGGTTGGTTCTTGGACTCTGAGTCGGATTTGTCTTGCATTGTCTGTCTTGCAGATGGATATGCATTTGCATGTACTATATAGAAATGTGTGTGCGCGCGTAG
>NW_028234421.1:12651968-12669468 GCF_977035675.1 Penaeus japonicus | reverse complement strand
TCTCTCTCTCTCTCTCTCTCTCTCTCGCTCTCTTTGTCTCTCTCTCTCTGTCTCTCTCTTTCTCTGTCTCTAATGAAGATGAATTTGTTAAATAAAGTACAAGCAAACAGGCGTCAGTTTTATCATGTTGTATAATGATGGAGTTTCGGTGTCTTGTGCGGGTTATTATTCCATTGCTCTCGGTGTCTGCAATTGCAGTGCATCTTGTCTTCAGCCTTTGATGTGTATAATTGAAGTCCATCATCTAGGCTATGGCCCTAATTGTATGATTTATAGATACACATAGATGGTAAATAGAGTTGTAACTCGGGTGCGCAAGAAGGGTTTGGGTTAGTGTGGGTTTCCCCTCCCCCTTCCCCTCCCCCTCCCCCTCCCCTCCCCCTCCCCCTCCCCCTCCCCCCCCCCCTCCCCCTTCCCCTTCCCCTTCCCCTTCCCCTTCCCCTTCCCCTTCCCCTTCCCCTTCCCCTTCCCCTTCCCCTTCCCCCTCCCGTCCATCACGGTCTCTCAAAACATGGAACAGTGGATGCTTATGGCCTTTTGTGTTTGTATGACAATCGCGGCTTCTGCAGTGTTTTGGTTTGATGTTCATTAAGCGATGAGGAAGTACAAGGTTGCAGAGAAAGGGATGGACAGATAGGCAGGCAGGCAGATGCAGAGACTGACACGGAGGCTAAAATGGCATGGATATATTCAGGCTTTGTACCAGGCTATGAACAGTATTGGTCGTTTATGAATTTTACGAATTTCATGAACACGTTATTGTTCTTGGTTGAAATATTGCGCAAGTAAAGAAAACCACCACCAACAACGTACAGATTGCGACCTTATCTAAATCGGTTATTACAAGTAAATAAAATCAAGATAAATCCCTAGGCATTGTTTTATTTCTTGTATTCCTCGAGTTAACGAACGGCTATAAACAACAGCACGAATCCGATTATTAATCATGGTATTAAGTGCTAACGAAAAAGAATTACATTAACACGAACGACGAAAGAGGAAAATACCGATATGTGAATAAGAGGAATGAAAACAATACAATTGCAAGTAATAGTAGAAAAAAAAAAAAACGAAAACACAGACAGCGTTTCGAGCCCAAACTATAGACTCCATATCAGTCAATAATACCAAAATACAAAAGCTTACGAGGAGTAGTAGCCAATGCGACTCGAAACGTCAATATTCCAACGTAACTTTTTCTTACGATGTTTCACCGCATCAAAACGGGTGCTAAATCATCATCTTTTTCCCCCTTTGCTGTAGCTACAAGTAATCGGTCATTATAACGATCTCTAGAAATAATTCTAAAACTCCCAGTAGCGGTTCTTCAGCCTCGTCCGCTTAACAATGCATTTCCTTCGGGTTTCATCAAGCAAGGGAATTTGCAATGGTAATGCGTCTCTTACGATTGCGTTGCATTGCTATTTTCATCGTTGCTAAAATTGGAAGTTGTTCTTTCTGTAGATCCCATTAGATTGTCATTTTTCTCGTGTCATGGGCGTTCATTAGTCTTCTTAGTATTTGATTAGATTAATTGGAGTTACATTGTTATTTTATTGTGATGAATTATTCATGCTTTGCTCGATAATCGTATCGATGTACCAGAGTATGATTGAGTTTTATTGTTATTATCATTATCGATATTATTGATGTTATTAATTTTGTTATTGTTCATGCTATTTTTTTATTAATTATATTGATAGTAACGTTTATTATTGATATTGATGATGTAATTTTTGTTAATATTGTAATGGAGTTTATCGATATTAGTGTTATTTTTATTGTTATTAGGGATATCATAATTATTATCACTATGATAATTTTTAATATTGATAATGATAATGATCAGGATTAATATTGGTGATATTGTTGTGATTATTATTATAATTATTATTTATAGAAATTCATATTATTTGTAGTAATAATTATTGCTATTGCTATTAGAATTAGTATTAATATTATTATTTATCAATTAAATTATGGTTAGTATTATGGTTTGTCATTGTTAGATATATTATCATCATCAGTATCAAATGTTTTCATTATTACTTTCATTTTTCTATTGCAATGTAACTTATATAGAACCATGAACCCACTTTGTTTAATGGTAATAAATTTTACAATTATGAGAGTTATGCTATAAAAATTGTAGCCTATTACCATTAATAGAAAAATACACGAAACACAAGAAAAAAAGAAAAAAAAATCTAGCCTTTTTTCTCATCTCGTTCTTAAGACCCCAGTCATGACGCGTGGCATTCAGGCGTGACAGTCCCAGATCTCACATGCAGGAAATTGTCTGCTTTATATACATTTTTTCCGACAGTTAGCCTTGCCCTTGGGTCCTTGAGGAGTCCTTGTATGTGTGTGTGTCGCTGCCGCCCGCTGCAAATTGCGTTGTCGTTTTCTTGCAGCGGTCGTCCGATTCCTTCCTCGATACAGATCGGTCGAGAATCAGTGTCGTTTGTCGTTCCAATTCCGATAACGGTCGTTGATTGCGGACGGGGACGGTTTCTGATGAATTATGTCCGGCTTAATTACGGTGGTTGATGGCGCGTCCTGTGTCTTCTCGCGGACCGCTGAAAAATGATAAGAGAATTGTCGCCGATAAGAACAGCTGGAGCGCCGCACGCCCCTTGCATTATTCATCGGCGCCTAAGAGCAGCTGTTCGCCTTCAGTATTCTTGGGCATCTGGAAGCGGCCAAGCGTCAACCGCGCCGATGGGTCACGCTCCAACTGTCGTTTGTCACCTGGTCAACTGCCCGCTGCTTCATACGCCAGGGGTTACGTGGAAGGAAAGATCGCTGTGCTTTCTGGAAATCGCTTTACTTTATGAATATCTCGTGTTTTATATATAAAAAAAACTCTTTGCTCTCTAAAGTGGAAAAAAAATTGCTTGCAAAAAAATATCTGTGCTTTCTAAGAATGTCTTCGCGGGAAATGAGAAACCAGGTTTGCTTCGCTCAGTGCGCGCTTCGGGGGCTACCTAGTTCCTTGCGCTCGGTGTCGGGTGGAGGAACGGGAGAGGGAAGTGGAAGGAAGCGCGCGCGAGGAAAGCCCTCTTGTCCGGGCTCCTTCTGGAGGCTGCGTTACGGCGAGAAAGGAAATGTCTCGCCTCTTTTACGACGGATGCAAATTGCTCCGAAGCGCCGTCGCCAGGAGCGTCGCCTCGGCAGGAAGACAAAAGACAACGTCTCCGAAACCACGTTGTCCGAATCTTGACAGATCTAAAAGCTATAATTTCCCCGTAATAAAGAGACGCTGTCCTTGTCACACCTAGTCGCTAAGTAGGTGAGAGTGACATTTCCCTCAAACCCCACCCCCGCCCGCCTCGTCTAGCCTAGCCCTCCCCCTCCTCTTCCTCTCCCTTTCCTTCACGTCTTCATCTCTCTCTCCTTCTCCCTCTCCCTCTCTCCTTTGCCCTCTCCCTCTCTCCTTCGCCCTCTCCTCTCTTCTTCTCTTTCCTTCTCCTTGCCGGTGGCTAAGAATACTAATCACTGAACAAGGCAAATCCTAATTTTTAAGACTGAGCGAAGGGGGCGGATACCATCAACACCTCGCTCGCCTCCCCCTCCCCACCCTCCCCCTCCCCCTCTCCTTCCACTCTCCCTCCCCCTCCTTCCCTCCCCCTCCTTCCCTCCCCCCTCTCCCCCTCCCTCCCTCTCCCACACTCCTCCTTTGTCGCGTCTTACGGGAACTGCAGATGTTCACGACTCCTTCCCTCTCGCCCTTAAGCCCCCGCCGTCGACCTTGCCTCAAATTTGCCTTTTATGGGCGTCTCTCTAATCTGTCTTGCTTGCGGTGTCTATTCAGCGTGTCTCACGGGCGGCGGGGACTCATTTTTCGCCTCGCTTCTCTTGGAGTAATTGCATGTTATAAGCTTGCCTCTTTATGATCCTGCATATATTCATGTGTATTTATTTATTGATGTTTATTTTTTTATCTGTAAGGTTTATTATGTAATATACATATGCATATGTGTATGCATATATTTGTGTGCATATATGTATATGATATATAAAATGATATGATGACTCCTATTATACATTGTTTATACTATGATTAATAGTATGATATACACTATTATATATGTTATTAATATAAATATCTGTGTATAGAATCTGTTTATTCAGTTACATATGTATTTTATGACATAACTATTTGTATATGTATATATATATATTATATATTATATAACATATGAATTAATTATATATAAAATATAGAATATAGTATAATATATATAATATAGTATAACATAATGCATATATGTATACGAATTATTAGCAAGAACTGGTAGTTACGGATAGAACCCTGCTTCTGCCAAGAGAGAAATATTTTATTTGGGAAGACCCGCATTTCGGAAAAAAAGAGGACATGCTAAAAATGATCCGTCCCAAAGTAACGAGCCCTTAAAAGGAACAAGGGAAACAGGAAGCATTCTCAAGTACACATGTTTGAATTTTAAATGAAATTGGAATAATGATCTGACGCGAGAGGAAACCGAGTTGATTCTCGACATGCGCAAGTGATAAAGATTATGAATGATTATTTTCCGAACAAGACGGGCGCGCCAGACAAGGTCTTGGTCGGGAGAAGGAATTAGAGAGGAAAGGAGAGAGAGAGGGGAAGAAGAGAGAGAGGGGAAGAAGAGAGAGAGGGGAAGAAGAGAGAGAGGGGAAGAAGAGAGAGAGGGGAAGAAGAGAGAGAGGGGAAGAAGCGAGAGAGGGGAAGAAGCGAGAGAGGGGAAGAAGAGAGAGAGGGGAAGAAAAGTAGAGAGAGGAAGAAAAGCAGCAAGAGGGAGAAAAGCAGAAAGAGGGAGAGAGAGGAGGAGAAGGGGAGAGAGAGAGAGGAGGAGAAGGGGAGAGAGAGAGAGGAGGAGAAGGGGAGAGAGAGGGAGAAAAGAAGGGGAGAGAGAGAGAGAAAAGAAGGGGAGAGAGAGAGAGAAAAGGAGAGGGGGGGAGAGAGAGAGAGAGAGAGAGGAGAGAGGGGAGAGAGAGAGAAGGAGAGGGGGAGAGAGAGAGAGAAGGAGAGGAGGGAGAGAGAGAGAGAAGGAGAGGGGGGGAGAGAGAGAGAGAGAAGGAGAGGGGGAGAGAGAGAGAAGGAGAGGGGGAGAGAGAGAGAAGGAGAGGGGGAGAGAGAGAGAAGGAGAGGGGGGAGAGAGAGAGAAGGAGAGAGGAGAGAGAGAGAGAGAGAGAAGGAGAGGGGGAGAGAGAGAGAGAGAGAGAGAAGGAGAGGGGAGAGAGAGAGAGAGAGAGAAGGAGAGGGGGAGAGAGAGAGAGAGAGAGAGAAGGAGAGGGGAGAGAGAGAGAGAGAGAAAAGGAGAGGAGAGAGAGAGAGAGAGAGAGAGAGAGAGAGAGAGAGAGAGAGAGAGAGAGAGAGAGAGAGAGAGAGAGAGAGAGAGAGAGAGAGAGAGAGAGAGAGAGAGAGGGAGGAAAGAATGATAGCGCGGCTAATATAGGATTGTATCTCTGATAACGGTTTTTTAAGAGATGTCGAAAAGTTATTCGCCCCGAGTTTGATAGCATTGCTGAGATTCCAGTGCATGGGGCTAGGGTGAGGTTAGGCGGCGGCGCGTGGAGTGGGGACAGCCTCTTGGTGGATGGGAATGGGTAGTGGGGCGGAGAGTGGTGTTAGCAGCGACTTTGGCCAGAACAGGTGGGGAAAAGGGGTGTTGGCAATACACAGGTAGTGGTGTTGGCAGCACAGGTAGCCGGGACAGGCCTGGTATGCGAGGCCTGGACTGCCCCGCGGCCTACCTTGTATAGCGTTACAGTTGCCACCTCTCGCTAGCGGCTTCATCTGCACGCAGCGGCCTCGAGTTCGTTCACTTCTGTTTGTATGGAATTTTTGCGTGCAGAGAGAGCGAAAAAAGAGCGAGAGAGAGAGAAAAAACATGAAAGTACCTCGCGCCCAGTGTTCGGCCGCACCGGGATGAGTGTGGACTGACCTGCGAGTGACGGTGTGACGGTGTGGGAGTTTGAGCATTTGTGATGTGACGGTGACGGCGGGTCTTGCTTGTCTTGTACTTTACGGCGACTCGGGGTGCGAGGCGTGAGCTATGCGTCACATCGTGGACGGAGGGACACGGAGCGACACGCTGGAGACCACGCCGTTGGGGAAGCGCCGAGGTAGCGAGGAGGAGGAAGGGAGGAGGAAGGGGAAAGGGAAAGTAGGGGGGAGACGAGAAGGAAGAATAGTTATAGGAGATTATGACAGATCAAGGGAGAAAGATCGCGCATATTGAGAGAGAGAGAGAGAAAGAGAGGAGAGGAGGAAGGAGATGCATGGGTTATGAAGAGCGGCCGCAGCGAAAGCGTTCTCCCTCCACCCCCTGTGCCCCTCCCCTCCCCCACCTCCGCCCCTCCCCGTCTACATTTAACATAAGCTCTCTGCCTGTTCCTGGATTGGTTGATAATTGATGTAAGATACTTTAAAAGCCATAGCGGGGATATATTGTTTCTTAGTTCAACGGCCAATATGACCTTTTCAGTACCTCGGCAAAATTTATTGCTGGCATTCGAGATTTTCTAGGTTGGACTCGTGGCTGCCGGATGATCTTTGCCGGGCCTTGTCTTTTCACACCGTGCATGAAACATCATGTGATATTTCCTTTGGCGGCAGGACGCGCTCGTCGCCGTGAGAATTAACATGCAGCTTTTGCCCTCCGCCCCCCTCCCCCCTCAACCCTCATCCTCTATCTCCCCTCCCTCATATTTTACATCACTTGCCACTCATATCTCTCCCTCCCCTCATTCCACATCTCCCCCCCTTCCATTATCCATCTCCCCCCCCCCTCCCTCGCCTCAAACATCTTAGTCTATCCCTCGGCCTTGTCCCCTCGTCGCATCTACCCCCCTTCCCCTCGCCAGTAACCTTTGACCTGTTCTCCGGGCACCCCGCCCAGATCGTCGCCAACGTCTTACTCACGTAGTGGGAGGGCGGGTGGGGGCGAGCTAGGAGGAGAAGGAGGGGGGGGGGCTGAGGAAGAGGAAGAGGAGGTTGAATTTGATGTGTTCTTTATACCACGTCTTCTGTTCTGTAAAGGGAAAAAAATACCCCAGGACAGGGAAAATGAGAAAAAAACATTTTTTTCATCATTATTATTGTCATTATTCCTCTTTTTTACTTTTGATTTAAATTTTTTCCCAAACGTGGTTTCCGGGATCTTCAAGCCAGCGTGTTTATTCATGTTGCATTGTCCTTGTTGTGACTTCGTCTATAAAAAAAACAAATTTTCGCATTCGCTTGACCTTGGTGGAAGCGGAACGAAATATTTGTTTTGATTAAAGAAAGGACGAAGTGTATTTCGAGTATCTAGAGGAAGTACAGAAATAGAGCGTACAGACTGAGAGGGTTGCGAGACATGGTAAAAAAAACATCAAAGGAAATTTTCAGCATGCGTTGTAGAATGGCGCGAGGGGGGAGGGGGTATATGGTGATCCCTTCTTGCTTTCCTCTTCTCTCTCCTCTCTTTCTCTCTTCTTTTCTATCTTTCCTCATCTCCTCTCCTCTCTCCCTCTCTCCCTCTCTCCCTCTCTCCCTCTCTCCCTCTCTCCCTCTCTCCCTCTCTCCCTCTCTCCCTCTCTCCCTCTCTCCTTCTCTCTCTCTCACACACACACACACACACACACACACACACACACACACACACACACACACACACACACACACACACACACACACACACACACACACACACACACACACACACACACACACACACACACACACACACACACACACACACACACACACACACACACACACACACATTCTTACCCCTCCCCTCCCCTACCCCCAGCAGGTCCCCGCTATGCCTTAGCAGTTCCTATGGAATAATGATGAAGTGAAGGAATTGTTGCAAGTTGACATCACGTCTCGTGCATCCTCAGTTTGCGTGTAATGATGTACCGTTCCTGGGGACCGTTTGGTAGATTTTTTTTTTTTTTTTTTTGCTTCTAGATAGGCGGGTGGGTGGGACGGTGTGACTTCATGTCCTGAGAGTAGGCAGACGAAGGTGTTGGCAGACACGATGGTTCTGGCATGGGCGGACCTGCCGAGCCTTACGTAACAGAGTTGGCTCGCCTCCACCCCACCCACTCCTACTCCCTTCCCCTTCACTCACTCCTATCCCCCATCTCCCCACTTCTACCCCCTTCTCCCCACTTCTACCCCCTTCTCCCCACTCCTACCCCCCTCTCCCCACTCCTACCCCCCATCTCCCCACTCCTACCCCCCATCTCCCCACTCCTACCCCCATAACTCCTTTCCTCTTTGCCCCTCTTCCCACCCCACTTACCCCCTTTCCTACATCTTACCCCTCCCCTCCTCTTACCCTCCGCCTTATCTCTCCTCTTCCCCCTTCCCACTACTCCTTATCCAACCCCTTCACCTACTCTTTCCCCTTCACCCACCCAACCCACTTCACTGCACTTCTCGCTCTTTCCTCTTCTATCATTACTCCACATACTTCCCTTCTTCCTTCCTCTTGATCTCTCTTTCCCTTCACTTCCCTCTTCCCCTTCACTTCCCTCTCTTTCCCTTCACTTCCCTCCCTTCCCCTTCACTTCCCTCCCTTCCCCTTCACTTCCCTCCCTTCCCCTTCACTTCCCTCTTTCCCTTCACTTCCCTCCCTTCCCCTTCACTTCCCTCCCTTCCCCTTCACTTCCCTCCCTTCCCCTTCACTTCCCTCCCTTCCCCCACCCTCCAGGTACCTAGGTAAGCTCGCACAATTAATACGGTTGGTCACGCTGCTTACCGTAGCAGGTGATGACTCTAGCTTGGTATGCGTGGCCGGCAAGCAAGCAAGCAAGCAAGCAAGCAGCGAGCGCATCCTAGGCCAAGCACGCAAGCACGTACGATGGTATGAGAACAAGTATTCCATGTGCGACGCCGTGTGTTGCGCTGTGCCGACTTTGATCCAAGGGCGGGAGAAAGAGAGAGAGAGAAAGAGTGAGAGAGAGGTAGGAAAGCAGGCAGAGCGTCATGCACACGAGGGCATTTAGGACGAGTTGTTTGGGTGTCAGGACTAACTAGACGTACCACGGCGAAATGTCAGGCACGGCCGCATGCACGACGGCGCCACGGCGAGGTGTGAGGCACGGCGGCGCGAAGTGCAAGCTGTGACGTGCGCCGAAGGACCGCGTCTCCATACCAAATGGCTGTAATCACACCCCGATATACTTTACGTTGGAATTTGTAACAAGATGCTGGGCCATAAGATATTCCCCGTTGTCCCAGCCACGGCGCGGCGCTCATAGTGATGGCCGACTAGGACTCTTAGTCCTTCGGGAGGGGGGAGAGGGGAGGCTCCACGGAAGACTTGACTTCGTCACGTCTTGGACTTGGTTACTTAAAGTCGCGTGTTGCCCTGCATGTGCAAGTCCGAAAGGACTGCGAGAGTTAGACTTCCTTTCTGCCCGTCTGTCTGTCTGTCTCTTTATTTGGCTCTCTCTCTCTTTATCTATCCAACTAATCGATCTATCCATTCGGTCGATCTGTCTATCCTTCCATCCATTCATCTATATTTGTCTGTCAATCTATCCATCTACTATATATCTATATAGCGCGCGCGCGCGCACACACACACACACACACACACACACACACACACACACACACACACACACACACACACACACACACACACACACACACACACACACACACACACACACACACACACACACACACTCACTCTTACTTGGGATAAAGATATAGATTTATGTATGCATTCACATATGCTTATCCAATCCTCTATCTCTATAAATCATATTCTAAATATTTTATTTGGGCAGTCGTTGACACAGTGACTTAATATTCGACCTTTGCGAGCAGAAAGCGCATCCAGCCCCCGCTTCATTCAGCCCTCCGTCAGACACCCAGTGAAACTAGGCTCTCGACATTCTCCCACAATAGATACACGGGCATTTTTCTCGAAACGAATGAGTTGTTAATGGGAGAAAGGGGGTGACTGTATAGAGAGCGCGTTTCTCGGGTGACGGAATGTCGTCGAGAGTCGGGAATCATTCCTTGATACCTGGGCCCTGACAGTCGATAGTCCTATTGTTTCGTCCTTGTTCTTGGCCCTTGTGGATTCTGCCGCTCAGGTCCCGTGGCGTTGTGTATCGAGACTTGTATGGCAAGTTTAAGGTGTTCTCTTATCATTCCAGGAAAAAGGAAATGGCAAGGTTTTTTTTGTGCTCTGGTGCCCTTATCTGATGGGAATGTACCCTGTGTGTTGCGTGTAAACACTAAACTCTTTGTATGGATATTTGATTTACCTTGGAACAATACAGAGTGTACAGTACATGCGGCGATGACGTACATGTACTCCCGCGTTTTTTGTTTTTTTTTTATAAGGGTCACAACTTTGTTTTGGTCCGGTATAGTAGGCTGGCAAAAAAACACCATGACTAGGATAAAAATCTATTCTGAAAAAGTTCATAAAAAAAAAATAAATGTTCTGATTCGTGTATTATATAAATACTACAGGTGTTTCCCGGAAGCAGATAGTTGTCTAATGTGTTGCATTTTACATAAGGAATTCATAGTGTATTTTTTTCGCGTGAGATTTTCTTCATCTGACATTTGATATTAATGGCTCGATTGCGGAAGAGACCGGGAATTATTTTGGTTTAGCATTCGTCATATGTCATCATTGTGTGCACAGCTGATATATACATAGACATTTCCTTATGAACTGTCTTCGTCCAGTTATTTACATTTTTTGTTGTTGTTATATTGGAATAAATTTTACTTAAGAAGTGTGTAATTTGAAGAGTTCGTATTATAATCCAAATTGAGTAATGATTCATTTCCCGATTATCTATTACCATTAAATCGCCGAAAAGGATATAGTAGCTAATCAAGGTGCCCGATCTAATTCCAAACGAAGCGCTCTAATTCTAAAACAAGATCTCACTCTCATACGAAACCAAGCGTTCTATTTCATTCAAAAAAGCTTTCTATCTAATTAAAAAAAAACGCGTTTTCTTTCTAAACTAGGCGATTTATCCATTGCTAATATTAAACCAAGGACACACTATAAAGTCCGAACAGAGCATTCTATTTAATGTTAAACCAAACGCTCTAAGGCCAGGACGGCGCCTTATCTAGTTCCACGCCAAACATGTTATCTAATTCTAAACCAGTGCTCTTTCTAAGGCGCTCCAGGCTGCCATGTACTGGAACAGAAGAAACTAAATACCAAGTATCTGGTTTAGTTACAGTAGTACATACATGTATTTTTTCCCACTCTACTAAGAAAATGCGCTGTACTAAAATTTATGATCTTTTACCGCCAGGTTTGTTAGTACACCTACAGGACGCACTGTAACCGAGCGACGCCTAGTACATAATACATGCACTGTAATAAAACATGCGCTGTACCTAAAACATGTGCGGCATGTGCTACCATCAGTAATTGGTTCATGTTCAGCGTGTAGATGTTTGCCTGTGCAGATTGTGATATCCGGTTCAGCATGTTTTGCATGTGGCTCGGCCAAATTTGCTAATTAACTCGTTCGTGTTTGCTAAGAGTTATGCCAAGTGAGAGCATTCATTTGTTCGGTTTTCTTCTGTCCCTTTCGGAGACGCTCGGTTTTTGGTTTGATTTTGATCTTGGTCGATTTTTTTGTGTGTGTGGGGGGGGGGAGTGTAAAGTGATCGTCAGGTTTTAGATACCCGAGTGATTTGAATAAATTTGAGTATAGATCAGAAAAAACGCTCGGTGCTTTCGAAAAAAAAATCAGCACAAATTTCTTATCGAAAAACTGTCGAGCAAACAACGCTTGAATTGTAATCCGCTGTAAAATTCACAGTACGCTGAACGCATGTCCATAGAAAGCTTTGTACTTTGTGAAAAGGCAGGAATAGATTCGTCTATTTCAAAACCTTCGCATCGATAGGACCCAGAGCTTGAGCGTCAAGTGCATGTTGTTGGGTGTGCCTTCACCCCCCCCCCCCCCCCGCCTCCCACCCCTTCCCTTCACCCCTTCCCTTCACCCCTTCCTTTCACCCCTTCCTTTCACCCTTCCCCTCCCTCCTGACTGACCCTCTGCAGTCATTTCCTGTGGCCGTCAAGCAGGTGAACCGCAATTCGTAGTAAAGGCTGAAAAAAGGACAGCCCAGCAGAGAAAAGTGAACCAGAAGGAAAGGAGAGGCGGACGAACACCCTAATCGTACCCAGTGGATCCTTGCTCACGCCCTAGAGGAAGGAGGGGAGGGGGGAGGAGGAGGAGGAGGAGGAGACGGTGGTGGTGGTGGTGGTGGTGATTACAGGAGGGTACAGACAAAGTGTGAAGCAATATGATGAAGGTCGACATTTGGTGACAAGGCATTTGGGATGGCTTTATGGGAGTTTATATTTATATATATATATATATGTGTGTGTGTGTGTGTGTATATATATATATATATATATATATATATATATATATATATATAATATTATGCATCATATTTAATTATTTCCTTTTTTCGTTTTAATGTCGCTCATGTCAAGTGCGTCCATGTGTGCTTGTTTCATATCCTGCTCTATTCTCATCTCCGCCACGCTCGCTCGCTCTCCTTCCCTTCGGCTCGTGCTTCCCATCTCCCCATGTGCTTGTGCGTACCATGGAGGATTGCATGGTCGGGTTGCGGGGCAGACGAGCGCACGTGCTTTTGACGCGTGTGTGTGCGCTGTATATGACCGTATTTGATCCCCCAATGGATGCCCTGTTTTTGTGCGCGCGCGTGTGCAGGTTGTGTGCGTGTTGCTTGCTTGCTTTTATGGGTGACCGTGAGCTCGTGTGCCCAGGCGTTTTTGTGCGTGCGTTCCCGGCCCGGGACTTTTGTCCGGTGCTTGCACTTGTGGCTACCTGGGCAGTGTGTGCATGTGCGCGCGTGTTGAAGGATGGGCCAGCGGAAGGGTGTGGTGTTGTGCGAGTGTGTTTGTCTGTGTGTTTGGTGGTCGAAGGGTACAGGAGAGGGGTGTGTGGGGGGAGGGGAGGTACCCGTTGTGGGATTAAACCACCCTGAAATTGAAGAGAGGGAGAGGGTTGAGAGAAAGAGACAGAGAGGAAGAGCAGAAGGCGAAAATAAAGAGCCCTGTGTGCTCGCGGTCGCAGAGAGAGATGCCGGGGACGAAGTAGGAAGAGTCTTGCACGCGTTGCTTATTCTCTCAAATGTCACTACAATCCATTAAATCTTCATGTGTGGTTTCATGGTTGTAATTTTATGTTATTCTATCGGGATTGGAGGAGGAGGAGGAAGAGGAGGAAGAGGAAGTTTTAGGAAAATACAATTGTATCTTTTTATTTTTATTTTTTTTATCTGAAGAAGGCATGGGATTTTGAGGAGAGAAATGCGTTGTCGAATATAGTCGGTCGGGAGGGGAACTTTTTAACGAAGGTGAAGGTGAAGAGATAGATGGGGAGAAGAACTGTGAGAGTGAAGAAGGGAAGACAAAGAGAAATAATGATGATTCGGGATCTCTGAAGCAGAAGAAAGACTTTGAAAAGAGATTAGAGGATACGCCCGAAAAGAAGAAGACTGAAAAGAGAATAAAATCAAGTGCTTCCTCAGCGACTTTGAAAAAAGGCGCCGTAAAGAATTCCGCGTGAAATTGCTACGCCGTAATAAGCAGTCGGCGGACGGAGATTGCCTTATAATTTTATAATGGAGGAAAACTACTTTTGGCGACTACGCTGTGCTCTGCTGCCTTCTGATCTTTTTATTAGCTGCTGATCAAACCTCTGCTCCGTTTTTTTTTATTATATTTTTTCTTCCATCTTTTTTTTCGATAAATCGGTTTAGTGTCGGAAGCTCCTCGATTTTTAGTCGGTGTGCTTTGAAGGGAGTTCGATTGTCTTTTTTTTTTTTTTTTTTGAGGGGGGGATGATGTTGCGGGCCAATATATTTTGGGGGGGAGGGGGGGGATGGGTTTTGTGGATGGAAAACTTGTCAGCGCTAGCCTCTGTTTTACTCATACCATCTTTTAAGCTGAGGCTGACGGCCGGAATCAACGCCAGAAAATCAAGGGGTCTTCGTTGCTCGGTGACTCCGAGTCGGGGGAGGGGGCGGGGGATGATAGCTAATTAAATCAATAAATAATCACGAAACCACTCGTAAGTCCAAGAAAGTCTTCTTAATCAGGATCCTCTTAATCAGCATAGTTCCCGCCTGCCTTTCCGAGCCCCCGCCAAGGCAAGTGAGCCCCGGCGCCACCATTTTTCTGTCTTTGCCTCCGGGTGGATGTAATGTTAAATGGAGCATTAGCCAAATGTCACGGAAGCGCGAGGCAAACTTGCTCTTTGTTGTGATTGGCGTGTGTGTGTACCTGGGCTTGACAACGCCGACTAATCAACGCGGTCCTCCGATACATATTGATTGCTTTCGGGGGCACCGCACACCCGCTAGCGATTTCGCAGGTTACAGATGCAAAAACATCTGAAATAATTCGTGGATCTATATTGGTTTGACCTTCTCTCTTTCTCTCTCTTTTATATCATTCTATATTTCTTTCTTTGTAAACTCGCGTTCCTGAATCTAGAGTTTGTTATACATGTATTACATATATACATGTACATATATATATTATATATATTATGTCTATATTACATATATACATGTATATATGTATTTATTATATATATAATGTATATATTTATATAATTCTTTCTCCACGACGGGTAGAAAGTTTTGACCTTTTTACCTCGTTATTGTTTGTTTCATAACAGGAGTTAGAATCTGCCAGAAATGCCGAAACGTAATAGAATTAATTTACAAAAACGTCTCGCTGATTCCTGAATCTTCTCGGCCACAGCACATCGCACTAGATAAAGTGTGTGTTTTATCTGTCATGTCCCGTCACTTCGCACGATTCTTCGCGTCCCGATTCGCCTTATCGGGGCGGAATCTCCAACGGCGCTTCACTCTGTCTCGCAGGAGCCCTCTAATTTGCTTGTTACCGCTAAGGACCTTGTAGTTTTGGAGGCGGCTATTGGCTTGTCATCAGCTGTATTACGCGAACACTTGTGTGACAGATTGTGATGATGCTCTCTGGGTGGAGTGCCAACAGGAAGAAACTGGCGGAGTCTTCATTATTGCGAAGTTTCGTTGGAGATGGATCTGCAACTGGTGCCAAATTATTATTATTATTATTTTTTTTTTTAATGATTGGTAGACTTTTTATTTTTATTCTCTCTCTCTCTCTCTCTCTCTCTCTCTCTCTCTCTCTCTCTCTCTCTCTCTCTCTCTCTCTCTCTCTCTCTCTCTCTCTCTCTCTCTCTGTATGTAAATTATATAAATAATACACATATATAAACACATGTATCCATTAGACATATAGGGATATATAAGAGTTTTTAGGCTCTGGTGGAGGATTGCATTCCCTGAATGCCTTCTAGTTATAATTATCATAAGTACTATCATTGGAACTAATGTTAAAAGGTTCCTGCTGTTTTTATTATGACTCCGCAGTGACCCGAGTCCAGATGTCGCGAGAGCAATCATTCCATAATTTCACACTGCTAATCGAAACCGCGCTCTGCATCCACCGCAAGCATTCATCGCGCCCTCTCTGTCTCCATATATATGTATGCCTCTATCCACACACGCACACACTCGCGCACACACACACACACACACACACACACACACACACACACACACACACACACACACACACACACACACACACACACACACACACACACACACAATCACTCACTCATTCACTCGCTTTCACTGCCGGTCCCTCTCCCTCCCCATATAGAGGGACAACGGCGGCAGAAATCCGGAGCACAGACGCGAGTCCGGCGGCAGCGAAGGCCAAGGGGGAAGAAGGCCTGCCATCTGTCGTCACCTGCAACTCCTTCGTGCATTGCGAGTTTCCCTCGTCCGTCTTTTCTTCTGCGGCGACGTGGACGATCAGGACGGGGGAGGAGGAGGAGGCGGAGGAGGAGGAGGAGGGGCGGTGTCGAGGGGGCTGGACGTAGGGAGTGTGTGTGTGTCGGGGTGTGTGGGGGGGGGAGAAGCAGTAATTATGGGGCATTACTTAGCGCTCGTATCAGGCGGATGAATCTGTTTAAGTGCTTCTAATTGAATATAATTGCTTGAATTGTAGCTCTGTTGCCCAATTAAAGTTTAAAGGGAAGAATATGCAGTCACAGTCGGAACGTAAAGCAATTGTTGTTGAAAGTGTGATCACTCCAGCTCAACTTTGCTCGCTACTGTTGTTGCAACTGCTTCTGTTGCACGTGTTGCCCCAAGCTATACCGGAAGGGCGGGAGAGGTGAGCATCAGGAGCCTTAGAGGTGAAGTTTTTGCCAAGACAGTTGCCAAGACTGTCCTATGGGGAGCAACCGCAGCGAGCGACGTCGCATGTGCCCGAATGTCTGTCTGACACGCCGAAGGACACATGTCGAGAGCGCAAAAAAATAACGAAAAATCGACGAAGTGCAGACAATTCTAACAAAGCCAGCAAAAAATGGAGCTAGGAGGCAATGTTGCAGAATGTCCAGTACTGTCTATACGTATCTACTACTCCTGCACGTCTACACTGAGCCAGTTGATGGCGTGATGCGTGGAGGTGAAGTGGAAACTGCAGTAATGGAACCTAAGATTTTATGCGGAGACCAAGATTGGCCTCAGATATTTTTCATTTTTTTCTTTCTTCGTAAATTATTCAGCTGTTTATAGTCATTCCTGCAGTCCGTTTGGTTAATATTTTTTTTATAACTATTCTGTTTTGATTATTAGAACAGATATTACTAATTATAAGTATCCATTCTTTATTGTATATATGCTAATAATTTTTTTTCTATCTCCACAGGTGAGTAGCTGTGTGGAGGCGTTGACCCATGATGACCTCTGCTTCAAAGAAGGTCACAGGAAGTAAAAGTGTATCTTCTAGAAAATTGTCTGTAGGGCGCAGTGTGTAAACTGCATTCCGTTTCGTTTGTAGTTTGACCTTGGATGTTTAAAAAAAAGTATATAGAGGCTAACTGTAGAGCTGCTTTTTAGATGACTGGAAGACTGTCAATAAATATGGTATATCTTAAGGTGTTAGTCTGATATATTGCGTAGGTTCTGGTATACTGTACAAAGTGCTGGCTAAGTAACTTTTAAACATCCCAAATGGAGCTTGGCCGTTAATCTTAAACGTGTAAGGTGTAATTCGCGATATAGGTTCGTGCGCGGTTTTTTCATATATTTGAAACCCTCTTTTATTATTATCATGTTTTTTGTTATGGCTATTGTTAGTGGTATTGATAATGTAATGATTATGATGCTTTGGGTATTATTAGTAATAGATTTATCACGTTTCTTGCCGCGCTGCCGTTTTGAGAATATTGATGTTTAGGAAAAACAACAGAAGGTTGAGATGATGTAGAAGAATATGAAGCAGCAGGCCGAGACAAAGGATGTAAGCGGAATAGAGTATGAAGCAAACAGGAAGGGGAATGAGATGAAGCCTTGGGAATGAGGGAGAGCCTAACAAGATCACAA